>NC_051863.1:150237506-150588484 GCF_015732765.1 Culex quinquefasciatus | reverse complement strand
AAAATTGCAGATTTTTAATCAAATTTTTTCACAAAAAACTTAATTTCACAAAATACATAGTTTTTGATCTCCGAAATTTTTTGATATGTTTTAGGGGACAAAAACCCGCAACTTTTGTGCCATAGAGAAACATGGTCAAAAAATCTGTCGCCAAGTTATGAATTTTTGAAAAAATGTGATTTTTGAAAAAAAAAATCGAATTATCGTGCAAGAACAAATTTGACGTGATTTTTTAATAGAAAATTGAATTAGCAATCGAAAAGTTCTTCACAGATTTTTTTGATAAAGGGCTCGGTTTTCAAGATTTAAAAAGCAAAAACTGGAAATTTGGTTTATTGGACCCTTTCAAAAAAAAAATTCCAGAAGTTTCTAAGTCTTACCCAAATAACCCACCATTTTCTAATGTCTCAGCAACTAATGGTCCGATTTTTAATGTTAAAACATGGATTATTCGTAAAATTTTCCGATCTTTTCAAAAAAATACTTTGAGAAAATCAAATCAAGACAAGCATTTTAAATGGGTGTTGAATATTTGGCCCTTTTGAAATGTTAGTCTTGATTTAAAAAAATTCAAAGTATTTTTTTCAAGAAGATCGAAAAATTTCACGAATGTTTCATGTTTTAACATTGAAAATCGGACCATTAGTTGCTGAGATATCAACATTAGAAAATGGTGGGTTGTTTGGGTGAGACTTAGAAAACTGTACAGTACTTTTCGATTGCAAATTCAATTTTACATTAAAAAATACGTCAAATTTGTTTTTGCATGATTTTTTTCCCACAAAAATCTCGAAAATCAAAAAATTTTTGTGAAAAAAAAGTTGATTAAAAAATCAGCAATTTTTTTCTGTGTTCCTATTTTTTCTCAATAGTCCTCAGCAATACCTACAACTTTGCCGAAGACACCAAATTGATCAGAAAATTCACTCAAAAGCTACAGATTTACCTACCATTTTTGCATGGACAGCAGCCAAAATTATATGGAGACTTGTATGCGTAAACCAATGATACAAAATAGCTTCTTAGGTCATAGAGAAGGATCCCACAAAGTTTGTGCCAAATAAAAAATACAAAAAATAAAAATGGTCGAAATCGACCGATTTCGTAGAGAGTTGCTCTAATGATGAGCTACCAAAGGCACAAAAAATGTTTCAGCTGGATTAAAAAATACAAAATAAAAAACGAATGATCGAAATCTCAGAGAATAGCTCAAATAATTAAAAACAGCAGATCAATATAAAGGGCAAAAAAAGGGTTTCGGTTAGGCTCAAAATTGGACTGGATTGTAGTTGTATTTTTCAATGACGAAAAAACTGGTACCCGCAACTGTAGTGAAAAAAGTAGATTTTCCACCGTATTTCGCCCTTTTATTTTTTTTTAATTATGCCCATATCGGAATTTTTGAGTGTGTCTAAAATATTATCAGACAAACGGCAGTTGGAGTTTAGATTTTTGAAACCCCAAGCTCTTTCTTCTTGAAAGTTCAATTAATCAGTATTAATTTGCGTTCAAGTGAGCTAAAATCGGTTTTTGAAAAATGTGTTTTTTTGCGAAAATTGACGAAAATTGTCATTTTGTGGACCTTCCTAAAAAGACATAGGTAACCCTAATGGCTAATGATAAATAATTATTATTTAAGCCAGAGAACTTCCTAGTGATTCTGATGTACGCCTAAGAGAAATTTATTGCTACAAAGTTCCTACCTATTATTAAATACACTGCAGACTTGACTTTCCGAAAGCCTTGGAAAAATTTCAATTTGGATAATTCAATCACACATTTTTTCGTATTTTTTGATTTTTGATTGTCGAGTGGATTTATTTAGAATTTTTAGTTCCGAAAAGGTGGCTAAAATGGCGATGATGAATTATTTTAAAAATGCATTTATAATTTTAAATCTACTAAAGGGGGTCGTAGACTACAAATTTGATGTTAAAAGTAACAAAAAAAAAACGAAACATTTTTTTATGTCCACGATTCGATTATCCGAAGCTCGATACAAACCTTCGGATAATCGAACTTGGGATAATCAAGGCTAAGGATATTCGTGTCAGGACTGTACACAAAAATTCCACTATTTTTACTACCAAATCTTAATTTTCAGACCAAAACAGTTTTATGTTTTTATTTTGAGAAATCCTTGACAAAATAAAAGAATTCTCGGGTTATGGGAATGCTCGGTTTTCGAAAATTTTCCAAGAATCTGTCCCGAGAAATCCCGGGATGGATGCACTTTGGAGAATTTACCAGTTCCGAAAACAGTGGAATTCCCTTAGACGTAACTCTGAGTTGGCAAGAATAATTTACGAAATTCCAATTATAAAGTTACAAAGAGGATAGTTGGTTTATTCACTTCAAAATGTTTATTTTGTGAATCTATGACATTTAAAATGAATCAAAAGTGAAATCTTGTAATAAGTTTTAGAACAATTCAAAAAATTTTATTTACTTTTCAAGTAAACTCTAAAATGGTTAAAGATGACTATTTTGAGATGGAAAACTTAAAATTTCAATATTTCTCAATAAAACATTTCTAAATATTTCGGAAGCTGTACTAACACGTTTTCAAGTTTTTACCATTTTTAATGTTTCTGCCATGAAACTTCTCTTAAAAATATTTGTCATCAATTTTTTGTGTGGAAATTTGTTTTACTTATAGGTTTAAAAGAATGATGATTTATTATTATTTTTTAGGAGAATTGCGCCTTTTCCTCAGCCAGTAAGACAAACGAACGGTGGAAAGCTTTGCCTAAAAGCACACAACAACAGCCAGCATGGTGAACGAGCTTTTTGGTGGGCAAACTATTTGAAGCAGAAAAAAAATCGCTTGAAGCCACACGTGTGTGAAGAGAGAGAATCCCCCTTTTGAACTGGAGTAGCAAAATGAAAATTTACTGTGGCGTGGTTTTTGGGTGCAGGGTCCTACCTGGCAACTTTGCATTAATTTTTCGAGGAAACTTAAAAAAATGTGTTTTTTCGTTAAGATGTAGAAATTTTCAAAATATATTTTAAAACTTTAAATAATAAATAAGAGTTAAAATCAAGTTCCAAGATTGCAAGTGATCAAACCCTGTAACCGTTCAACCTGCACTGATGAGCACCCATCTCTTCGTTTTAAAAGAGAGCCATGAAAAACAAAACTGCCAAAATTTTTCACTAAATTTATTATCCCTTCCAATGAATGTATGAGCTGCACAAAATCCACTCTCTGGTTTGGGGGGTTTTTGCTTGTTTTGGTTGGTTCACAGTTTTTTTTCTCTGTTTATCTCAAACCAAAATCTACGGCCCCTATTGGAAATTGTGGGGTTACTCTAGAGTGACAATATGATAAAAGGTCATGTTATTGAATTGAATAACAATTTAAATTTAAAATCCATCTAGTATAAGTTTACAATATAAACTGACATCGTTGAAGTGACTGAACAATTGCAATAATTTTTACCAAGAACCACCACCGAAACATCACTTTCAAGCTCATGTCCTAGCCTTCTCTGCCCCGGCAGGAGTTCGGTTTGGCTGTTTGTGTTTCAGTAAATGTTCACAACTTTTTTTTGCTGCTGCATTTGGTTTGCTCCTCCGGAATTTTCCCGATCGTTTCCCGTGGTTTATTCACCATTCTCATATCCTTATCCGATTCACATTTTTGTGTCTAGTCATCATGCTCTTGTTCTCATTTGATGCTCGTTTTTGCACCACTGTTCTCCATTTAGTCCCTTCTACTGAGGCTGGCTAAGGGAGAGTTGGGAATTTAAATCATTAACTAGATTTTTCAACAATGTTTGGAACATTGCTTAAGTGGTTTTCTGTGCAACCTGATTAGTAATTATCAAAAATCAATAATAAAAAAAAACAAAAGTTCATAATGTTGTCCCAAGATCTCCCTACCGATCGCCAACCAACCCAAAAGCCAAACACAGAAGCCAGACCCGCTCTGGATAGGCACGCGAGCCGGAACAATAAAATTGGTAAAAAATTAAACACAAAAAAAATCCGACAAAAATCGTTGCTCTGTTTTGTATGTTTAATGTATTGAAAGTTTTCGTGCCATTTTTTGGTCAAATTTTGCCTTTCCACGTGTCGAAGCGACGTTTTTTCCTCTACATTTTTCACAGCCACCATTCATCGTGGGGCTGTTGGTTGAATTTTTGTTGGGCTGGAATTCGATGTTCCGAGGGTTTTTTTTGTCCCTCAGCCTAGGCCTCAACACATGAAGCACGATGATGATGGTGTGATGAGGCAACGCTGTTGACTGGCTTTTGCCGAAAAGTGCAGATTAATCGGGTTTTGTCTGCAATCTGTCGGGGGTTGGTTTTTTTTTTTCATCGAGTTTTTTTTCTTTTCGGAAAATGCGGGCACCACGACGGGGAGCAAAATTGAGATAAAACATAATAATTGATTGTCTGACTCGGTGATGTACGTAAATTGAGCGTGTGTGTGAGAGAGTAATTGTGCGATGAGTTTACAGGAAGCAAGTGAACATGAATTTAAGTACAATCGGAAAATGTTGTTCTTTTGGCTTTTCGTAGTGGATTTAAGTCGTAAATTTACATTTTTTGATTTTTTTTTCTGTTTTTTAAAGTTAGAAACAAAAAGATAAAGCGAAAGAATAACAAGAAAAAATCAGGTTGATTTTACATTATAAGGACATCGGTAGTTGCCCCGATCTCTCTGTGATTTCCGTGAAACTTGGCTCAAAGAAATAGTGTTGGTTAATCATAAATCCGAGATCCATTTTTCAATACCTCGTGATAATGGGTTCGAACAACACCTTGAATTTAACCGGACCTTAACTAAAAGACGTTTTATTACAATTTCTAGCAATGTGATGGTGTTCTCAATTTTTTTTTTACTATTTTTTTTTTGTTCGCTTCTCAACTATCAAAATCGAAAGAAATTTCATTTTATAAGAAATTTGATGTGTACACTTTCCAATCCGCAATATCTCTTAGAATTTTGTTTCTTCCTTGATCCAATAATTTAAATTTAAAAATAAAGTGTTTACTGTAACTTTGAATTGTACTAAACTGTAAAAACATTGTTTTAAGTTTTAAACAAGGAGACCTTAAATGATGGGCAATTCTCAACCAACTCACACGACATCGGGAAAAGTTGCCTCGACCCAATTCGAAGAATTGCGTGGAACTTTGTCCTTAAGGATAACTTTTGTCCCAGATCACGGAGGGGTGGAATGACCCCTTTTATTTTTGAACATGCGAAAAAGGTGTTTTTCAATAATTTACAGTCTGAAACGGTGATGAGATAGAAATTTGGTGTCAAAGGGACTTTTCTGTAAAATTGGACGCCCAATTTAATGGTATAATTTAAAATCCGAAAAAATGTTCATTGAAAAAAAAAACACATAAAAGTTTTAAAACTCTGTATTTTACCATTACTGGACTGTTTTTTTTTTAATATGCCATTATAAGGGGAATTTATTGTACTTTTTAAATCTATGTTTATCAAGTAGAGTCATTTTTACAATTAGAACATTTTTTTTTTTCATTTTAAAATCTCGATTTTTTCTACCTTTGCAAGGTTATTTATAAGAGTGTAACAATTTTCTACAAAGTTGTAGAGTAGACAATTGTTATACAAACATAAGGGGTTTGCTTAAAAACATCACGAGTTATCGCGATTTTACGAAAAAAAAAGTTTTGAAAAAGTTACTTTTTGCGTTCCTCTTTGTTTCGTCGTCCGTGTCTGTCACGGGTGATTATGAACAGCCATGATCAACGACGACCAACTTTTTCAAAACCTCAAACTCGTGATGTTTATAATCAAACCCCCTATGTTTATAGAGCAATTCCAGCCCAAAACAGGAATTTTTTAGGTACTTTTTTCGATTTACGATTTTAATGAAACTTTGTAGACATGTTATCCTAGGCATATTTAAGCCATTTTTGTGTATATGGAGGCAGTTACACTCGATAATGACATTTGAGAAGGACGGAAGTGTTTTAAATATTTTTGTATTTCGCAATTTAAATATTTCTGTATCGTATCAAAATGTGGTCAAAGACAAACTTGTAGGAAATTTGACGGACTTTCCGAAAAAAATACACTGAAAGAAATATACACGCCACTTTTATGAGATTTTTTGATTTTTGAGTTTAAAAGTCAAATTTGAAGGTGAGCCCACGATTATTTTTCGTTCAAAATTTTTGTGAAAATAGCCTAAGATGTTACAAAAAGATTCACGAAAAATGCAGGATGGAGAAGCTCACTTACAAAAATACAAAAATCATTTACTGAAACTGTTTTCTTCAAAAGTGCTCTAAACGTCAAAATTTTCAAAAACCGTAACTTAACAAGGATTCGACTTAGGACAATGGTCAATATGGAGACTTTTATGTAAAATTGTCTGGAGAATCGACTCTCGGGTTCGGTTTTTGAAAATTTTGAGTTTAGAGCACTTTTGAAAAAAAAAAACAGTTTCAGTAAATGATTTTTGTATTATTTAAGGTGAGCTGCTCCATCCTGCATTTTTCGTGAGTCTTTTTGTAACATCTAAGGCTATTTTCACAAAAGTTTTGAACGAAAAAAAATCGAGGGCTCACCTTCAAATTTGACTTTTAAACTTAAAAATCAAAAAATCTCATAAAAGTGGCGTGTATTTTTCTTTCAGTGTATTTTTCTCGGAAAGCCCGTCAAATTTTCTACAAGTTTGTCTTTGACCACATTTTGATACGATGCAACGGCTTCGAGATACAGAAATATTTAAATTACGAAATACAAAAATATTTAAAACACTTCCGTCCTTCTCAAATGTCATTATCGAGTGTAACTGGCTCCATATACACAAAAATGGCTTAAATATGCTTAGGATAACATGTCTACAAAGTTTCATTGAAATCGGAGAGGGTCGGGTACAACCGATTCCCTATTTGACATGGAATTGCTCTATATACATAAAAAATGTAATTGATTGCTCTTCAACTTTGTAAAACATTGTTACACTATTAAAAATAACCCTGCAAAGTTAGAAAAAACTCGAAATTTCACAATGAAAATGTTTGTGTTATATGAAAAAATGACTCTTCTGGGTTTGTGTACATTCGAAAAGTACATTAAATTTCCCTTAAAATGACATGTGTCAAAAAATTTTACCAATCAAGTAACGAAAAATGGCAAAGTTTTAAAAACTTTTCTAGTGTTTTTTTTTTGGAATTTTGAGTTAGCCATCAAATTGGGCGTCCAATTTCACATAAAAGTTCCTTTGACACCAAATTTCTATCTCATCTCCGTTTTAGGCTGCAAATTGTTGAAAAACACTTCAATTTTCGCATGTCACGAGATATCAAAAAATGGACCTCGGATTCGTAATCAGGGACAAAAGTTACCCCTTAGGACAAAGTTTCACGCAAATCGAAGAGGGGTCGGGGTATCTGCTGTGTGTGTTGGCGGAGAATTACCTAGGTTTGAAATTCTTATAGTAACATTCTATCGGTTCAAAAATATGCAAGACAAATAAAACTATTTTTTTATATTTATTAAATTTTACTATAAAAATCTCGAAAATATTTGAAAATTATGTGTTTTTTGATTATACTAAAATATTTCAAATTATTAAAGTCATATCATTTACAAAAATTCTAAAATATACGAAGAGATTTATAACTTCTTCAAAATCGTTCTGATTATGAACTCTTGAGAAAAATCAACTAAAAACAACATTTTTTTTTATTTTGGGAGTTTACAGAGCTATGCAAAACAAAATATTCTTCAAAAATAAACTCTCTTGAAATGATTAAATAATATTTTTACATTCAAAAAATAATAAAAAATCTAGAAATTCAACTTTTAATATTTTTTAAATCTCAATATTTCAAAATTTTTAAGGTACTTCAATTAAATAAACAACCTTAAACCCCTTGAATTAAACGATAGATTAAAACTGTTTAATAAATTATAAAAATTAAAAAAGTTCTTAAAAGTATAAAAGTTCTGACGATTTTTTTTAACTTTTAAAACATCTAATAATACGAAAAACATCGCAACATTTCTTAAATTTCCAAAACATCGCAAAATGTATAGAATTTTTATAAATTTTAAAAATAAAAAATTACGAGTTTTGCGAAAATTTTATTTTTTGAAGTTTTTAAGCTATTGCACATATTCTTAAATAATCATGACCAATGAAAAAAAACACAGCTTTCTAAATATTTTAAAATTTCAATTTTTACAACAAAAATGATAACTTGTTTAAAAACATTTAAGAAGAAAATTTAAAAAATTTAAAAAATTAAGATATTGTTATGTCCATTCTTTTTTTAAAGGAATAAAATTATGAAGGCATTTCTATCAAAAACTTTGATTCAATGTTTATGGAAATCAGGTTCGCTACCAGGTTCACTATCAGTATTTAAAAATGGAATCGTTTAAAATAATTGTTAAGTTGACAGTACAACTATACCAACAAAGTATCAAAGTTTCGTATTGAAAATATTTGAAACTGAAAAAAACAGATAAAAATAGTTGCAACTTATTTTGAAATAATCATTGAATATATTAAATGTATTGAATAATGATTACAAATTCTCTGCAAAAATCTTAATGTGTTGATCCTTGAAAATCGCGGAAGAAATCTTTAAAAAATAATCGTGGTGACATTGATAAAATTTTAATTTATTTTTTAAATACCATTCTTCCGGTAAGATTTTTCACAAGATTTTTTTTTATTCTTAATTACATAAAAGTTAATTTAACATAAATTTCAATTTCATCACCCATCAAACAATACGTCTTTATTCGCATATTCAAAAAAGGAAGGGGTTGTACCGCCCATCCGTCAAAGGTCACCCCTTAACCCTTTCAGTTCTGATGGTTCATATATGACCCAAAAATGAAAATGTCTAAAACTAGCCTATAGTTTTCTTATGGTCGAAAGAATCATTTTCCCATCATTGATTTTTTTTATTGCAAATTCAGGCCTGAAAGGGTTAAGCAAAGTTTCACGCAAATCGAAGAGGAGTCGGAGCAACTTTTCCCAATTTCGTGTGAGTTGGTAGAGAATTACCCATAAAGTACTTCATTTTTCAAATAAATCCCTAGACTTTTGTTCTATGCTAATTATTTGGTCTATAGAGATAACACAACCACACAAATCAAATACATCAATATAAATCTTCTCCTGTCAGGAGATTCAAGTGAGTCAACATCCAAATACTTCAGCACCCAAATCACGACTTTCCCCCCTTTTTTTCCTCTCCGCTCCCCGGTTGTAATATGTGATGAATCATCTTTTCAATCAACTTTTCACCTGCAGCCACCCGGCAAGTTTGTGCGCTGTGAGTAGTTTGTAGCCACCCGAAAGCGTTCAAATTTTCCACAACAACACTCCCGTCAGAACAAGTCGGGAGCAACCGGAAACTGATGTTTCACCCTCTTGGCATCATGATCCTTGTGCTTTTCCTGTAAATCCCCACCGCCCAAGAGTCCTCTGGCGAAGAACTTTGCTGACTGCCTTTGGCACTGCTGCGGTGTGTAGTGCTACACAATGTTACACAGTGCTGCTTTAGTGCTACCTTAGTGCTGCTGCTGCTGACGGTTGCTCGTTCGTTTGTTGCTTGACGCATTTCACTGCTAATAACGTAATAAGTACTTTGTAATCTTTTTTTTTGGGATCCCCCGTGGCGGATGTGTGTGAGGATGAGAGAGTGGTGTGTTTGTAAGTTGTAAATCTGTGAAGAGTTAAAGCATTCAGAATTTCCTCAGCTTGTTGTCACTTGATTGTTTTGGGTGTTCGTATCACTCAAAGTGTTATCAAAATACTTTTTATACCCTAATTGAACGTAAGTTGATGAAATAACCCAAATTTTAATTCTTTTGTAAAGCTTTTTCTATCAAGTAAACAATTCATTTTTTGTAATGTATAAGAAACTCAGTTAAGATCATAGTAACGTTACATCTTTTGTATGGATTTTATAAATTCTTGCAGACATTCATGAACGATTCTAAATAACTATCGTTACATTGCTACCGTGTTCTGCCCAAATGATGATGGAACGCTATCCAACTAGCTTCAAAGTTGGTTACCAAACCCAGCGGGAGAATGCCGAAAATGTCTGGAAAGTGTTGAAGTGTAAATCCCTCGATGCTGCAGGAAGGCGCTCAAAGAAAGTTTGAAATTTTCCACCAGAAAAGAACCTCCTCTGCGGGCAAACGGTACATCAAACAGCGTGAAAGCTTTTCCATGTGACGTATCCTGCAAATACCCAATTGGGAAAATTCAGCGCCCTCTCACTGCATTTGCATTGCAGCTCACTGAATTGAATGATGGATGATGCTTCTACGAGTGACAAGCTGTACTGCATTGGTGCTGCTGCTGTTGTTGTTGATGAGCTTTTGAGGGTGAGGTAAATTTTACGTTTAATGCCTTTCCAGGTCAAATGTGACGTTTGGTGGGGTGATAATTTTTCGCTTGGTTTATAACCGAGGATGATTTCGAGCTTTATTAAACATACAATAGCAACATTCCAGCGCCAACGTGAAAAAATGCTGCGACAATATTTTTCATTAATTATGGATTTGATATTTCTAGGTGGAAGAGGAGCATGATTTCAATTGGGGTTGGGAGAAGGTTGATGGCAAGAATGATGATCAACAGGATAATAAAGGGAAAAGGTAGCAAAAAGTGCAAACATTATCATACATTAATATGGCATTGCATCGTTTACCGTTGAAGGAAAGTATTTTAATCTTTTTTTTTTGTAACAATGGTTGCTAAAATTTTATTCATTTTTTTAAGTTTGACGGTTTTGACGAAAAAAAAATTGCGAAACATATTCATGCATGTTTCTGTTGTAAAATTGTCTCAGGAACACGAAAATGATAAAATTATTACCAAAAAATTTGAGCAATAATGTTGCTCTTAAAAACAACATGTATAAATGATTGTAATGTCAAAATCAATTAAATTTTAGTTTTGTACTTTTCCACTTTTTGCTGATTTTAACATTTTTGAACACAGATTAGAATAAGACGTTATCCTTAATTTAAGAAGTTGGGCTTGAAATTTTCATTTTTACCTTTCACATCGACCATGTTCAGAGCCAAGGAACAAAAACTTGTTTAAAAATTTGGTCTAGCATCATTAAAAAACCGGTACCAGATTTAATCAAAATCAAATATAAAAAATCTAGAGCAAAACATGCCTTTTTAAGCCTTCTAAAATATGAGTTAAGACGCTTTCCACCCTCAGAATTCAAAAAATATTAAGTGAAAAAACATAGATATATATATATATATATATATATATATATATATATATATATATATATATATATATATATATATATAGATGAGAAACTGACCCTCTGGGTTGATGCAGATTCGAAAAGAAGATTAAATTACATGTCTCAAAAAATTTAACAGTCAATTAACAAAAAATGCCAGGATTGGTTAAAACATTTTTTTTTCGGTTGCAAATACATTTTTTTAGTACGTCATTCAATCGGGCGTCTAATTTTATATAATCCCGAGCAGACGGAAATAACTTGGGAATAACATTTTTTGATATTTGAAAATACTAGGCCAACAACATTTTATGTTATTTATTACAAGATTTGTTATTTGTCGTTATGATTTTTTTTGTTATTGGATTGTTATTGTTATAATAGACTAATAACATTTTTAGTTATTCTTCGAATAAGTCTTTGTTATTTTTTTTTTTGAGATTTTAACAACTAATCCGATCATCCCATTGACAGTTGGAGTTATTTTTCCATAACAAAAAAAGTTTTTCCAAAGCTGTGTTGGCTTTCAACCAATATCAGATCAATAACAAATTTTGTTATGATAACATAAACTTTTATAAAACCGTTATGCATTAATGGATTTCTCAAGAAGATTCCAAAACACTTTCTGTTATTTTAACAGTATTTGTTATTGAAATGGCACGAATTTTGTTATTACCGTCTGCCCGGGATACAGTTCAGACTCGATTATCCGAAGGCTTCTTGCAAAATTTAACTTCGGATAACCGAATCCCGAAGCTTGAGTATGACCTCTTATCTACTCTAAAAAGGGATTTAGAAATTTTAAATCCAAGATGGCGACCAAAATGACGGTTTTGAAATATTGAATGCCTATTGAACTCGAGTTTGATGTTTAAATTAAGACATAAAAAATAGAAAAAAATATTTTTATTCTTGATTCGATTATCCGAAGACCCATACAAACCTTCAGATTATTTAACGTCGGATAATTGAGGCTCCGGATAATCGAGTTTGGACTGTAGTTCTTTTGACACCAATTTTTCAAATCATCAACATTCAGTCTGGAAATGATTGAAAAACATGTTTTTTTCGAATATTCAAAAATTATTGAATCGCCCCTCCATCACGAGATATCGAAAAATGGAGCTCGATAATTTAACGCACCTAACGAAGAGAGGTCGAGGCAACTTTTTCCGATTTGGTGTCAGTTGGCGGATAATTATCCTCATCCAAATCGGGACACCTCGATACAACCTCTTAAAAGAAACCAAGATTTACAAAAAAAAAAAAAACTCTCGAGAAAAACTTAGAGTAGAAGTTGACTCCCTGCTTAAAATATAACCTCCCATCACGGAACGGTCACCCATTGCGATGCAACCCGAGTCGGGGGAGGTCGGGCACACTTGGGCACGCTTGTCCACGTGCTCGACCCCACAGTAATTATAACGGTGGAAAATTTGCGCTCTCCTGGACGCAGTGCAATTAATATGCACGCATACACAAATTCGCATGAAAAACGCATTAAACCAGCGCAACACTTTCCACCGCTCACCACTCCGTCAGTGGCATTTTCTGCCAGCACCAGAGTCACATTTATTACCCCAGAAAACTTCTCATTCTCTTTTTTGTGAGTTTGGGACACATGGAATAATTTTAATTTCACAACTACATAACCCGGTGGGGTTGTTACTCACACACACACACGCACCTACACACCTAGTGCGCAGAAAAATATGAAATTTTCAAATTAAATTATTTTTCCACCTTCCCTGCACCTTTTTCCTCCTCTCATCCACCCCATGGCCAGCAATTTGTTTTTTTTGCATCGCAAGTACAATTTATAAAATTTGAATAATTTTATTTTAATAGTTTTGTTATTTATTGCAATTGCTCTGCGGTTTTCGGTGAATTTTCCCCTCTCACCCCACACCGGTCGGGCACATAGTCTGGGCCAAGTTCTAATTGATTGTTATTGAAATTAACGTGGCCCCCAGGAGGAAACGCGGAGAGGAGCCACGTGGTGATGGTGGTGGGTCTCTGTTGCATTACTCTAAACAAATGCAAAAATGTGGTTGGAACCATTTTGGAATGCGTTCGATTGCGTGGAATAATTTGCATCTGGGATGATTGAAAAAGGTTGCAAAAAGGTTCCAGCTATTGAAACAGGGCTTGATAAATAGCACACAATGCATAAGTACGTTCATAATTGGCAATGAACAGCTTACGAATAAAAGCTTTTCATCTATCCATGGTTGAACACTTTGCAGTGAATTCAGTTAGGAAAATAAAACTGTTTTGCCTTCCTCACCTCACTGAGGCAAGGCTATAAAATCACTCGAAAAATGAACTTCTCAAAAACACCTCCTAGATATACCTTCACGTATACCTTTCGACTCAGAATCAAATTCTGAACAAATGTCTGTGGGGATGTGTGTAGACATGACTGGGTTCGATTCCCATCTGCTGCAACCTTGCATCGGATGAGGAAGTAAAATGTCGGTCCCGGCCTTGGTTGTTAGGTCGTTAAGTCATTCCAAGTGTAAGAGTCGTCTCCATGCCATAAGTACAAACAACACACCAAACCAAGCCTACTCCGGTGGAATCGCTGGCGGCGGTTGGACTCGCAATCCAAAGGTACACTGGGGTGGAAGGTTCCTTGGAGTAGAAAGAGGTTTGGGTGCTCTCCCCATTCAAGCCTTCGGACTCCTAGGTTCGAGCAGAAACTTGCAATAGAGACCCAAAAGACCCGGGGGTCGTTAATGTGGATGATTTGATTTTGATTTTGATTTTTTGGCTGAACCGATTTTGGCCGGATCCACCTTATTCTGTTCGTTTTAGGGTCCCCTAAGATCCTATTAAAATTCATTCTGTTTAGTGAAGTACTTTTAAAATTATGCCATGAAAAAGTTATTTTTGTAGCTACAAAAAAGGGTGAATTTTGCATAACCTCAATGGCCGGGTCACATTGCTTAAGCAGTGTCTGCGTCTCTTCTGGAAAAAGTCTGTATTAATTATCCCCATAATTTTGTCTCAACAAAAAATTACACGAACTTTTAACTGAAATATACAACTCATAAGACATTGTTTACTAAGACTATGGGGACAGCATGCAATTCCATCGTGCACCTAATGTTGGCATATCAGCACTTTTAAATTCAATTAAAGCCCCCTTTCTTCTTCATTTTTGGAGAGTTGGTAAAAAGGAATTGAAAATTGCTGTTCTGGTAAAAACAATAATTATAAAAAAATTGAATGAAAAAAAAATTTAAAAAATTAAAGGAAAAGAATTTAAAAAACTCAAGTTAATTTGTAATTAAAATCTAAAAGACAACATGAATGTGAGGAAGGCACCAACCACCTTAAGGTGGATTAAGTAAGGTTTTTACTTGTGATTTGTGGAAAAAAGAACTCACAAATTAAACTATTAAGGCACCTTGAAAAAAAAGTAAAAAAAAAACTAGTCAAACATTTATTATAATTTCAGTGATGATTTGACCGTATTCGATTAAGTTTTCGAAACTTCATCGGTGTGCTTTTAAAAGTATTTTTTCTGAAAATTTATTAAAAATTACCCTTTAAATGTTTTTGTGTTCCTAGAATGCTAAGATGTTGGTTTAAATTAATATATTTTTAATTTACTTTCCGAAACCAATACTTTCCCAAGGTTACTTTTGAGTTAGGGGTTAAAACATTGAAAAACTGGTACAAAATAGTTTGAGCATAGTTTTTGAGAAATCGAATAGGGATCGGAGCAACTTGTTCCGATTACTTGTGGTGGAGACCGATTCAATGAAAAAACCTGTTTTTATCAGAGCAATTCCCGTTTTTTCAACATTTTTATTTTTAAAACCGCTGTATCTTCCCAAGGATTGGACATAGGACAATGGTCAATATGGAGACTTTTATGTAAAATTGTCTGGAGAATCGATCCCCGCTACTGGTTTTTTTTTTAAATGTCGACGTTTAGACCACTTTTCAAAAAAACAGTTTTAGTAAATGATTTTTGTATTCTTTTAGGAGAGACATACCATCCTGCATTTTTCGTCAGTCTTTTGGTAACATTTTAGGCTATTTCCTCAAAAATTTTGAACAAAAAAAATTGTGACATTACCTTTAAATTTAAGTTTTAGACTTAAAAATAAAAAAAAACTCATAGATGTGGCGTGTATTTTTATTTCAGTGTATTTTTTTTCAAAAAGCCCGTCCAATTTCCTACAAGTTTGTCTTTGACCTCTTTAAGATACGACGCAACGGCTTCGAGATACAGCAATTTTTAAATTACAAAATACAAAAATATTTGAAAACCTTACGCCCTTCTCAAATGTTATTTTTGAGTAGGGGAGAGTGGGGAGACTTGATCCCCTTTTTTTGTATCGCACATAACTCTGTCAATTTTTCACAAAACTATGATCTTTTTGCATGAATTGAAAGCCTAAACATTCAACTATGTTTGGCTGATAAGGGTATTTCATCAGATAAACTCTTCGAATAATGCCAAGCTTTTTAAAAAAATATTTTAAACCGGCATTTTCAAAATGTTGGGGGTAATTTGATCCCCCTTTCAACATTTTGAAGAAATCTTAAGCAAAATGTTTCTTATTCATCCAAACTTTTAATTTTCTATAAGATACAGCAATTTCACATTAAACCTGTACGTTTGTGTTCAAAATATAACAAGTTTAGCATGTAAAATATTTAAAAACTTAAAATTTTCTTTTTAATACCAAAATTGAGCATGTTTACAAAAACTGGTAATTTTTGTTTACAACACTTTTGAAAAATGGTTCAAACTGCAGATAGTAATGTACAACTATACTAAAGGAAATGATGTACGAAAACCCAGCCAAATTATTAAATCTTGAGGCTGATTCCAGTGACTGTAAAAATGCAGGGATCAAGTCTCCCTTAACGCACTTTTTTAAACAATTGATTGTAAAAATAGTATGACGATA
Source organism: Culex quinquefasciatus (assembly GCF_015732765.1). NCBI lineage: Eukaryota > Metazoa > Arthropoda > Insecta > Diptera > Culicidae > Culex > Culex quinquefasciatus. Next base: position 150,572,316 of record NC_051863.1, on the reverse strand, counting down.
AAATTAACGTCAAATGCGTAAGGGTTTTGGAGTTGATATGTTTATCAAACAATTCACGTATAAAAAATATTTTTTTGAATAATTTTTGAGTGTTTTCTATACTTATCAAAACAAAGAAAAAAGATCTCTTGGAAGTTTTTTGCAGCACTTCTTAGAAAAATGTGTGTAACTCAATCCAATTTTTTTTTAATTTTTTTTCTTTGTTTTCTACAATGAGTTTTACTCAATTTTGCACAACTTTCTAGAACAAAGCTAATTGTTTTACCCACATGCTGACGAGATACAGGCTTGGGATCAAGTCTCCCCGGGGATCAAGTCTCCCCACTCTCCCCTACTATTGGCTCAATATACACATAATATATAACACGATACAAAGTTTAATTGAAATCGGAGAGGGTCGGGTACAAAAGTACCAGAAAAATTCCTGATTTGAGCTGGAATTGCTCATCACAAAAAGATTTAACTAATTTTCATTTTCCATTCCAGTAAGGCCGTTGCAAAGTTTAAGTCATCCTCTCCCAAATCAAGTCAAAATTAACTTTGAAATAAGATTTTTATGCAATTTTGTTAAACTTTTGGATGAAAAATCATTCAAAAGCGTAAGTTGAGTTTAATAGATGAAAATTAGGTTTGAAAATGAGAAGTAAATGAGACTTAAATTATTTTAATCAGCTATGGACATATTTTATAAATCCTCAATATTTTATAATAAAATAAAAAAAATACATTTCCATCGGAAATAATATTTGAGATTTTCAGATAATACAATTTTCAAATTTGTGTGACAAAATTGTCAAAGTTATTTTTAAATAATATTATTTTTGCAATTCCGTCTTGAAACTTTCAACTTTTCTTGTCATTCTCGCGTGACAAAAAAGCCCACTTTTATCTACTAAAAATGACAGAATCGAATAGAAACACATTTCTAAACAAATGCTGAATAGTTCTACTTTTCAGCAATGAAATGGATGCTGAAAAGTTGAACTTTTCAGCACTAGTTTTGAAAAGTAACACTTTTCATCATTTTGTTGATTCAAACGATTTATTGACAAAATACATGAAAATTTGACATAAAATTTCACTCAGTGTGTGTTTTTTGGAATTGCAAAAAATGTTGTATGGAACTCGTTGCAAAACTTGATTTTTTCAGCACTCTTCGTATGTATCCAACTCGGTGAACCTCGTTGGATAAATCCCAAGTAGCAATGCGCAACATGCTCAAATTGACTAAGTTAAAAATAAGTTGCAACAAGGGATCAGAAAGCTAAGCTACAACAATCTTATATTTAGATGCCAAATATGTCACAACTATGTTTCAGCTACGTTTCCTCAGTGAAGCATCGTTTTAGACTCGAAAACAAATGCTCTTGAAATAATAGCTATTGCAACGTTTTCGCAACAAAAATATAACAATATCAAAGAAAGCTGAGTTTAGTCGGAAGCTTGAAAAGAAAAATAATTGAGTGTTCGCGGATTTTTTTTTAAATATTTTTCCAACTGGAAAGTTTTGTTTGTGTATTGCGTTTCCTCCAGAAAGGAATCTTTCAGTACGGCCCGTTTCAAAACCCAGCGGTCGCAATGCAAGGAAGAAACTGAAAAACGCATGGAATGACGAGGACGGAATGGACCATTCATTCCCCATCGGATAGATCACCAAGCAGCAGAAAAACAGAGGTTTCCGGAGCATACCGGAACCGAAGATTAAGAACCGGTTCCAAAACAGGAGCAGGACAAGTTAGGACAGCACAACGTCCGGAAAGAGAAGCAGAAGCAGCTGCTGTGCGACGACAATTTTTAGAAGAAACGAAGCCAACCTAACCGACAGATGCACTTTGTCGTTGTGAGATCTGCACTGGAGGAACAACGTTTGAAATCGGTTGATTACCGCGTGCTACATTTGTAAATCAGAAGCAACCAATGTATATATGATAACTTTCTATATTTTGAAAAAAAGTAGCATAAACCTGCAAAGAAACTAGTCTAAAACACGACAATTTTTGTACTTCTATGTCTGGTTGTATACACCTTGTGGTTGACTTTTTCAATTTGTTTTGTTTGACAGCTCTAGCACAAAGCAAATTTGCAGGAGCTGGGTTGTTGCGGTGGACACATAAATACAACGTTAAAATAACATTACCAAAAAAATGTGAAATTATTGTTGCCATTATGTTACCACAACATAACACAAAACAAAAGAAAGCTTGAAGTGTTTGCAACATATCTGAAACGTTTTTGCTACATTATCTGAATACAGCAAATATTTTGAATATTTGTTGGAACGGCAAATAACAGGGACGTAATTGGGAGGGATGAACGATAAACCTTTGTTATTGGACCAATTAATTGACTCCAAAAATTTGAAAAATGATTTTTCTGCGTTTTTCTGTGGCAGTAAAACCATAGAAGGAACACACCAATGTCTTTTTATATATAAATTTGAACGAAAATTGATTTTGCTACATAAAAATGTCATGTATATTGATCAATGTTGTACCAGTACTTCCCACGAAATAAAAATGTAGCGTGACGGGACAACATCTGAAACTAGACTTTTAAAAAGCACACCAAAATTAGCTCTACAGTTGAGCATGTTAAATTTTATCGTACTTTTGCTATTCTACACATTGTCACAATTTGAAAAACGAACCTTGTGCTCCTTGAAATGAGGGAAATGATTGAATTTTGAGTTTAAAGCAGCCTTTTCTTTGCGTCGGGATAACGAAAGAAGCAGATTTTAGTTTTTGGAGGATGGGCCAAATTTGAAGATCAAATGAGCTTGCGGGTCAAATTTACAAAATAAGAAAATAAGACGGTTTAAACAAAATGTTTTTCACTGAAAGTACTTGTGTTTTCAATTTAAAAAAATTATAGTATTTTCATAATTCGAAAATGATGACATGTCATCTGCAAAATCCATGTAACAGCGTAATTTTATCATTATATTAGGTGTGACTAATAAAAAATTGTTGAGAGCCAGAATTTCAACATTTCAACAAAAAAAAATGTTAGAAAATGTTTTAAGCACCCGTAAAGTTGAATTGCAATCATTATTTTAAAAAAATGTAATATTCGACAAAAAAAACATTTTAGCGAAAAAAACATTTAATCATCTCTACATTTTGAATTGATTTCAGATGATTGCACTTAAATTTCCAGTTTTTGAAGTTTTTTTAAACAATATTTATTCCCATGACTTTTTGACCCAATTTTTGATAATGGAGGGAGAGGAGGAATGTCGAAAAAAAAAACTTTGTAAAATACTTGGAAAAAGCCTTATTCCTCCGATGTCAACATTTTGTCTGCCTTATCCTGAAAGCCAGAATTTCCAAAAATGTTTGATGAAAGTTTTGATGATATTAACTAGAAGATTAGCATAAACATGTTTAAATAAAGCCATTATTATGAATAAGTATAACATCTCAGACCATTTTACATGATAATTCAAAACGGGTCCGCGGGCCACAAAAAATCACCTTGCGGGCCGCGCTTGGCCGCGATCCATACTTTGGTCACCCCTGCTTTAGAGGAAAAAAAACCCTTTCCCATTGAATGCAGGGCTTACTTGATCAGAACCGTTTGAAACAGGTTTGATTTGTCATTCAATACCTTTCAACTCTAAGTTGAGATAAAATTATGGTGTCTTCGACAAAGTTACTTAAATTGTCAGGCCCAACAAATTTGTAGGAGAGAGAAAAAAAATCCCAACAACATTTGTCCCAATTCACCCTATTTGTCCCGTTTTACTCCAGATGACGGTACATATTTTAATTTATCCTTAGTTCCTAATGAAATAGAATTTAATAACAATTATTTACTTATAGCTCATTTCATGAAGGTTCCTGAATACAACCCTGCACATACGAAGCGCCATGATGGTGAAAGTAAAGAATGACTTTAATAATCAACTTACAGCTATTTAATCCAACTTTTTATAATTTTGGCATGATAATCGACATTCTGAGTAGCTTGAATAAGAACTCAGACACTTTTTACATATATCAGTCAACTTTTTTTAAATATTGCCTTTGAAATTTTTCAAAAATAGATAGCAAATTTTAACAAGTTTGATGGCGCATGAAATAATTATGAGTAAAATGCAATTTTACTCGGTAAATTTGAAATGGCAATAGAAATAAACCTTCTATACATTCAACAAAACTGATTTTGTTTGTTGGGAAAGGAAAATAATGTGCGATCATTTTTCAAGACTTATCCATTTTTGTTTTGCAGCGATACAAAAGTGGAAACATTTTTGTTTAGAATTTAATTACAAGTTTGTTGCGCTTGAAACCATTTCGGTTGGACGTTTCATTTCAAGCAACCCAAATTTTCAGCAATATGGTTACATATTTGCAATATTTTTGTCACATTGTTGCAACACCATGATTTGACTACAGTGCATCAGAAACGTTGCTGTAACACGTTTACAACTATCTGGCGATTGTTGCCAATCGCTTCGTTGCAGTGCGCTTTTTTTGTCTCCAGAAGTGTTGCGTAAATGTTGCCACAGCAATTTTGGATTGTTTTGAATTAGTTGCAAATAAGGCTTGGCAACAGTAATTGCTGCTTGGGATGTACGACTCGTGCTGAAAAAATCCTCTTTTTGCAACTTGTTGCATAAACTACTATTAATCAGCCATGGAAATATTTGATAAAACCTCAATATTTTATAATGAAATAAAAAAATGACATTTCCTTCGGAAATAATATTTGAGATTTTCAGATTCTACCATTTTTAAATTTGTGTGACAATATTGCCAAAGTTGCTTAATTGTTATAGAACTAAAATATTATTTAAAAATTTTCAAAGGATCTGCAAAGAAAATGTTTTTTTTTTTTTCTGTTAGATATATGATTTTTTTTTTGAAAAATGAAGTCAATCAGCTTAACAACATTCTCAACATTGAAATTTTGATTAAAAAATAAGCCAAAACAGCACAAACCATTTATTTTTGCAAATCGCAGATCAACTTCAACGATTCCTCAAATATTGCATCAATCAAAGTTCAAAAGCAATCCCGATTTTCTTCATCAAATGATGTTTCCGCAATCCTCTTTCTTGAGCATCTCTTAGATCAACACAAACAAACCGAAAAAGAAGCTACAAAGGTATCAGCGCGGGTGCGGAAAATTCTCGCAACATTGAACGGATTTTCCCTTTTATTTTGTTGTTTTTTTTTCCTTTTCGCCTTCAAGTAGGCAGAAAGCGAACACTCTCGAATCGAAAAGAACGGGAAGAGCAATGCAAACAGGAAAGCCTCGGTGAGCGTCGCGACGATCCGGTTGAAGACGTCACGGTTGCGCCCATATTTATTGGGTGGGATTGGGTGGAGGGGTAAAGCGGGAAATCCTAATGAAATAAAACCACAAACCCGAAGAAACAGAAGCAAAAACAAAAACATCGCATCGAAGCTTGGCAGTGGAGCGATGAGTTGCTTTGAACTGATTTCGTCGGATGGAATGAGGCGGATAAGGGAATGTAAATATTAGAGCTGCATCTTTTATTGATGTAATCCTTCCGATTGCGAAGAGGTGAGTTTCGTTTCTACATCGCAAATTTAAATGTTTAGTTCATTTTCATATTTTTGAATTGCTGAAATGTCTAACTTGTCGCACGTCGATTGTGGGCCTAATTGAGTTTCAATCTTGTCGTGCTATCTTGACAAACCCTGAAAATTGCTGTAAGTACGACAACTGGCTGAAGAGATTTCAGAACAGAACGCGTTTGACACACGTACTTGCCCAACTATTGTAAATATTTTTAAATATAACTGGGGACTCCGACAACCAAATTTAAAAAAAAAAAATCGGAACTTAAACTCATGGAATAATAATTCAAATACCTATCGTACTTCTCATCATTATTCCTTGATTTGTCACCAAATTAATACCAAGAAACATAATTCCGAATCGTAAAATCATAACATTTGAAAAATAATCAACCAGTTTACAACCTTATTTACAGTATGTAAAAAAAGTATTTACACCCCTTGGGCACTATGCACATATTGTGATGAAACATCTAAACAATTTAATGTTGACAGAAACCTAGTACTACGTTTTGTTCAGAAACTCATGCCAGACATTTTGCTACAAAAAGCTCATGAAAAGATGATTTCTATAAAAAGTTATATAACAAATACTATTACGAAACTAAAAAAGGTGCAAAAAAAGTTTGTACACCTTTCGAAAAATTAACATAAATAATGTTATTTGTTGACAAATCACCATAAATCCAGTCTCCCAACTTCAAATAGGCATCCTTGACTGATTTATAAAATAATTTGGATTGAATATAAAGTTTACTAACAACTTAGTATAAAAGTTTATATAACTATGGAAATTCTATATAAAACTTATCTAAACTTAATTTTGCAAACTTTTAATTCAACTAAATGTCAATATATTACCATATAATTGCTAAATAAACATTTTGGAGTGGGTATAACACCGTTTTGGGGGTATTTGTATCGATAGAATAGATTTTTCGTTGGAATTTCGTACCAACCGGAATTACGTCGTCGGAAGATCCGCCGGCATCGAACCGGTCCACAATTCTTAAGTCAACCTATGTGGCATCGGAAAGGGCATAAAATTTCCGATCTTTTGATACCCATACATCTAGGTTTTCTATAAAACCCACGATTTTAAATACCTAGGTAAAAACGTTGTTATGGTTTTGTTTGATCAATCTGCCAAAAATGTATGGAATTTCGTAATTTTGTTCTCGTGGATCAAACTTACTTTTTGCCCAGGTATTTAAAAACGTGAGTTTTATAGAAAACCTAGATGTATGGGTATCAAAAGATCGGAAATTTTATGCCCTTTCGATGCCACATAGGTTGACTTAAGAATTATGGACCGGTTCGAATGCCGGCGGATTTTCCGACGACGTAATTCCGGGTTGGTACGAAATTCCAACGAAAAATCTATTCTATCGATACAAATACCCCAAAACGGTGTTATACCCACTCCAAAATGTTTATTTAGCAATTCTATGGTAATATATTGACATTTAGTTGAATTAAAAGTTTGCAAAATTAAGTTTAGATAAGTTTTATATAGAATTTCCAGAGTTATATAAACTTTATACTAAGTAGTTAGTAAACTTTATATTCAATCCAAATCATTTTTTTAATCAGTCAAGGATGCCTATTTGGAGTTGGGAGACTGGATGGTGATTTGTCAACAAATAACATTATTTATGTTAATTTTCGAAAGGTGTACAAACTTTTTTGCACCTTTTTTTTTCGTAATAGTATTTGTTATATAACTTTTATAGAAATCATCTTTTCATGAGCTGTTTGTAGCAAAATGTTTGGCATGAGTTTCTGAACAAAACGTAGTACTAGGTTCCTGTCAAACTTTAAATTCTTTACATGTTTCATCACAAAATGTGCATAGTGCTCAAGGGGTGTAAATACTTTTTTTACATACTGTAAGCTAATGCATTTCGGAATGGGGGTGGCTTTCCCGTGAGTTTTTCCGGCCACCCAGCTGAATGAGAGATAAAGCCAGATAATGGGACGCACAACACCCATGTTTTAAAATGAAGTAACCCGATCCGAGCGAGAGAGGGGAGCAAAACCGCGGCGAGGGTCGGGAAAACATTTGTTAATATGTAACGAAATTATCTGCTTTCCTCCTGTTGTTCAGAGCCCCCGATGTTTAGGAGATGTTCCTCGTTTGCTGTGGGTTTTGAACACACATGACTGCATACGAGAGTGTGGTTTTGGGATTTTGAACGTAACCGGGAAATGGTCGATGTTTGCCGGCTCTTTTTCCAGTTGATTTCCTTTTTCCAGGAAGCCAAACACATCATTCCGAATAAAGGGTCCATTTGTGTCCGTTTTTGTGGGATGGGGCGGGGTCGTTAGCTTTAGACTGAATTGAAACGGGTTGGGTTTGGCGCAGCCATCCGATTCAGCTAGCAAATTGAAATCGATAAACCTTCCGCGAAATTGAACCGCAAAATTTTAATCGGAAAAGGCATTAGAAAAGGCTGTTTTCTACGTAAAGAAATTGAAAAAATCTCCTTTACAAACATTTTGGATCCAACTAACCCTTGACGTTTTCGTAAACATTTTAATGCAGTTCAGTCAATCTAAACCGATCAGATTTCCGGCAACTGTCAAACTTCAAGCCGACCCTCGTCATCCTTGGAACGTTTAAAGAGCTATTTGCCATCATCGTTTCACGCACAATGAACACGTCATCTTCAATACGGGAGCTCCGAGCTTGAAAAAAAAATACTCTAGCCCTAACGATTTCGATTTTTGCTGCCACCAAATCCACCCTCAACTAGGGCCTACGAGGAACTTCTCGGTATTCCGCAGTCCGTTTTAATTTAAATTCTGTCTAAATATTATTCTATTATTTTCCCTCCCCCACACTCTGTCAAAAACGGGCGGAATATCCGTCGTTTTGCGGAAGCCACTTGCGTTTAGAGAATAGGGTGGTTGGATATTTGAAGTAAACATTTCTATAGTTTTTGAAAAGGCCCTTTAAAAACCCCCTAGATTTAAAGTTCCATTAACTTTTTGAATAATATGAAGGTTAATCTAAAAAAAAAACATCACGATCACCCTATTCCACTACGATTACATCCAGAATCCCACCTCCAAGCAGTGCTCCTTTCAAATGTTTCTAATTCCGTTTTTAAGATTTTTCCTATTCAGCATTCGTTTCGTCATATCAGGCCGGTTTCCATCTCTCATGACCATTTGCTCGTGCGCTCGCCTCCCCCCACCAACCACACCCTGGAAGCTGGAGCGGGGTGGGAGGTGGTTCATATTCCAGGATAAGTGGCCCAGCAGCCAGACCAGACCAGACAGACAGCCCCCAAACAGACAGCATCATCGGCGAGGAGGGAAATAAATTCTGGACCTGGGCAGACGAGCGAAAGTGATGACGCAGCGCCCCGGAACATTCTCGGATTTCAGTCGGCAGCCAGAAGTTGGTGTGCTGAAGTGTGATCTCAAGTGGGTAGGAGGGTGATTGGCGGGGGAGGCGTCAAGCTTCCTTAATGGCCTTCGAGATAAGCGTTTTTGATTTCAATTTAATGGAGTCAATTGTCGGGATTCGTCTCTCGATACGGACTGGCGTCTAAGCGCTACGGGAGTAGCTGTAATGGCCACTTCTAGTGGGAGGGGAGAGTTTTGTTTGTGCTAGAATTGACTTTGAAAGAGAAGTCTACGGCCTAGATGGGATGGAATCAGTATTAAATCAACACGAAAAAATGGTGACAAAGAGATTTTTAATATTGATTACTATATCCACAATTTGAGAACTGACTGAAATTATTCAATGAAACAGATTATGTAGAAAAAATGGAACATGTCGCATTGCATTTTTTCATGTGAAACAATTTGACGAGATTTTTTTCAATTCTTGAGGTTTAGAGGATATTTGGACCTACCATCTGCATTCATTACTGTGGACAAAGCTGTGCAATTCTCTAGAGCAATTGTCTACGAAATTGGTCTTTTTTCTTCAATTTTAATTTTTGTATTTTTTAATCCGACTGAAACTTTTTTGGTGCCTTTGGTAAGCCCAAAGAATCCATTTTGCATCATTAGTTTGTCCATATAATTTTCCATACAAATTTCGCAGCTGTCCATACAAAAATGATGTATGAAAATTCAAATATCTGTATCTTTTGAAGGAATTTTTTGATCGATTTGGTGTTTTCGCAAAGTTGTAGGTATGGATACGGACTACACTGGAAAAAAATGATACACGGTAAAAAAAATTTGCTGATTTTTTTATTTAACTTTTTATCACTAAAACTTGATTTACAAAAAAACACTATTTTTATTTTTTTTTATTTTTTGATATGTTTTAGAGGACATAAAATGCCAACTTTTCAGAAATTTCCAGGTTGTGCAAAAAAACATTGACCGAGTTATGATTTTTTTAATCAATACTGATTTTTAAAAAAATCGAAATATTGGTCGCAAATTTTTTTCAACTCCATATTTCGATGCAAAATCAAATTTGCAATCAAAAAGTAATTTAGCAAAATTTTGATAAAGTGCACCGTTTTCAAGTTAAATCCATATTTAGGTGACTTTTTTTGAAAAAAGTCGCAGTTTTTCATTTTTTTAAAATAGTGCGAATGTTTGCACACTTTTGGAAAAAATATTTTTGAAAAGCTGAGAAAATTCTCTATATTTTGCTTCTTCGGACTTTGTTGATACGACCTTAAGTTGCTGATATATTGCAATGCAAAGGTTTAAAAACAGGAAAATTGATGTTTTTTAAGTCTCACCCAAACATCCCACCATTTTTTAATGTCGATATCTCAGCAACTAATGGTTCGATTTTCAATGAAATTTTCCGATCTTTTCGAAATACTATTTTCAAAATTTTCAAATCAAGACTAACAATTTAAAAGGGCGTAATATTGAATGTTTGGCCCTTTTGAAATGTTAGTCTTGATTTGAAAATTTTGAAAATAATGTTTTCGAAAAGATCGTATATTAACATTGAAAATCGGACCATTAGTTGCTGAGATATCGACATTAAAAAATGGTGGGCTGTTTGGGTGAGACTTAGAAAACATCAATTTTCCTGTTTTTAAACCTTGGCATTGCAATTTATCAGCAACTAAAGGTCGTATCAACAAAGTCCGAAGAAGCAAAATATAGAGAATTTTCTCAGCTTTCAAAAATATTTTTTTCAAAAAAGTGCAAACATGTGCACTATTTAAAAAAAATGAAAACTGCGACTATTTTAAAAAAAAGTCACCTAAATATGGATTTAACTTGAAAACTGTGCACTTTATCAAAATTTCACTGGAGTATTTTTTGATTGCAAATTTGATTTTACATCGAAAAATGAAGTTGAAAAAAATTTGCGACCAATATTTCGATTTTTTGAAAAAATCAGTATTGATCAGTAACTCGGTCAATGATTTTTTGCACAACCTGGAAATTTCTGAAAAGTTGGCATTTTATGTCCTCTAAAACATATCAAAAAATAAAAAAAATAAAAAATAGTGTTTTTTTGCAAATCAAATTTTAGTGATAAAAAGTTAAATAAAAAAATCACCAAATTTTTTTTTACCGTGTATCATTTTTTTCAGTTCAGTGCCGAAGACACCAAATCGATCAAAAAATTCCTTCAAAAGATACAGATATTTGAATTTTCACACATCATTTTTGTATGGACAGCTGCGAAATTTGTATAGAAAATTATATGGACAAACTAATGATGCAAAATGGCTTCTTTGGGCATACCGAAGGCACCAAAAAAGTTTCAGTCGGATTAAAAAATACAAAAAAAAATCGAATGACCGAAATCCTAGAGAACTACTCCTTACGAAATAGGTCTTTTTTAATTTAAATTTTTGTATTTTTTAATCCGGCTGAAACTTTATTGGTGCCATCGGTATGCCCAAAGAAGCCATTTTGCATCGTTAATTTGTCCAAATAGCACCGCATATCGGGGATGCAAAACCGAATCATGCAAACATAAAAAATATAGTGTTTTGGAATCGGGATGATGGCAGCTGTCGATTGTTATTAAAGTTTCATGAAAATTTCACAAAAATTCGTATTTTTCCTGTATTTGAAAATTCAAAATATTTGTTATTGCAATATGGGCATGAAATGATCGTGTTTTTGCCATTCATTTAGGATGTCATACAACTTTTTTTGAAAATACAGAAAATTTTCACAAAACTACGTAATTTTGTAAAATACTGGAATTCGAAGCAAGCTGTGCCTGGAGTCGGACGCGTTTTTTTGTTTGTTGTCATTTTTTACTTTCTGATAGTCTTAAAATTTTCTTTAAAATTTGTGAAATTAGTTAAAATTGGAAGGTCTTGTTACAATTGTAAGCGATTAGAACATAATAAATTCAACTTCCACATCAACGGAAGCAAAAAAGGCAGGAAAAACAATCGCGAAGCTGATGTTAATTCAAGCGTTGCTGGAACATCGAGGAAGAAGGTGTGGGTGGTGATCATCGTCCGATTATTTCAAAGTCTTGTATCGGTACCAGGTCCGCTCCTGGGAATTCTACTGATGATTCTTCCTGCTGATGATTCAAGAAGAACGTGTTGAGAAGATTGGAATCAAGCTGTTGAAGATTTCGTGTTTTTGGTGAGAGCTTTCCATAATTTTGATCAAATAACTCTTTCATCTACTCTAACATCCTTACAATTCAATTAAGACAACTACGCCTATCTTACTAAGGAGCGGCCGTGGCTGACTGGTTACGATGTTCGCTTTGTAAGCGAATGGTCCTGGTCATCAAGCCCATCTGCTCACAACGAGAAAGTTTAAGACTTAGAAATACTTGAAATGATGAATAAAAAAATCAAAGTCGCTCGAGGTGGGGTTCGATCCCCCGTTCTTTGAATTGGTAAGCAAAAATGCTAACCACTTGGTGATCTTTGACTGGAATTAGGAATACTGTTACTATCAACTATATACGCACTGGGTCCTTGTACATTTGACAAGGGTTCGGAAGTTCTAAATAATGTTTGAATCCGATTGATGCAAACGTTCTTCAGGGCGGGGCTTGTCGATAAAGCTGAAGTACCTCGCGCTCGGCTAGCCTGCGTAGAAATGGGTCACCGAAGCTCGGCAGAGCTAACACCTTCCAAATGCCTATGCGAGTTATTTGCATGTATAGAGTGTAGAACTAAATACATGGAAACAACTCAATTTGTAAGAAGTGGCCGCGTGGTCCCGTTTGGATGGTTGCTCACACACACAACTACGTAATTTTGTACAATACTCAAGGTTTCAATTTTTTTTGCCTTTTTACTAAAGAAAGGTAGTTTGCTTTTGGCTCCGACGCAAAATCAAGTTTCTTCATAAAATCAATTCTCGAGAAATATTAATTGGAAAAATTTGCAAAAAATCATTGACGATCGATTTTCGACGTCCGATCGATTGACGTTGACAGAATTGGTCTATTTCCTATATCCGAATTTTGGCGATTAATTTACCGTAGAGCACTCGTGACGTCCGTGTGTGGTAAAAAGGTGCTCAATTTTGTGGTAGGGGGTTTCTCAGAGACCATATTATGGATTTGAGCTATCTTGATCGCATTTGAAAGGGGATGTGCTGAACCTGAACCAGTTTCATACCAATTTGCATCCTAATTTGTTTAAAGGGGACTTGGAACATGTTTTCACCTGATTTTGATGGAACTTTTTGGTCGATTATAAGGTGTACACAGAAAAAAAATGATGCACGGTAAAAAGCTGTTGATTTTTAATTTAACTTTTTGACACTAAAACTTGATTTGCAAAAATAAACTATTTTTATGAATGAGTGGGTCATAAGATGCCTACTTTTCAGAAATTTCTAAAATGTGCAAAAAATCTTTGATCGAGTTTGGAACTATTGACCCAATACTGATTTTTTGAAAAAAATCGAAAAAAAATTTCATCTGCATTTTTTTTTCGTAAAATCGAATTTGTATTCAAAATAGTTCTTTAGTAAATCTTTATTAAAGTGCACCGTTTTCAAGTTATAGTCATTTGTCGTTATCTTTATTGACAAAAATCGCAGTGATTCCCATGTTTGTCCACTTTAGAAAAAAATATTTTGAAAATCTGTGAAAAATCTCTTTATTTTGCTTTTTTGTTGATACGACCCTTGGTTGCTGGAATATTGCCATGCAAAGATTAAAAACAAAGTAAAATTGATGTTTACTAAGTCTCACCTAAACAACCCACCATTTTTTAATGTCGATATCTCAGCAACTAATGGTCCGATTTTCAATGTTAAAACATGAAACATTCTTAAAATTTTCCAATCTTTTCGAAAACAATATTTTAAGTTTTTAAAATCAGAACTAAGATTTTAAAAGGACGTAACATTGCATGTTTTGCCCTTTTGAAACGTTAGTAAAAATTGCAAATTCGATTTTACAACCAATATTTCAATATTTTGAAAGGTTCAAAAATGCAAAACTCATTCAAAGATTTTTTGCGCATTCTGGATATTTCTGAAAAGTTGGCAGTTTTTTTTTGCAAATCAAGTTTTAATTACAAAAAGGGAAATAACAAACCACCAAAATACATTTTCCGTGATCATTTTATTTTCAGTGTAGTCCTTATCCATACCTATATCTTTGCTGAAGACACCAAATCGATCAAAAAATTCCTTCAATATTATATTTGTATGGACAGCTGCCAAATTTGCATGGAAAATTAAATGGACAAACAAATGATGCAAAATGACTGCTATGGACATACCGAAGGCTCCCAAAAAGTTTGAGCCGGATTAAAAAATACAACAAAAAAAAAAAAACCTGTTTCGAAGAGAATTGCTCAATATCGAAAATCTATTCAATTTAAAAAAAAATTCGAATGCAAAATCAGATTCTCATCCAAATATGACTTTAAAGAAAATTTGATTGTTCATGTAACCTTAGGTTAAACATAATTAAACATGTTCAAACAATTAGTTGTTTTTATATCTTATGTAGGAAAGGTGAATATATTTTGACAAATTTGTCAGAAGATCTGCATTGTCATCACTTTGAGAGCACTGCTCTTCTTAGCAATTTTTTGTTTTGGGTGTGCTGTTATGGTTCTGTCTATTTTATTGGTTAGAGAAATCTTTCCTGAGATTTGCCCCTTAAATTTTGTATTTGAGAACAGAATGTATACCTGTCTGAGTTCTAAAAGAGAACAACAAAATGGAACTAACTGTGAATTGATTTAAAGCCAATTAAACACGCTCCAATGAAAGAAATAACTACCTCTCATACAAACCGTTGCATTGGAAACCGAAGATGCCTTGAATAGCAAATCTCTCCCCGAAACTTTCCAGCTTCCTTCCCCCTTCAGAAAATTTCTTTCAAACCCAACAAAATTCACCTTTTCACGGCAGCACATTGTTTGGTTTTCCCTTTTCCAAAATTTTGCACCCGCTCACTAATTGAATGATTCGCATAATCCAATTTTGTCGGTTTGCCGAAAAGAACTGCTATTGGCAGCCGACTCGAACACCAAAAACGCAAAATTAGGGTTGTTTCTTGTTCCTACCCTCACCCCCTTACCACCCGCAAGTTTTTCTCGCCGAAAAGTCTTCCAAAAGTCGACGTTGCGTGAATGAGAACGAATTAATTTCTGGCGTGTGTTAGAGAGAGTATTACACACTCTGGCACCTTGAAATGGGTGATTTCCTGAGTTTCACTCACTTTCAGGAAAAGTGTTGCTGACTGCAACAGACTTCATTGTGAGTGTGCTTCCGTTTTTGGCTTTTACACTTACGTACTACCGTGGGAGGGGAAAGTTGAGGGAAGTTGTAGAAAAACTAGGACCATCAAATTTTGGAGATTTGGTAACAATGTTATTTTTTCAACTTCTTTATTTTCATAAAATTTAAATTGAATGATATAATCTTTTCAAACTTTTACTTCCAATAAAATTAATTATTAAAAACCAAAATTAATATCACATAACTTTACAGTAACCCTTCCCTCCCCCCCCCCCCCCCTCCCAAAAGATTCCTTGCAAACAGGAACAGCAGCATTTTCAAACCCCGTTTCGAATGTCGAAAATTTTTCATTGTACTCTTGGTTTGACAAGGAGCCCCCTTTCCAGAAGATCCTGCGATGGCAGTTGGGGGGGGGGGGGGCAAGGTTTGGCAAGGTTTTCCCTGTTAATACTTGGCTAAGCTTCCTCTGCTCGGGAGCCTGGGCCAGATCTTTTGTTTCCAAAACGGATACCAACCACTACGTAAATGCTGACTGTGGGTGTCGTGTGTTGGTGAAATTTTCAATGGGTTCTCCAGACGGAAAAGTGGCACTACAGTCTGTGGTTGGTTCGTTGATGAACACGTCGGTGTACAGCTCGTTGTTGGAAACTGTTGAACATGGATTGTAGTTGTAGTTGAGTAATCTGGGCTGGAGTTTTTCGGGCATTGTTGTAAGGGGTAGTTTGCCCTTTTCAGAAGATGGAATGACAGCTCAAGAGAAATCTTTATTACCAAAAGATGCACAATGAAAGTCGGTGATTGCTAACTAAAACATTTTTTGATGATCCCGAGCATGCGTTAATATCAGAAAAAAAAGCGTAATTTTTTTTTTTCACTGGTATCAATATAAAATTTTGATATTCCTGAACCCTTTAAGATTTGTCTTGAGCAAGGTTGAAATTATCGGGGTTCGATAATGATAATTATATCGTTATCGTTATTCCGATAATTCTCTCGACGATAGCGGACGATAACTTATATCAAATATATCTCTAAAATTGACTAAAACCAGCCAAATTATGTTTTATTTCAAGCTTCTTCTTAGTAAATATTTTTTTATAATATAGTTAGTTTTAAAGTATGAATAATCCACTAAATACCGCATTTCTAAAGTACTTAATTTGTATAATTTGCAATATGGGTATCAAATGATTTGAAATTTTGCTACATTTTCACTGCTATAGAGTTTTTTGAATGAAATACTAAAATTTTCACAAAATATCGAAAATACTATTTTTTTATACATAATTGGCACTATGGGTGTCAAACAATTCGAAATTGTTCATTTATTTTCACTGTTTAAAAGTTTTTTGAATGTTCTGTAATGAAAAAAATGCATGTAAAATTTCGAATCGTTTGATACTCATATTGAAAATAATAAAAATTCGAGTATTATCGAGAAAATACAGTATTTTGCGAAAATTTTAGTATTTCATTCCAAAAACTCTTAAACAGTGAAAATGCATGAAGAATTCCAAATTGTTTGATAATATTGCCAATTATAAAAAGTTGTGTATTTTCGAGAAAATACAGTATTTTGTGAAAATTTCAGAATTTCATTCAAAAACTCTAAAACAGTGAAAATGCATGCAAAATTTCGAATCGTTTGGTACCCATATTGCGAATGATGAAATTTGAGTATTTTCGAGAAAATACGGTATTTTGATAAAAAATTGAGTATTTCATTCAAAAAACTCTAAAACAGTGAAAATGCATGCAAAATTTCGAATCGTTTGATACCCATACTGCAAATCATTAAAAAAATTACTTTCAAAAAAATACGGTATTTTGTGAAAATTTTTGTGTTTATGCTTTAAAACTTACTAAAATCAAAAGTATATTCATGGTATGGATGGATTGAGTCAACTTACGAAAGATTTTGAAAATGAATTATCGTCCGTTATCGGCGATAATAAATAACGATAACGATAACGATCCCGACGATAACGATAACCATTTTCGTTATCGTTAGACGATAATATCATCGACGATAGTTCTATCGATAAACAACCTTGGTCTTGAGGATTGTGAAAAAGAAAATTTGGTATCATATTTATTTAAGGTATTGTTTTGATATTACAAAATTGCACAATTTGTTAATGTTTGATGTCAATGACATCACATTTTGGTGAAAACTGTTAGGCAATGCCGCGAAAAGACGAATCCGTTGTCGTAAAATTCTGTGTTACTAAGTACTAAGTTTTTTTTCTAAGTTCTCAAAAATTTCCATATTTGTAAATAAAAAAATAAATCAATCCTTCAAAAAAATCCTTCGATTTGGTCACACATGTGCCTAAACTAGGAATGATCACACTGAGTAAACCCCTTACGAACTCGATATCCAGATTTTACGACCCGCCGAAGCGGAAGTGTGCAACGCAAAATTCACAACTTTTCGAATTTATTATCTTCGAACTTTCGTGACACCCCGACTCCGATGATTCACACAGTCGATCCAAAAGTTTGCTATCTGATTGAAAAACTTCCTCCTTCACCCTGCGCAATATTTGCAGAAATGTCTCTGTTATGAGCTGAGAAGTTTGTATCGAATAAAACGCTATCATATTTGAGATTCGATAATTTGCAGTGAGTTTGCTATTTGGCAAAAAAGTCGAACAAAGTTCAGTGTGTCGGAAAGAGCATAAAATTTTGCTGAAGAGACGGATTTTATTGTCAACAGTATCTGGTTGTGAACTGAATAAAATTCAGTTGTACAAATTCGAGAACATGAATGACAAGTAGGATTTTGGCTCATCCTCCTCTTCACCAGATCAATTCATGCAAATGACCACTTGTCCATTCAGAGACGGCTGTAATCGGTTCGTAGAGGAAACACAGACCCCAAAAGCAGGGTGACTGTCGTGTAGTACTAATCCATGTTCAACATTCATCCCCCTTTAGTTGGGGTGGTGATATTTACTCATCAAAGCAAATAAAGCCCAAGACCAGCACCACCACAAAACGACCATAGAACTGAGCTGGTTTTGTGTCACCACTCGTTTGGGTCAGACACGTGCACTTTCTTAATCCCGTTTATGTCCATCCCAATCCCTCACTCTTCCCCGCAAACAACTCGGGTCGTAAATAAAACACATCATAGACGAACCGCAAAAACCCGGGACGGGACAGTGTGCGATGACGTCCTGGCAGGAAAGAGTGTGTGGTGCAACCGGGCTCATAAAGATGCAACCCTCCACTTTGCCGCTTGCCCATCTTGATCTCGGTCACAGATTGTGGGGGAGAGTTGGGGAAAGTGACTTGTTAACGAATTTTCAATTGTTAGACTGTTTTCATAGAATGGATTTAAGAAGATATTTGGAAACATATTATTGACAATTAAAATTTGAAACTCCAAAATTGTGTTGCAAGAATTTTTGATGCATCGTGCAAATGGACTTGAGCATTTATAAAAAAAAAACTAACTTAATCCACCTATGTGGTTGGAGCCTTCCTCACTCATTACCAACAATGGCTGATTTGATGGGGTTGTACACAAATTTCATCTATTTTTTAGATCCGGAATAAAAAAGTTCATTAATATCACTTAAGTGACCATATCTCGAGACAGGATTGTCAGATCTTCAATGTTTTGGACTCGTTGGAAAGGTTTTTCAACTACCTAACCAACGATGGGTCGGATGATGGATCCGGACATAGTTTACATACATTTAAGTGAGATCCGGCTTCCAAAAAGTACATAAATATCACTTAAATGGCCATATCTCGAGACAGGGTTACCAGATCTTCAATGTTTTGGACTCGTTGGAAAGGTCTTTTGATAATCTATCCAACGATGGGTCGGATGGTGGATCCGGACATAGTTTACATACATTTAAGTGAGATCCGGCTACAAAAAAGTACATAAATATCACTTAAATGGCCATATCTCGAGACAGGGTTGCCAGATCTTCAATGTTTTGCACTTTTTGGAAAGGTCTTTTGATAACCTATCCAACGATGGGTCGGATGATGGATCCGGACATAGTTTACATGCATTTAAGTGAGATCCGGCTTCCAAAAAGTACATAAATATCACTTAAATGGCCATATCTCCAGACAGGGTTGCCAGATCTTCAATGTTTTGGACTCATTGGAAAGGTCTTTTGATAACCTAACCAACGATGGGTCGGATGGTGGATCCGGACATAGTTTACATACATTTAAGTGAGATCCGGATATATGTGAAAACACATTTTTATACATAACTTTTGAACTACTTATCGAAACTTCAATCTATATAAAACTCGATCTATGGGACCCTAAACCAAGTCGAATGCAACAGGTTCGGGTCAAATCGGTTCAGCCAGTGCTGAGAAACATGAGCTAGTTTGTTGGTCACATACATACATACACACACACATACACACACACATACACACACACACATACACACAGACATTTGTTCAGTTTTTGATTCTGAGTCGATATGTATACATGAAGGTGGGTCTACGACGTTTTTATACAAAGTTCATTTTTAGAGCAGGATTATAGCCTTACCTCAGTGAGGAAGGCAAAACTATTCCCATCACTTGAACGTGTATGTCTTTCCATAGCTAGTACAAAAAAAAATCATCACAAAATAAATAAAATCACAGTTGAATTCCAATTTAAAATTATGAAAAAAAGTTATCACCGCTGATTGACATTTCTCAACAACTAGTAGGATTTTTTCAGCACGAGTCGTACATTTATCCAACGAGGTTCACCGAAAATTTTCACAGTAATACGTATTTTTCCTGTATTTTGAAAATGCATTTTATTTTCTCTAAAGAATCCAAAAATATATTGTTATTGAAATATGGGTATCAAATGATCAGGTTTCTTCATACATTTCGGATATAATAACAATTTTTTTAGAAAATACTCTAAATTTTCACAAAACTACGTTTTTTCGAAAAAAAATCTCAAAATTTCAATTTTTACAAAATCGGGATTTTTTCAAACATTTCGAATATAATAACAACATTTTTAGAAAATATTCAAAATTTTCACAAGCTACGTATTTTCGAATAAAATACTCATAATTTATTTTTTTACAATATGGGTATTAAACGATCGGGATTTTTTCATACATTTCGAACGTAATAACAACATTTTTAGAAAATACTTTAATTTTTCACAAAACTACATATTTTCTAATAAAATACTCAAAATTTCCGTTTTTACTATGTGGGTATCAGACGATCGGGATTTTTTCATACATTTCGAATGTTATAACAATTTTTTTTGAAAATTCTCAAAATTTTCACAAAACTACATATTTTTGTAAAACTATTCAAAATTTCAGTTTTCACAATATGGGTATCAAATAATCAGATCAATTTTTTCAAAAATACGTAGTTTTGTGAAAATTTCGAGTATTTTCATTTTTTTAATAACTTTCGAAATGTTTGAAAAAATCCCGATCGTTTGATACCCACATTGTGAAAATGGAAATTTTTAGTTTTTTTTTTTCGAAAATACGTAGTTTTGTGAAAAATTTTAGTATTTTCAAAAATATTGTTATAACATTCGAAATATACGAAAAAATCTCGATCGTTTGACACCTGCAACGTAAACTTTCTAAATTTAACTTAGACTTAGAGTAACTTTCGAAATGTATGAAAAAATCCCGATCGTTTGATACCCACATTGTAAAAACGGAAATTTTGAGTATTTTTTTTTTAGGAAAATACGTAGTTTTGTGACAATTTTGAGTATTTTCAAAAAATATTGTTATTACATTCGAAAGGTATAAAAAATCGCAATCGTTTGATACCAACATTGTAAAAACGGAAATTTTGAGTATTTTTTCGGAAATACGTAGTTTTGTAAAAATTTGGAGTATTTTCAAAAAATATTGTTATTACATTCGAAATGTATGAAAAATCCTGATCGTTGGATACCCACATTGTAAAAACGGAGATTTTGAGTATTTTATTCAAAAATACGTAGTTTTGTGAAAATTTTGAGTATTTTCAAAAAAAATTGTTATAACATTCGAAATGTATGAAAAAATCCCGATCGGTTGATACCCATATTGTAAAAATTGAAATTTGGAGTTTTTGTCAAAAAGACGTCGTTTTTTTTTAAATTTGAGTATTTTCTAAAAAAATTGTTATTGCATCCAAAATGTATGAAAAAAACCTGATCATTTGATACCCGTATTGCAATTACAATATATTTTTGGTTTCATTAGAGAAAAAAAATGCATTTTCGAAATACAGGAAAAATACGTATTTTTGTGAGAATTTTTATGAAATAATAATTTAAATAGATAGCTGACATCATCCAGATTTCAAAACACTATATTTTTTTTATGTTTGCATGATTTTTCGTACGATTAAAGCCAATGTCTCCCATATAGCCAAAATCCCATAGCTCTGTGCCTCGGTTATGCACGCCTCGGTTTTGCATCCCCCATATGCGGTGCTAAACCGAGGCATGACTGTACATTCAACAAAATTTGTGTTGAAACAAACCTCGTACAGGCTGATTCTACAAAACATTTTTCTGCGTGATCGTACAACGTTACCGAGAACACAAAATTGTTCTGAAAATCCTGTGTCAAAATTCAGGTTTTCGAATATTCACATGTCCACTTTGTATGACCAGCCCCCAAAATTTGTATTGGAAAAAAGTAACGATGTAAAATGGCATAAGGAATCGACAAAGTTTCATTAAAAAAAACTAAAACTGAAAAACATTATTTGCTAAAAATAAAATTTATAAACAATTCACTGCAATTATACATCGAACGATTTTTAATTCTGATAATTCTGTGCAAAACTGATCACATAAATTTAACACTAATAAATTGTGGTGTCAAGGCCAAGGTCTGAAAGGACTTTAGGAATCTTTGGGAAAATTTGAATAAATTTGAAATTTTGTTCCGGAACTCATGAAATGTTTAAAAAGTGAGATAAATATTTGACACTTATTTTCGAAATGTGAAATGGCAAATCAAAAATAAAATAGAAATTTGGAATAGCTTTATCATTAAATTCAAATACATCCAAAGCTAAACTCTCCCCTAATGACGTCCACCAACGCTGTGGCCCGATAATGTCGTCAACAAAACCATAAAACTGCATCCTCAACAAGATGAGTACTTACTGCACACCTCTTATTCCAACCCTTTTACCACCAAAACTCAAGTTTTGTTGTCGGTCGACTACACACCCACACACATACACACTAGGAGAAAAGTCATAAAGCAGTTTCCCCTTAACATCACGTCGTCGGATCTCGGGGATGCATTTTCCTGAGCACGGGTTGGGTCAGCCCTCAAGTAGACCACATCGTCGTACCACCTACGTAATAAAAACAAACTAATTTATTTGAACCATCATTTTTCCAACATAAATAAACGGATAAATCCTGCCAGAGCTTATCCGGGGAGGTCGGTCACTCTTCCTGGTTTGAGTGAAGGGCGGTTCTTACAGTGCTTATCCTGTCTGAAGTATGACATCTCAGTGCACTTTTAAGAGCTGGTCACTTTTTATTATTTTTCTGTTCAACCTGATTTTATAAATAAAATTCTATTTAAGTTTGATTTAAAAAAAGAGTAAAATGCGATAATGTTAAAAATGGCACAAAACAAAAAAAAAAATACTAAAACTCGAGTTTTAATTTTGTTTGACAGTGCCATCCTTTCCGCTTGCTCTAGTAGCTTCCAAATTCTGTTCCTAGACTGATTGAAAGTTTGTGATCTAGGTCTGAAAGCTCCCCAAAAATAGGGATGAGAACCATGTATCTCGTTAAAGCAGATTAGAACCAAAAAACGATATCCCCTTCTTGTGAAGCTGGCTCTTCTGAAAAAGAGGCAACTTTTTTGGGGGTTTCTATCGTTTGTTGTTTGTGTGGGTTGAGGGCATAATTTCTACACATAAATAGATTATCATTATGGGCTGACATTGGATGTGGTTCCTCGGTGAGGACAGTATTTCCGGGTACAATTTTTTAGCCTTGGTTAGGCCAGCATGAGCCAGCAGCAGTTATCGTTGATGGCAGTTTTTTTGTTGTTGTTTTTGCTGGCTGTGGACTTGGCTTCTAGTGTAGAAAGAGTTTCGTATCTGTTCTCAGTGTTTTGGTATGGCATATGATGGCATGGCATCAGGAAGACATGACCATTAATATGCTTTCTGGTAATGATAACTCGATGTAATCATACTTTCCTTGCATATGAGATGAGTTTGGAATGAGGGTTATACAAGTTCATTGATATGAGTGGTTTTGATATTTGAAGTTAAGAACTGAACAAGTAATTTTAGCAGATTTATATAATTTTGAACTATATTCAGCTTAGATTTTTTTCCACAAATGTTACCAATTTCAGGTTTACTGAAAAGAAACAAACATTAAAAAATATTTACAGGACCTTAAAATTCCAGCAATGAACTATTCTTCTAAAAACACTATTTTCATAGTTTCGTATGGCTGGATTTTACGGTCCTAAAATTATTTTTCCTCTTTCAAATGCGTCCATGACAGCTGGCGAAAAGTTATATTTTTGAAAAAAGTAGTTTTGACAATAAATCACGCCATTTTTGGGACCAACCTAGCACTGCAACCTTATGAAAAAATAAAACAACATATGGTTATAATAAATTTAGCCAAGGAAGCCCTCAAAAATTTGAAAGCCTTTTTTTCTTAATTTTAATTTTTGTGTTTTTTTTTTTAATCCAGCTTAAACTTGTTTTCGGTTCCTTCGGTATGAAAAAATAAAGCCATTTTGCATCATTAGTTTGTCCATATAATTTTCCATTCAAATTTGGCAGCCATTTTCCATACAAATATATTGATGAAAAATTAAAAAAAATCTTTTGAAGGAATTTTATGATCAATGTCTTCGGCATAGTTGTAGGTATGGATATGGACTACACTGAAAAAAAAAAAATGGTAAAAATAATTGTTGATTATTAATTTCACTTTTTGTCACTAAAACTTGATTAACAAAAAAAAAACACTATTTTAAATTATTATAATTTTCTGATTTGTTTTAAGGGACATTAAATGCCAACTTTTCATAAATGTTCAGAACGGGCAAACAATATTTGACCATGTTATGAATGTTTGAATCAATACTGATATTTAAAAAAAAATGTTGGTCGCAAAAAATGTTCAACTTCTTTTTTTGAAGAAAAGTCGAATTTGCAATCAAAAAGTATTATAGTGAAATTTTCATTAAGTGCACCGTTTTCAAGCTATAGCCATTTGTAGATTTTTTTTAAGTTGAAGTTGTTGATTTTTTAAAATTAGTGCCCATTTTTGCCCACTCTTGAAACAAATATTTTTGAGGAGCAGAAAAAATTCTCTATACATATTTTGCTTTTATTAACTTTGTTGCTACGACCCTTAGTTGCTGAGATATTCCCACACAAAGATTAAAAAACAGGAAAATTTATGTTTTCTTAGTCTCACCCAAAGAACCCACTATTTTCAAATGTCGATATCTCAGCAACTTATTGTCCGATTTTCAATGTTAAATTACGAAACGTTCGTAAATTTTCTGATCTTTCGAAAAAAATATTTTATTTTTTTAAATCAAGACTAACATTTCAAAAATGTGTAATATCGAATATTGAGCCCTTTTGAAATGTTAGTCTTGATAAAAAAAAATTTGTTTTCGAAATGGTCGGAAAATTTATGAATGTTAAAACAACCTAAAAATGGATATAACTTGAAAACAAAGCGCTTTATATAAAAATAACTTTTTGCGACCGATATTTCGATTTTTTTTTTAAATCAGTATTGATTCTAAATTCCTTAACTCAGTCAAAGATGTTTTGCCCATTCTGGAAATTTCTGAAAAGTTGGCATTGGATGTCCCCTGAAACATATCATAAAGAAAAAAAATAACCAGTGTTTTTTTTTTTTTTTTTGCAATTTAAGTTTTAATGACAAAAGTGAATGAAAAATCACATTTTTTTTACCGAGTATCATTTTTTTTCAGTGTATTCCTTATCCAGACCTACAAATTTGCCGAAGACACCAAATCGTTCAAAAAATTCCTTCAAATGATTCCTTCAGATTTTTTAATTTTTATAAATCTTTTTTGTATGGACATCAACCAAATTTGTATGAAAGTTATATGGACAAACTAATTATGCAAAATGGCTTCTTTGGGCGTACCAAAGGCACCAGAAAAGATTCAGTCGGTAAATCTAATCTAATCTAATCTAATCAGACCCTAGCGCAGCCAATCTTTCGAAGGGATCCTGGAGATTGCCTTAGGTTTAGATGACCCCGCCTCGAGCGACTTTGATTTTTCGTTCATATTCACCATTTCAAATTTATGTGTTCTTAACTTTCTCGTTGGGAGCAGATGGGAATCGCACCCAGAACCATTCGCTTACAAAGCGAACACCGTAACCAGTCAGCCACGGCCGCTCCCCAGTAAAGATTAAGTCGGATAAAAAATAAAAAATAAATAAATCTATAGCTGCTAACCTGGATAAATAAAACAAAAAAATAAATAAATAAATAAATAAAATTGCAAAAAAACGATTTAGTAGAGTCTAGAGAAATGTTTTTTTTTTTTTCAAAACAACACATAGAAAACAATTGTTTGATTGAAACATTCTGAGTCAAGATTTGAATGTTTTTCTAAAACAAACATGGCCGCCAAATGGTCGATCGGGAATGATGTCTTTCAGAGCCTTAAGTTTTCGGTGTGAAAAACTTATTCCTTATGTTTTTTTTTTAGTTTTTATCTATTCTACATTTTTTTGGAAATTGGTACACTCAGGGTACAGGGTTACATTTAACCTAGTAAAGTTCCAAAAACAGGCAATTTTAAAATTATACTCAAAAAATGATTTCACGTAAATTTTGAATTTTGCACCATAATAGTTGAACAGTTTCCTTCCTGGTTCCAGTTGGCATGAACTCTGTTCACGTTTACGCGAACTCATTTTTTTGCCTGTAATTATTTTGCTCAAAAAAATCTCTCTGGGTTATTACAGATTCATGAAGTACTCACATCACTGTTTTATTTGATTAAATAGTGGTTCTGGGATAAATAACTTAAAAGTGTAAAAAAAATGAAAAATAGTTTTAAATTGTAACAAACCGTCATCGAGTATCGCCTCTCTAACCGGAAATAAATTCATTTGCACCGCACAATAGTGAACCGGAAACCCATTCCACTATCAGTAAAGTTTCCAAAGTTGCCCCTTTTCCACCTCTCCTCCTTTCGGCCGACCCAACGTTTGCACTGGCCCCTGCATTTTTGCAGAAACGGATATTTATGATCTAAAAGCTTTTCCCTCCCGAGGCGAAAATAGCGTGAAATTGGTTAAACTTTGCAATCTCCCGGGTTCCACCTGCCCTGGACCGTGGCCAGTTCGACTCCGGTGCGCCGGCCGTGGCATGCCATAAATATCAATTTAAATTCATTTGTTGTTCTTTTTTTTATGTTGCTGCTGCCGGAGCCGGAAGGGCAGCTCTCCTGGTCAACACCAGGACCGGAACCATCCCCGAGCATGGGTAAATAACAAGGGAAATGCGTAATAATACCTTTCTCTGGTTTCAATACCAAATTTTGGTATTCCTGGACCCTTAAAAATTTGTCTTAAGGATTATGCAAGAGCAAAATGTGGTATCATACCAATTTAAGGTATTGTTTTGATATTGCAAAATTGCAGAATTTGTCAATGGTCGAACACCACATTTTGGTATTATTTTGGTATTAAGGTATTTTATCAATTTCCTCTGAAACTATGGGAAAATTTTGACCAATTTTGACAAAATAATTAATTTTGCGCTAAAATGATGTCTCAAAGCGAATGCTTTCATTGAAAACCGGAAATTTCAAACTTGATTTTAAACATTTTTGATATACCCCTACAGAAATGACTTGACATTGTGGAAAAATTTAAGTCAGGATGCCACATTTTGGTATTATTTTGGTATTGAAAGGTTTCATCAATTTTCTCTGAAACTATGGATTTTTTTTTAAATTTTTGACGAGATAATTAATTTTGCGCTAAAATGACTTGAAACCCAAAAATGTTAAAGCTGATTTAATTTTTTTTGTGATATACCCACTAATATTTTTTTCAAAAACGTTGAAATTTTTCTAAGTTGGGATAACCAAATTCTTCGAAAAACGAGTTAATCGACAGATTATTGAATTTTGGTGAATTTCAATCTAGTTTCATTTTAATAATACTTATTTTTCAATCTTGTTATTTTTCAGAAGCTTCAAGAACTTCAAGTACAGCCGTTCATCAATGACAAATGCATTCGGTGTGGTGAAGAATATCACTAAAAACAACATGGAATCATCAGGTGAGTAGATTTGGTTGTTGCATAAGGATCATTTACGTTTTTTTCACTAACTGCAACTGCTGCACTAAAAATGATATGAAAATAGCAAATTTTGGTATTACTTGTGCAAATACCAGCGACCAAAATGTGCTCTTGGTTGCCCAGTAATAGATGGTAAAATACCATGAAATCAAACCAATATCATGTTTGTGGAAGACCACAGGTATACCAAAATATGATTTTCCAAGGGCGCGGGAATACCTAAAATTAAAACCATGACAATTCCAAGTTTTGGTATTCAAGCAATGTTCAAAAATCCAGAAGACCTCAACTTGGTATTGAAATGATTTTATTTTGTGGTATTATTTTACCTTTGGAATAACATGGTATGGTATTGTTGTGCCCTTCCACATACAAGCTTTTGGTATGATTTCATGGTATTTTACCATCTATTACTGGGCAACCAAGGGCACATTTTGGTCGCTGTTATTTGCCCAAGTAATACCAAAATTTGGTATTCCCGTGTTATTTACCCCTGCTCGGGTCGTGGGGTCGGGAGAGGTGGAAGTTGGTGGTCAAAGTTTGGGATGAAGTTGCTCTTTCTCTCTCGGTTGAAGTTGGCGGTGAAGAAACGAAGAAATACTGGGGGCCGAGGATTAGAACAACAGGGCAGTCAGGAGAGGGGAGGGGGGGGGGAGAGAGGATCTAAAGTATTTCAACAGGACGATGCAAGAGGTACTCCAGGATAAACTTAGTAGACTGTTCAACCCAAGCCGAAATTGGTCGGTGGCCAGTCGGAATTGGAGTGCTGCCGGAAATGCCTTTCACCGATACTATTGGTTACGAGAAATCACATTGCTTTTTTATAGTTTACGTGTAAGATTGAAATTAATTTATTTTGTATCATATTTTTATTTATTAAGGTTTTTTTTTTTGGGAAAATCATCAATCCAAACTCACACCACTTTTTGGTACCCTTCCAGAAAAATCTTCACCAGTCATAAGAAGTAGCTTTTACCGCCCAGAAACAGTGCAAAGCCAAAACATCCAGTAGTGTAGTGACTTGGCAGCATTCCCTGGGCCAAGTTGTCTGTGGTTACTCTTGCAATTCGATGCGTCGGAATAGTTTTGTGCAAAGTTTTGGCCCCAACCCTCCCTGACCAGCAGCTGGCTCAGTGGTTTGTTTACTGGCAGTTTTGCTTGCTGTTCACGAGTGCAACTCCAGAACGAATTAGTTTGGGGCGAGTTCCCGAAAAGGCGAAAAACTTTAAAAGAAATAAGGCAAGTTTTTGGCCAAAGGGAAGTGAATGATTAGATGGGAGCTAATTAATGGTGAGAAGTTTTAGGTTGGAGAAACTGGATAAGTTTTGCAGACTTTGTTTTGAGAATTTTAAATTGAAATGCTCGGAGTTGCACCTTGAATGCTGTACAAATTTGTGTGCTTCGAAGACAACAAAAGAGAACCCATGGGATGCAGTTCTGCATGTATACATGCAAAAACCGCAACATTCAATTTATTTTTCCTGAGCTATCCTTTCATCAACTGATATTAGTTGTCAAAGTTATCAGGTTGAGCTCATAGAAAGACCCACACTATTCCAAAATTCAAATTGGTCACATGTTGTTGTTTCATCTCCATTGCAACGAGTTCCAACAATTTTCGTTTTGTTAGGGGAGTTCAATAACTAACAAATACGTCAGAATTACAAAAAAGTGATATCCTTGCAAAAAGATTCATTTAAAAATCTAACCAAAAAAAATAAATTCTTGAAAGCAATATTCTCAATGGATAAAAATGTCTAACCTGCAAATTTTCTTTACTCCTATCTATATATACAGCAGTTCCATATGAAAGTTAAAGAAAAAAAATAAAAGTTCTCCGATCGGGCTCAAAAATTTTCTGGGGGTTCCTTGGCCAAAATAATTAGACCCGTATTTTTTTGTTTGGCCATTAGGGTGGCCTACGCCGTGTTAGGGTGGTCCGAAAAATGGCCATTTTCGTCGATTTTCACAAAAACCACTTTTTTCAATCATAACTTCGCTCCATTTCAACCGATTTTAGCTGTCTAGGGTGCAAATGAAAGATGATAAGTTGGACTTCCAAGAAAAAATAATGTTGAGTTTCAAAAATCTAGCCTAACATTTGAAAAAGTCTAATGAAAACATCAAATGCCGTTTTGACGGTGTCTGGACCAAAGAGCCTATATCTGAAAATATTTTTAACGGATTCCTCGGACAATTTTACATAACATATCAAAAATTGGGCGAGGTTCATTAACAGGATTCAGAGATATGATTTTTTGAAAATAAAATCCGGGTTTTTCGACGCGCCGCGCGTGAAAACGAGAAATTGACGAAATCGGCAAAAAATCAAATTGGTACTCTAACATCTATAGGTCATCGCTGAAATTTTCTAGTTATCGCAGTTTTAGTGAAAAAAGTTGATTTTTTGCCGATTTCGTCAATTTCTCGTTTTCGCGCGCGGCGCGTCGAAAAACCCGGAATTTATTTTCAAAAAATCATATCTCTGATTCCTGTTAATGAACCTCACCCAATTTTTGATATATTATGTAAAATTGTTCGAGGAATCCGTTAAAAATATTTTCAGATATAGGCTCTTTGGTCCAGACACCGTCAAAACGGCATTTGATGTTTTCATAAGACTTTTTCAAATGTTAGGCTAGATTTTTGAAACTCCACATTATTTTTTCTTTCATTTGCGCCCTAGACAGCTAAAATCGGTTGAAATGGAGCGAAGTTATGATTTTTTGAAAAAAGTGGTTTTTGTGAAAATCGACGAAAATGGCCATTTTTCGGACCACCCTAACACGGCGTAGGCCACCCTAATGGCCAAACAAAAAAATACGGGTCTAATTATTTTGGCCAAGGAACCCCCAGAAAAATTTTGAGCCCGATCGGAGAACTTTTATTTTTTTTTCTTTAACTTTCATATGGAACTGCTGGATATATATAGCAATAATGATGAAAATTGGTCGAACGGCTTAGAGTGATTAAAATGGGTATTTTTCCCCTAGTTTTTGATTGCAAAGTCAATTTTTCATCGATAAATGAAGTTAGAAAAGGTGCAGTGGTAATGTAACAGGCATAACCTAAATGACGAAGAACGGATAATGAAATATGCCCCATGGTTTTGTAGGGAAGCGGGATAGCTAGTGCCTGAAGACACCACCTGGTGGCGCTAGCGAGAAGAGCTGAGCTCCTTTCGCTTCGGTGGTAGACCACCGATATCTTGCCTTGAGTTTTCGCATGGTTTTATAGAGATGGCATGTCATCCTGCGCGGTAGTCCAGCCAATGCAACCAGTCCAACCGTTCAGAAGCAACTAATGCTGTGGAGGGAGTGGCGTTTATATTTATACCAAAACCGTCGGCCGCGCTGCTTCTGTGATTTTCCCCTTTCCTTGGGGAAGTCGTTTCATTCCTCGGCGTTTCATTTCGCTTCGCGAAATTTTGGATTGCTACCCCGTATAGAGCCCTAAGACGAAGTCCTTCGTCCAAATTTATGTGAAAAATATTTTAATTTAAAAAAATCAGTATTGATTTAAAAATTCAAAAAGCGGTCAAAGAAAAGAAAGCGTTCAGAAAATTTCTGAAAAGTTGGCATTCGATGTCCCCTAAAACATATCTGAAAGCAAACAAAATAAAAATAGTGTTTTTTGCAAATTAAGTTTTAGTGACAAAATGTGAATTGAATCTCCAAAAACTTTTTAACCGTGTACCATTTATTTCTGTGTCGTCCTTATCCATACCTACAACTTTGCCGAAGACACCAAATCGATTAAAAAAATCCTGCAAGAGATACAGTTTTTTGAATTATCATATGTATCATTTTTGTATGGGCAACTGCCAAATTTCTATGGCAAATTATAGGGACAAAGATTTACTCACGTTGATTTATTTTTGCTCTGATACTTCTCTGCAAACTGCAGTGCCGATAGACCCCAATTGATGGTTCGCTAATTCTGTTTTCGAAATTAAATTTGTTTCAAAATTTCACAACTTAAAAAGGCTTCTATTTTTCAAGTAAACTCTGAAAATCACCCTGACTATTTCTGTCACTAGCAAAGCAAAAAAAAAGCAACCTCTATTAATGTGGTTTTCCATACTAGCGTTTCCCTCACAAAGAGGGCCGGCGTTAATCTATTGACAATCAAACTTTTGATTGGAATCGAAATGAGCAGAGCTTTCGATTCGCTTCACAGCGCGCGGGGGCGTACCAATTTCTCCGGATGAATTCGATTCGCCACGTTTGAACTATTGCCCGCGAGTAGTTGGTCGGGGGTTTTTTCCCTTTGATGACGTGCGTACACACAAGCGCTGAAATGGATTTTGGTGAATTGATGATTTGGTTTGGTGCCAGGATGTGGCTTTCAATCCGTCCCGGTGAGCTTTTGTCCCTTTTGTGGGCCCGAGGTGGCAGTGGGTGGTTTTCACCACCAAAGCAAATTGGTTTTCGCGGACAGCTGAGCTTGAACAGAGCGTTTCAAAAACAATTTTCTGATATAATTGATATTTTGCTTGAATGTGTTTTGTTTTTTTTTTGTGTGGGTCTCGTGGCGCAGGGGTAGCGGCTTCGGCTGCCGATCCCGATGATGCTATGAGACGCGGGTTCGATTCCCGCCTTATCCACTGAGCTTCTATCGGATGGTGAAGTAAAACGTCGGTCCCGGTTTCTCCTGTCTCGTCAGAGGCGCTGGAGCAGAAATCCCACGTTAGAGGAAGGCCATGCCCCGGGGGGCGTAGTGCACATAGTTTCGTTTTTTCGTGTTTTGTTTTGTTTTCGAATGGTTTCAGTTTGATTCCCGACTTAAAAATGACGAGATCTTTCGCCACATTTTTAATTTTCAGATTCAAGCTGGCGACTTATTTTCTAGGTAAATATTAAACTAGATTTGTGTCCAATCCAATGTGCAATTATCCCCCTGAAAATAGAACAATAAAAATGATCATAAATCCTACACCCAAAACTGGCATCGCTAGTACGAGAGAATGATGGTCTCGAGTCGAGATAATAGTGGTACCATTCACGGACGCAGAGAACACAGCTCGAGATGGGCGATAGAACTATTCTCTCGAGGTTCATTTGCAAAAAAAGTTCATCCGTCAAACAAAAACCAAAAGTGTCGACAACGGGAATCGAACCAGAGACCTTTGACAAACCAATCCAGTGACTTAGCTGCCTCGGCCACCACAGCTTGGTGACCATGGAGAAGTCAGAAGTCGATGTATGACACTTGTTGGAGATTTATTGATTCAACTAACGAATGAACTCATTTGTTATGATGGTGTGAGTTGGTACCATTATTCTATCGATTTTGGCACTGAGCCCTCAATAAATTTTGAGAGAACGATTATCTCGATTCTGAATTTTGGGTGTATTTATTTAATGCAATTTCACGCAGTAAGACAATTCTTCCCTCATCTCCGGAATTTTCCCTTAAACGGTGGAAAATTAAACCCGTTCCATTTGATTGCATCCCCCTTTTATGTCATTGATTTTTTTTTAGAATGGCCTGTTTAAATTATTAAGAGGGCTGTTTTCGGTGGTGTTTGTATTATAATGGCCTATGAAGTTATACATTTTCAGCCCAAGTCAACCTTTATAGACGTTGTCTTTTTCATTTTAAATAATCCTTTTTATATTTAGGAATCCTTAAAGGAGAAAGCATATTAAATAAAAATAAAAACGACTATTTTGTGTTAATACCCTGAAGATACGATCGAAAAAAGCTAACACACAATTTCAGCTCATTCTGATGAGATCTTCATAGTGGAAACTTTTTAAATTACAATCGCATTTAAAATAATTTCCTTTACCATTGCTGCTCAACCACGGTTCTAAAGCGCCATTGAAAATTGTGCAGCTAAAAAGTGCAATAAAAGTGTAAGTTTTTAATAGCCATCACTGCCCGCTTGTGCAGTGGGAGAAAAACTGCTTTAATTAAAAGTAATAGTCCACCAAAACGGCGCAAAAAAAAGAAGTTGCTGAAATTGAACAGCACAGGAAAACGAAAAGAGAGGAAAAGGTGGCAGCCACACTGTGGACAGCTTCTGAAAAAGATCAACTTTTCATATATGAACGTGTTAATAAAAGTTGTTGCCCTTCGCTTGTTCATTGAGTTGTTTTCACGGACTGATCACTAACCGTTTCATCAGTGGTGGCACTTGTTAACATGTCGGTCGGTCAGCAGATTTTGCATGCATATTTTTCGCGTTTTATCTTTTGATTTGCTATTTTTTCATTAACTGAGAAATAATTATTTTTTGAAACCTGCTTTTAATTATTATTTCTAAAATATAATATTCATTCAGAATAAACGTTATTGTTTTTGAATTTGTATGATTTAAATAGAACCCACTCGTTGAGTTCATCTGAAAAAAATATTTTTCGGTAAATACTAAGAACAGCCCACCATTCCATTTAAAAAAACAATTTAACTAATTCTGACTTTCCTGACAAACTGTTCTGGGGGTCAAGCACTGCTCGTCACTCTATGCGCGTTTTTTACCGTGAAAATTCAGCTGTCTGGCTTCGACTGACGTGGACCAACCAGACTCCACCATTGGACCCGGTTGGAAATTTAATCTGAAACTTTAACACTTTCGGACAAGTATTTTGTTAATTTAATTCCAATAAAAATATGTAATATTAGAAAAATAAATTGAATAATTTTTTTCAATTTGAACCCACCTTTAAAAAAAATTTTTTTTTGATCACAATTATTAAATTTATCCCATAATCCTTATACCGATTTTTTGCTGAACCAAAATTTTCTCGTACTTCACGTGCTCTAGGTTCACCACCCAGCAATCAGAACTAAATTTTACCACTGGTGAGTGATGACTGACTTTTTTGTTGCTCACGAGCTTAGAGCTGTCATCAAAATAGAGAAAATCCCACAAGGACAAGCGGTGATTAGCATAAATACGTAATTTGGAGTTCCGATGGGGACACAATTTTAATTACTTTTTCGGTGTTGTGTGTGACTGCAAACACAAATGTTTTGAAATAGTTGACTTTTATGAAGCGTAAATTTTGATTTTTCTTTTTTCGCTGTTTTTCACTTTAAATGTGTTTAAAGGGCATTAAAAAATTTTTTAAACAAAAAACATTGCTTAACTTGTTCATAGTTTGCATCTTTTTTTTTGTATTTCTGTAGGCATATTTGATGTATTGCATTTGTTTTTTTTTTATTTGTATTCAATCTATTATCAATATTTTTAATTCTTTTGTTTTTTAAACATATTTTTCTTTCTTTTTTTATTTCTTTGGCTATAACATTTAGGTATAATGTGCGTTAAAACTTTGTAAGACATAAGGTTGAAAACCCAAAATGTAAAATGCTTTACATACATAAGGTTAAAGTAGAACAGGTCGAAAAAGGACAAGAGCTTTTATGTGGAAAAAGGTCCAATGAATGAAAGATTCAAAATTTATGCAATTTAAATTATTTTTTATTATATTTTTTGCAATTGTTTTATTCTTTATTTTTGTGAGTTTTTGAATTCTTCTCAAAATGAGCAGTTTTTTTTAATTTTACTATCCCTGATCGCATAAATGTCCCATTAGGGTGTAATATCAAAATCGATTTTCCAGCACAGCAATTTTTCAGTTCCTTTTGGGGTCCTAAACAACTCCCCAAAGTTTGAGAATTATTGGTTCAGTCCTCACATTGCGCAAAGCGATTCAATTTTCCATACAAATTTGTATGGGAAAAATCATTTTTTTGAATTTTGATATTTAAAAAATCCACGTTTAATGCTATATCAAAACCGGTTTCATATTCGGATGCTTAGAAAGGTTTACACTTTCCCGAAGAGAGTATGGTGCTAGCTTGTTCCTGAAAGAAGATACAGCGTCCTCAAAACTCGTCTAAAACGTGCTTTTCGAGCAAAAAACACGTTTTAGACGAGTTTTGAACACGCTGTATCTTTTCATAGGAACAAGTTAGCACCATACTCTCTTCAGGAAAGTTGTAGAGCACCTTCCAGAGCATCCAAATATGAATCCGGTTTCAATATAGCGTGAAACGTGGATTTTTAAAATATCTAAATCTAAAAAAATGGTTTTCTCCATACAAATTTATATAGAAAATTGAATCGCTTTGCGCAAAGTGGGGACTTATCCAATCGTTCCCAAACTTTAGGGAGTTGTTTAGGACCCCAAAAGGTACTGAAAAGTTGCTGTGCTCACTAAATTTGAACAACTTTATTTTTTTCCATACAACCATATTACACCCTAATGTCCCATATTCATTTTCATCGCTTTTGAGTTAGTGATGCAGATTAGTTCAAAATCATGTGCCCTTTCAGACAATCCTACAACATCCAGTACTTTGCTCTAGAAATCAGGAGGAAATCCAGTTTTTCACGAAAACTTAAGACGTAGCCTTATGTGTGGCGACAAACTTCAAATGCGTTTTTCTTAGCTTGCTGTTTTTGCAAATGGGACATTTATGCGAACATGGGCAGTGTACATATCTCTGAATAGTTTGTATTACATTGAAACATTAATCTCGACCTCCAACAATCATTTGATTTTTTTCTGAAGCAAATTAAATGTTTATTGTTTTTGTGAAGAACATTTAAAGGAAATGCAGATGAACAATTCAGAGTATATAAATTGATCGAGAACTGATCAAATAATGGTTTTATTTACAGCTGGCACTTGAAACAAATCCGAAATATAATGCATAATTATACTTTTAAACATATTTTTGTGAAAATTAAATTTGTTAAAATAATTGCTATCCATTAACCGAAAGCAGAACAATTCCCTGAGACTTTGGTAAACGATACATATATGACTTTTTTAGTGGGCTAAAACTTTGTAAACACTTTCGGTAGGCCCAAAAAAGCAAAAAATTTGTATCTGGAGAAAGAATTTGCAGTTTTAATAGATGAAAAAAATATGTCTCCGGAAAAATTGGAGGTAAATGACGCAATGCGCGTAAAGAAAAATGACAACTTAAAAATGATTATTTTTTATTTTATTTTTACCAAAAATTGAATTAATTTCATCACTCATTGTAAAATTTCCACACCAAGTTATAAAATTTTCGAAATATGTGATATTTTTTAGGGGCGTAATCCTATACTGCCAAATTTTTTTGCTTCTTTTTACTTAAAATATAGAAAATGTTTGTCAAAAAAACAGCCAAAGCTGACCCCTTACAAAATAGACATTTTTAAAAACATTGGCAAAGTCGCATAAAAAAGTAAAACTTCCAACCCATAAATTTTCTAAAATTTTTAGAGTTCTTCTTTCCAATGCTTTATGAAGATCAAACATTGGTTGAAAAATTGATTTTTGGAGATTTTTTTAAATCGAAGCCCGTCTAAAGGTGCGAACCCGTTGGATCGTATCAAAAAGTGATCGAAGACAATCTTAAAGGAAATTGAACGGGGTTTTTTGAAAAAAATACACTGAAATAAAAATATACGCCATTTCTATGACATTTTTTGATTTTTATGATTAAAAATTAAATTTCAAGGTGATGTTACGATTTTGTTTGCTCAAATTTTTTGAAGAAGTAGCCTATAATTTTACAAAAAGAGTCGCAAAAAATGCAGGATGGAATGTCTCTTCAAAAAAAAAATTCAAAAACCATTTATTAAAACTGTTTTTTTTTAAATGTGGTCTAAACGTCAAAATTAAAAAAAAAAACGATAGTGGGAATCGATTTTCCAGACAATCTTACATTGTCCTATGTCCAATGCTTGTGAAGATACAGTGGTTTTAAAAATAAAAAAAAACGAAAACACAGGATTTTTGTTGGTTTTTGGCAATTTCTATGACAGACTTTATTTTTCAGTCTAGTAAATATTTTTACCAGAAAGCGCGTCCAATTTCCCATATGTTTGCCTTTGACAGCTTTACAATTTGATGTATGGGCTTACAGATATAAGTTTAATTACAATGCTCATAACTGAAAATAGAACATTTTTTTCAGTGTGGAATCATTCATCGCTGAAATTTTAAAGTTATCGCAATTTTAGTGAAAAAAGTCGTTTTTTCCCGTTTTCGTCATTTTCCCATTTTTGCGCGTGGCGCGTCGTAAACCCCAGTTTTTATTTTCAAAAAATTGTATCTCAGAGTATCGAAAACATAACTTAACCATTTTTTGATATGTTATGTGAAATTTTCCGAGGAATCCGATAAAAATATTTTCAGACATAGGCTCTTTGGTCCCGAGACCTTCAAAACAGCATTTTAAGTTTTCATATGACCTTTTCAAATGTTAAGCTAGATTTTTTAAACTTCTTACTTTTTTTTTCCAAATAGCCAAACTAATACCCTTTCTTTTGCGTCTAGGACTGCTAAAATCGGATGAAATGGCGCAGAGATATGATTTTTTGAAAAAAGTGGTTTTTACGAAAATCGACGAAAATTGCCATTTTTTGAACCACCCTAACACGGCGTAGGTCACCCTAATGGCAAAACAAAAAAAATACGGGTCTAATTATTTCGGACAAGGAACCCCACGCAAAATGTTGAGCCCGATCGGAGAACTTTTTTTCTGTTTTCTGTTTTCTTTGCAAAAATCTACATGTAAAATATTTTCTAGGTCAGAGATATTTCCAAAGGATCCTTACACTGAATTAAAAAAAAAGTACCAAATTTCTAAATTCTAGGATATTTGCCTCATTTTCTTATTAAGTAATCAAAAAACCCTATTACTAAATAAGGAAAATAGGCAAAATTCCTAGAATAAAGGAATTTGGTACTATTTTTTATATTTCAGTGTAAGCTACCTTTCCAAGAAAAAATTTTTAGGTACGTTTAGTTGCAATGATTATCACCTTCCGTCATATTGGCGTGGGACAAACAGTATGAGAAAATGCTTAGCAGTGGAATAATATTTTGATTTTGATTATTTTGAATAAAACTCGAAATATTTTGGCCCTGGTCTGACCTAGAGAGTTAGGTCTTTAGCTCAATCCAGGTATAGGAGTCGTCTCCCTGGGTTCTGTCTCGGTGGAGTCGCTGGTAGGCAGTTGGACTAACAATCCAAAGGTCATCAGTTCGAATCGCGGGGTGGATGGAAGCTAAGGTGTAAAAAGAGGTTTGCGATTGCCTCAATAATCAAGCTTTCGAACACTTAGTATCGATTAGAAATCTCGCAATCGGGAACGCCAAGGCAATGCTATAGAGCGAATAATTTGTTTTTTTTATTGGTTTGAGAACATTTTAAAATCATCAAATCAATTGTTCAAAATTCAGAAGATTTCGCAGAATTCAGTTCATAGAGAACTCAATTAAAATCTTAGGATTGATTCTCAATTTATTCTGATAGCAATTGCTGCTAACTATTAAACAAAAATCGTTTCCACAATCATTTCCAGCTCTAATCCTGCATCATCCTCACTCCGATAAGCCACGTTTTCCAAACGCAAACTTTTCGCGAACCGATTCCGCAAGAGTTACGACGTGTGATAATTATCATTTGTGCTGCATATGGCGGCGGTGGTGGTGGTGGCTCCAATCCGATTTGCATTTTCACGAATCGGTTTTTGTGCAGCTTTAGAGCAGCAGCCACCAGCAAGGTCGGAGATAGGTGGTCCCGTCAATGGTTCCCAAAAACCATTCCGATGCGATTTATGAGGCTGGTTTTCCACAAGGATTTCTGCCACTTGGCGATGGAAACAGATTTTCCAAAGCTCGGTAAGGGGGTGTCAAGGGGAGACGCACGGGAATCACATTAAATAATCACTTCATATAAATCGGACTGTTAAAACTGCAAAATGCATACATTTACATAATGTGAATGCATAAATATAAATTGAATTATGAGCACTGTTCGAGTGATGCAGTTTACAATGCAAATCCAGCAGGATGAAAGTGGTGGCGCTGGAAGCAAATGATGGTGGGGTGGTTTCAGTTCTTGCTGGAATCACACGGATGTGGGGTGGAACACAAGTGAAATTTGGTGAACAAAATTGAACAACTGTAAATTTTATTCATTCGATGAATTGAAGAATTGAATCGATATATATTCATTCATGACAATCATCAAGACATTAAACAAATTTTGTAAAATTCAACTGATTCTTCAAGATTTGATCTTTCTACTGATGATTTTAACCCACTATCTCCCAGGTAAAATATGCGACTGATATTATTACGCTCATGTTTACATCCCTCCTGTGTGTATTCGAATATGCAAACATCCTTCCATCCAATGAGTTTGTGTGTGTTTGTAAGTATAGTCGTGATCATCCAGCAACACCCACATCCCTTCAATCTCAACCCGAGAGTGCGAGGAATGAAAAGGACCTTCGCCGAGTCCTCGCACATTTCCGAAATGAAATGCTAAACATCCTGACGCCCAACTCGTGGTCAAGCGGGGTTGGACACGTTGGCTGGTGGAAGGGCCACGTGAAATTAAATCCCACACCTCCCACACACTTTCCAATGCTGACCAGGCGACCGAGGCCGGTTGTGAATAGTTTTAGGAATGTCGGAAGCCGCTCGTCGAGGAAGAGGAAACGTTACGAAGGAGGGGGAGGTCTGCAACAAAACAAACCGAAATGTTTGAAATGCTTTCACGTTTAGATAATTGTAAAATGCTTAGGTCTCCGGAGAATGGCAAGCTTCAAAACGCATACATTGGGATGAGCTCGAGTCTGATGGGAGGACGTTGTGGTCGTCGAATGCAATAGGCATTTGCTTGGATTTCATTTAATGAATAGTTTTTTTTTATATTTCTCCATTTTTGAGTACACAGTGGAGGTAATATTAATCTGGAATGGTGACAGATTCAGTTTAAAAAATATGATTTTTTTTACTGCGCATATATTATAAATTTTCCTGAAAATCGGAAATTTTTTTTTTCAGAAATAGACCTTATCCATACCTACAACTTTGCCGAAGACACTAAATCGATCAAAAATGTCTGCAAAAATACAGATTTTCGAATTTATATACATCATTCTTGTATGGACAGCTGCCAAATTTGAATGGAAAATTATTTGGACAAACTAATGATTGCAAAATGGCTTCTATGGGCATACCAAAGGCATCAAAAAACTTTCAACCGGATAAAAAAATACAAAAATTACAATTAAGTTAAAAAGACCGATTTCGTAGAGAGTTGAGAGTTGCGTTGGAGAATTTGAACGGTGGGCGTCGCGGTCCTCACGCAGGATTTCGTTGGCGTTTCCGTCTCTGTTGTCCCCCCGATTGTGTGTGTACAGTCAAACCCCGATGGTTTGACACCAACTGTTGTCAAACGAACGGGGTCACTTTTTAGTTTGACACCCCTTTTACACGGAGTTCACACACACTACCAAACGTTTGTTTTGATAGTGTGCGTGAGCGCCGTGTAAAAAGTGACAGTTCGTCACTTTTTAGTTTGACTTTGACCAACCAACGGGGTACAAACTAAAAAAGTGTCAAACGAAAAAGTGACCAACCACCGGGGGTTGAGTGTATTTCGATCCGGGCGGTTTCGGGATGTTTGACAGTTGCGTTGGAGAATTTGAACGGTATGCGTCGCGGTCCTCACGCAGAATTTTCGTTGCCGTTTCCGTTTCTGTTGTCCCCCAGATTGTGTGTATTTCGATCCGGGCGGTTTCGGGATGTTTGACAGTTGCGTTGGAGAATTTGAACGGTGTGCGTCGCGGTCCTCACGCAGGATTTTCGTTGCCGTTTCCGTCTCTGTTGTCCCCCCGATTGTGCGTGTATTTCGATCCGGGCGGTTTCGGGATGTTTGACAGTTGCGTTGGAGAATTTGAACGGTGTGCGTCGCGGTCCTCGCGTAGGATTTTCGTTGCCGTTTCCGTCTCTGTTGTCCCCCCGATGGTGCGTGTATTTCAATCCGGGCGGTTTCGCGTTTTCGCATTTTATTTCGTTTTATCTTTCCACAGCCGGCTGTCTAAGATTAAATCATTTATGCTAAACTCAACACCAAATAACCGGGAATAGTCTCATCCGCATACTCCGACTGATTGCCTTGAGAATGCATAATACATCACACCATTAGACAAAATTTATTGATTATTGGGTCGCATCATCATCCTCTATGTTGAATCCTGACCATTACCCTTACACACTAACAAAATCCCAAGTAGAAGTAGTTTTCCGGCACACGCGGGGGTGTGGATATCGTATAGAACCCACCCTTGGTAGCAGCCTGTGCTAACTAACATTTCCGTCCCATTCCCTCGAGATCTACAAACTGACATGACGGGCGCCGTTGGTGGCCAATGACTGTTTCCTATTCGCACCGGCTCTAGTTTTGATAATCGTGATGTTTTATCTTTTCAGCGCATTCATGCATGCTGTTGATAAGGGAAACATCATTTGATCGTTGAAGCGTGTGACCGGTTGTGCTGATGGGATATTATGGTCCTGTTCAGCAACGGAGAAGGACAACCATGGGTGGTCTCTCATGCTCATGCTCATGCTCAAGACCGATTTCGTAGAGAGTTGATTGCCTTTGAAATTTGCTGATTGCGATACACATTTTCATCCAAATGACAAATTCCTCAAGCAAGCATACCATCGACCAAGTGGTTCCAAACCTGCTGTTCGGCCTTTTGCAGTCGAACGACGGTGAACAATAGGCTTCGAACGACGACGACCACAGACTTCAACGGAGCGCGGATTCTCCGGGCATTGCAATGTTGTTCAACAGCATCCGAGTCGTGTCGGCATGGCAGCGCGTCCGGGGTCCAGATTTATCGATACCAGGGACAGATTGTGCACACATAAACACACACACTTGCAAGATGTATTATTGTTTGGTTGATGCAATGAAATGTGGACTGTTGTCTGTGTTTGTGAGTTGCACACGGTCATTCGTCAACGAATTCTGCGGAAAATTTGAGGTTATGTTTTGGCAAGGGCAAATAGATTGAATTTTAATTTTAAGTCAATTTATGATTTTAATTAAAATCAAGTACAAACAAACGAAAAAGATATTTTTATTAACAAAATGTTACTTTACACTCAAACGAATTAGTAGGTTCGAACTGCACCTAGACTGTGTTGACACGACGAGGATTTCGGAATCTGAGGACAACCGCGAATTGCAGTCGTCTAGTTCAGGGACGGGAAACGTGAAGTAATCAGTGCATGAAATTGCACAAATAAATAACCGGGACGGTGCAGGTCTGGAAAGCAGCTATGTGTCTCCATGTCTCCGTGATCGTAACCAATGAAATGTCGGTGCGAAGGATGAGGCCCAATGAGACTGTAATATTTGCTCCGTCAAC
Source organism: Culex quinquefasciatus (assembly GCF_015732765.1). Taxonomy (NCBI): domain Eukaryota; kingdom Metazoa; phylum Arthropoda; class Insecta; order Diptera; family Culicidae; genus Culex; species Culex quinquefasciatus. The sequence continues at coordinate 150,529,599 of NC_051863.1, read as the reverse complement.
GGAGTTTGATGAAGCACCCGGGCTACAATGATTTGTGAGTATGTCGTTTGATTTGAGAACTATGATGGAATTAACATCAATTTGTTTTGTTTACTCTGTTTTTGGAAGTTATGAGAAATATTTGATAATTTGATTTTCCCGTGTTTTAATATTGAGAAAAAAATAATCATTTTTTACTATTTGTTCAGAAAAAAACACCAAATAGGTTGATACTAGGGTGACAATGAAAAAAAAATCGACATCAAGGAAACCGTCTGATTTGATACCTGAGGCAAAAATAAGTACTGTAAGATGAAGAAATCAAAACTTTTCATTCTACATATATCTCATACTTGACAATAATCCGACACACTTACGCCACCTTTTGGTAGAATTTGGAACTTTTTGCTTTTCTCCATACAGTTTACAAATTTTTCCCATGCCAACTTCAACGACAAAAAGCCATAACCCTTAACCGATTTTGCTCAAAATTGGCACAGTTACTTTTTTTTACCTAAAGAACCAAGCCTTTTTTGTCACCCTATTGTAAACCTACATGTAATGAGCAATTCCAGCCCAAATCAAGAACTTGTCTGGCACTTTTGTATCCTCCTCGGTTTTGCACGCCTTGGTATTGCACTGCCCTGGTTTTGTTTCGTTCAGCTGCCTCGGTTAAGCATGGCCCAGTGCTTAACTGAAGCACAGAGCTTATGGAATGTTGGCTATATGGGAGACCTTGAATATAATCGTAAGAAAAATCATACTAACATCAAAAAATTGTAGTGTTTTGGAATTGGGATGATGTAAGCTATCGATTGCACTTATAATTAAATAAATTTTTCACAAAAATACGTATTTTTCCTGTATTTTGGAAATGCAACGTTTTTCGAAAAAATACTCAAGATTATTGTTGTTGCAGTATGGGTATCAAATACTTGGGATTTTTCAAACATTTCGGATGAAAATATTAACAAAACTACGTATTTTTGAAAAAAAATACTCAAAATTTTAGATTTTTAAAATATGGGTATCAAACGTTACCGATCATACATGTCGATATTTATAACACAAATTTTTAAAAATACTATTTTTTTACAAAACTACGTAACATCATGATTCGAATTCCCGGACGCCTCAAAACCCGGACACTTTATCTTGTTTTATCAATTATGTGGATATAAGTTCACATAATTATTGTATAAACTGTGTTGTTTGATGATTTCTAACATCAACTTTCATTTCAAATACGTTTGAAATTTTTGGTTCTGGTTTTCTTAAATTCTAGCATTTTTTAATACAAAATATCGATTGTTTTGATGTTAACATCTTATTTGAGACCTAAAGAATGCCATTCACTAAAATTTCGGTCCAAATTTGTGCGATTCATAAGTAAAATCGAGTGTCCGGAATTCGAATCAAAAGTGTCCGGATTTCGAATCAACTTTTATCAGTGTCCGGGATTCGAATGACAACAAGTCATTTTGATTTGGAAATTTTGAGGAAAAATGGTTAGAAAAGACATATTTTGCCTGCATTTTCTTTAAATTAACTGTTTATACTACATCCTGATGATATTTCTACATTTCTAACTTTTTACATGATTTTATGCCAGCTATAACAAAAATGATATGCTACTAAGTGTCCGGATTTCGAATCATGACGTTATTATTGAAAAAAATACTAAACTTTTTTTTTCGCAATATGGGTATCAAATGATCGGATTTTTTTTTAACATTTCGAATGCAATAACAACATTTTTTGAAAATACAAAAAAAAAATAACAATGCTACGTTTTAACGAAAAAATACTCGAATTTTAATTTTTTTTTCTTCAATATAGGTATCGAACGAATGAGATTTTTTCATACATTTCAGTTTTTCAAAATTTTCACAAAACTACATATATTCGTAAAAAAAACGCTCAAAATTTTAGTTTTTTACAATATGGATTTCAAACAAATGGAATTTTTTCAATCATTTCGAAAGTTGTATCACAATTTTTTGAAAATTCTCAACTTTTACACAAAACTTCGTATTATTGAAAAAATGCTCAAAATTTCAGTTTTTAAAAATATGTAATTTTTCATAAAACTACGTATTTTTCTAAATATACTTAAAATATCAAAGTTTCAAAATTTATTACATTCGAAATATTGGAAAAAATATCTAGCATTTGATACCCACATTGTGAAAAACTGAAATTTTGAGTATTTTTTTTCGAAAATACGTAGTTTTGTGAAAATGGTGATTATTTTCAAATGATGTTTTTATTAAATTCGAAATGAAAATCCGTATCATTTGATACCAATATTGCCATAAACTGAAATTTTGAGTTTTTTTTTTCGAAAATACGTAGTTTTGTGGAAATTTTCAGTATTTAAAAAAATGACATTCGAAATATATAACAAAATATGATCATTTGAAACCTATATTGCAATAACAAATATTTTGAATTATTTTTTTGAGTAAAAATTGCATTAAAAAAAAGCAGAAAAAATACGTATTTTTGTGAAAATTTTCGTGTAACTGTAATTACAATGGATAGCTGCCGTCAACCCGATTCCAAAACAACATTTGGGACATTGTTCAAGTGTTTTTGTATTTCGAAATTTAAAAATTACTATACCTCAAACTCGTTGCAAAGTTTCAAGAAGATGTCAAACACAAACTTTCGCAAAAAAAAAAAAAACACGGAACGAAAAATGCACTCAATAAAGTGTTTGTTTTTGTCTTTAAAATAAAAGTTAAATTTAAATTTAACTTTTGGATTACGAAATAAAAAAATATTTAAATATCTTACGCTGCCCTTGATTGCATAAATGTTCCATATGCATTTTCATCGATTTCGAGTTCTTGATGCAGTTTGATTCAAAATTGTGTGCTCTTTCAAAAGAGCCTATAACATCCAGTACTTTGTTCTAGAAATCAGGAGGAAATCCAGTTTTTTTTTTCGCGAAAACTTAACACGTAGCCTTATGTATGGGACAAACTTCAAATGGGTAATTCTCTACCAACTCACATGAAATCGGGAAAAGTTGCCCCGACCCCTCTTCGATTTGCGTGAAACTCTGTCCTAAGGGGTAACTTTTGTCCCTGATCACGAATCCGAGGTCCGTTTTTTGATATCTCGTGACGGAGGGGTGGTACGACCCCTTGCATTTTCGAACATGCGAAAAAAGAGGTGTTTTTCAACAATTTGCAGCCTGAAACGGTGATGAGATAGAAATTTGGTGTCAAAGGGACTTTTATGTAAAATTAGACGCCCGATTTGATGGTGTACTCAAAATTCCGAATAAATGTATTTTTCATAGAAAAAAACACTATTTTTTTTTTAAATTCTCTCATTTTCTGTTACTCGACTGTCCAAACATTTTGGAACATGTCATTTTATAGGAAATTTAATGTACTTTTCGAATCTACATTGTTTCAGAAGGGTCATTTTTTCATTTAGAACAAAATTTTCATTTTAAAATTTCGTGTTTTTTCTAACTTTGCTGGGTTATTTTTTAGAGTGTAACAATGTTCAACAAAGTTATAGAGCTGACAATTACAAAAATTTTGATGTATAGACATAAGGGGTTTGCTTATAAACATCACGAGTTATCGCGATTTTACGAAAAAAAGTTTTGAAAAAGTTGGCTCGGATTCGTGATCAGGGACAAAAGTTACCCCTTAGGACAAAGTTTCACGCAAATCGAAGAGGGGTCGGGGCAATTGCTGTGTGAGTTGGCGGAGAATTACCCAAATGCGTTTTTCTCAGCTTGCTGTTTTTGCATATGGGACATTTATGCGAACATGGGCAGTATGCCCTTCTCAAATGTCCATATTTACAAAAATGGCTTATATAAGCATAGGAAAACATGTCTACCAAGTTTAATTGAAATAGGAGAGGGAAAGGTACAAAAGTTCCAGAAAAATTTGGAGCGTGTTCAGGAAGCACATTTTTTTTTTTTTTTGTTGTTCAGGAAGCACAAATCTATCATAGCTTGATGAAACTGATGTGTAAACTGAAATTAATTACTCAAATCAACTTCATAACAGTCAGGTGGTGTAATTTGTAATAGTTTTTTTTTTGTTTTTAACGTGATTCTAACCAAACCACGTTTTTATCCATTATGTACTTAATAATAGCGTCGTTTAGCAATCCTATCTCAAATGTTCAACTACCAATCAGTAATGCACACCACACAACACTCGCTGCCAACACTGGTATTTATCAAAAGATCTGACGCGCGCTTAAAATAATAGCACTATTGGTTTCACATTTGGTGTGGTGACACCAGAGCAACAATTTGTGATTGTCCGACAGCACGAATTATATCCGGACAAAATGGTACAACCACACACTCGAAGGCTATCACAGCTATCATTTTCCACGTGTTTTTCCCTTTAGCTTGACAAAATATCACGTAGCTTCCACCATTCCGTACGATAAATAGTATAGAAAGTGAGATTTTTTGCAGAGTTCTGATATCTAAACACGACTGCGGGGGAGTTTACGTGTCACAGCAGTACAGAATTTCACGAAACATATCGTTATTGTTATAGTGAGTAACTTTGTAAGTGACAATTTATTTCCAAAATATTATTTATTTAATACTTTTTTTGAAATTAGTCAAAATTTCCAAAAAAAAAAACAGGATCATCTTATTAATTATTTTCCAAAGTCACCCCACCAAGCGGTCGTGATGTGGATGTGTGGTTGGCCAGGTAATTGTTTCAACCACCGCCACCGCAGACCATCCCGACGGTGTCAGGCTTGGGGTAGTGGTCAATGTAACACCGGACACGATGACGATAACGGATCTTAATTGCGCTACATGAGGTCCGATTTCCGGTGACCACGGAGCCGGAGCTTCATCAGTGCCAGCCATGTACGCAGTCCAGATAACCATTTAGAAGTCTATCATTAGGTCGGACACGTGGTCTGATGAGACTGGCAGGTGTCTATTACGGCCAAAACACGCTCCCTGAATGATAATCTTGAATGCAAGCACGTTGGCATCTTTTCTTCAAATTATTTTTTCATCGAAGAAATTTTGTAGAAAAACGTTCAGTCATAGTTGACAAATCCTGACAAGTCCGGGTCACCTTCCAAAGCAGGAGTTTATTTCAGCTTGTTTTCAAAACCTTATAGTAGTCAAAGTCGGAGTCACTAAATTTTCAGAAGCCATAACATAACCTCCAACCGAAACACAACCCTACCCCTCAGCACACGTCATCTGGCCTCGTTTCTGTCTGCGTGCACATGTGTGCTTGTGCTGCGTTTCTGATAGGTTGATGGAGGTCCATTGTACTTTGTAATAAAACTCGACGCTCGTAAAGCAAACGACGTTATGGCGGGTTTAATTCAAGCAGATTTCCACTTCATAACGACAAATGCGTGTGTGATTTGTGAAAGTGAGCAGACATACATACAACATTATGAGAGTTTTCTGTTTAATACACATACAAATAAAAAGCAAGCAGTGCGATTGGTACTAAAAAAGGGATTCATAAATGTGGAATTATGCTGCATGTTGAATGAGTGAGTTTGCGGGTCTGTTTCAAGGTATTTTGTGGTATAATATAGACACAATAAAACTTACAAAAGTTAGAAATACACTGAACCTTTCGTTTTTTCTCGAGATATAAAGCACACAATTACATACCCGAGCAGACGGAAATAACTTGGGAATAACGTTTTTTGATTTTTGAAAATACTAGGCCAATAAAATTTTATGTTATTTATAACAAGATTTGTTATTCTTCGTTATGATTTTTTGTTATTGAATTGTTACGAACGAATCTTTGTTATTATTTTTTGTTATTTTAACAACTAATCCAATCATCCCAATAACAGTTGGAGGTATTCTTCCGTAACAAAAAAAGTTATTCCAAAGTTGTTTTGGCTTTCAATCAATATCAGACCAATAACACATTTTGTTATGATAACATAAACAGTTATTCATCTCTTATGCAAACATTGATTTTTCAAGAAGGTTCCATAACACTTTCTGTTATTTTAACAGTATTTGTTAATAAAATGGCATGAATTACAGTATGTAAAAAAAGTATTTACACCCCTTGGGCACTATGCACATTTTGTGATAAAACATGTAAAAAATTTAAAGTTTGACAGGAACCTAGTACTACGTTTTGTTCAGAAACTCATGCCAAACATTTTACTACAAAAAGCTCATGAAAAGATGATTTCTATAAAAAGTTATATAACAAATACTATTACGAAAATAAAAAAAGGTGCAAAAAAAGTATGTACACCTTTCGAAAAATTAACATAAATAATGTTATTTGCTGACAAATCACCATAAATCCAGTCTCCCAACTCCAAATAGGCATCCTTGACTGATTAAAAAAAGAATTTGGATTGAATATAAAGTTTACTAACTACATAGTATAAAAGTTTTTATAACTCTGGAAATTCTATATAAAACTTATCTAAACTTAATTTTGCAAACTTTTAATTCAACTAAATGTCAATATATTACCATATAATTGCTAAATAAACATTTTGGAGTGGGTATAACACCGTTTTGGGGGTATTTGTATCGATAGAATAGATTTTTCGTTGGAATTTCGTACCAACCCGGAATTACGTCGTAGGAAAATCCGCCTGCATCCGAACCGGTCCACGATTCACAAGTCAACCTATGTGGAATCGGAAAGGGCATAAAATTTCCGATCTTTTGATACCCAAACATCTAGGTTTTCTTTAACATCTACGTTTTTAAATACCTGGGCAAAAAGTAAGTTTGATCCACGAGAACAAAAATTACGAAATTCCATACATTTTTGGCAGGTTGCTCAAACGAAACCATAACAACGTTTTTGCTTAGGTATTTAAAAACGTAGGTTTTAAAGAAAACCTAGATGTTTGGGTATCAAAAGATCTGAAATTTTATGCCCTTTCCGATTCACATAGGTTGACTTGTGAATCGTGGACCGTTTCGATGCCGGCGGATTTTCCTACGACGTAATTCCGGATTTCAACGAAAAATCTATTCTATCGATACAAATACCCCCAAAACGGTGTTATCCCACTCCAAAATGTTTATTTATCAATTATATGGTAATATATTGACATTTAGTTGAATTAAAAGTTTGCAAAATTAGGTTTAGATAAGTTTTATATAGAATTTCAGTTATATATAAACTTTTATACTAAGTAGTTAGTAAACTTTATATTCAATCCAAATTCTTTTTTAATCAGTCAAGGATGCCTATTTGGAGTTGGGAGACTGGATTTATGGTGATTTGTCAACAAATAACATTATTTATGTTAATTTTTCGAAATGTGTACATACTTTTTGCACCTTTTTATTTTCGTAATAGTATTTGTTATATAACTTTTTATAGAAATCATCTTTTCATGAGCTTTTTGTAGTAAAATGTTTGGCATGAGTTTCTGAACAAAACGTAGTACTAGGTTCCTGTCAAACTTTAAATTTTTTATATGTTTCATCACAAAATGTGCATAGTGCCCAAGGGGTGTAAATACTTTTTTTACATACTGTATGTTATTGCCGTCTGCCCGGGTAAAAACTTTCTCTTTAAGGACAGTAACGCTGTTGAGATCATAAGCTTATATCACCATATTTTAGTGAATAAGGTAAAGAGATTTATTTATTGCAAATGTCAAAGATTTTTTTTTAAATTACGTTCAGTGTTGATTGAAAGAGTGATAACGTTTCAATATTTATAACAATATTTTAAATTTCAAACTTTACGAACAGTTTAGTAAAAATATTCAAACTTCAACAATCCACCCTAACCAACTGCAAACATTTCTCTCGTAAATCCTAAACTTCATCAAATAATCATTTGCTCTAAACTGGGAAATAAACCAGGGATGAATAAAATGCCGTTGGAACGAGATGAGAGTACGAAGGTCCGTCACCAGCGTAAAACTAGCAAAAAAACACCACACTTTGTACGACAGCGCAAGGAACAAGGCCGGTAGTGAGCCAGCGCCCGGCGAGCTAAAAACTATAAAACTAATATTATTTATAACACAGCAAACCATCATTCGCAGTCATGAAAATCGTAAACTACTCTTCCAGATCGGCGTTCCACGTTTGCTGCCCGTCGGAGCCGGCGCTCTGGGAAATTCTGCAAGAAAACCTTCGTGGCTTCATGCATAGGCGAAAGTCTACCGGAAAGTAGTTTGAAGATGTTTTTTTCCGGAGTGACAACGGTGGACATTTGAAAGATATTTCGTGAAAAATTTCAGCCTTTGTTTTGAGGAGTTTTTTTTTATCGTCTCAAAAACGTTACTACATTTTATTAGCTAATTTCTGCTTTCATCACGATAATATAGAGCAATTCTGTGAGATTTTGGCCATCCGTTTTTTCCATTTTCATGAAACTTTTTGGGTGCTTTTCACATGCTCGATAAAACCCATAACCCATTTTGCATCATCTGTATCTGATGAAGGAATATTTTTATCAATTCGGTATCTTGGGCAAAGTTGTAGGCATGAATGAAGACTAAACAAAAAAAAATATGGAGAGAATAAATTTGATTGCAAATTTTTATCATCATTTTTTAACAAAAAAAAAATGTTATCCAATTTTGTTTTTGTGTATAATTTAGGGGAAATAAAATTCTATATTTTCTGAAATACCAGTGTAGGCAAAAGTCTTGACGAAAACCATGTTATGATTTTTTTAAACAAATAGATAGAGAGATAGATAGATTATTCGCTCTACAGCATTGCCTTGGCGTTCTCGATTGCGAGATACCTATTCGAAACTAAGTTTACGAATGCTTGATTGTTGAGACAATTGCAAACCTCTTTTTACACCTAAGCTTCGATCCACCCCGGGATTCGAACTGACGACCTTTGGATTGTGAGTCCAAATGCCTACCAGGACCCCGGGACTTTCTAGGATCGAACTCAGGCCAACTGGTGGGAGGCAACCATGCCCTTACATCACGGGTCCCAGCAAAAAAGCCCATTTTTTCAAAAAATCATACTTCCGTATCGGCTGAACCATTTTCAAAGCGCGACATTTCGAAGAAAGGTTACTAGTTACGCTTTCAAGGAAAAATATTTGGAGGTTCAAAAAAGTAGCCAAATATTTGAAAAGGTCCTATGAAAATTTCATTTCCTAATTTGAAGGTCACGGGGCCAAAGAGCTGGTGGGTCTCGTGGCGCAGGGGTAGCGGCTTCGGCTGCCGATCCCGATGATGCTATGAGACGCGGGTTCGATTCCCGCCTTATCCACTGAGCTTCTATCGGATGGTGAAGTAAAACGTCGGTCCCGGTTTCTCCTGTCTCGTCAGAGGCGCTGGAGCAGAAATCCCACGTTAGAGGAAGGCCATGCCCCGGGGGGCGTAGTGCCAATAGTTTCGTTTTTTTTCGTTTTTTCGGGGCCAAATAGCTCATATACAGACTTTTCAGAGAAATTAAAATAAACAGTATGGCATCCTTGGTAGGGGAAATAAACCCATTTTAAGCCTAAAATGCGGTCGTGTATGAAAGATGCTGAATAATCTAGAGCGTTCCTTGAAATTTAATAAAACCTTTTACACCAACGAGTAGAGCAAGTTTTTGTGAACATTTCTGTTTATTTTCACTTTTACTTTTAGTTATACTATTCCATTTTAAAGCATTTAAAAAAATAATTTCCCAAATGTATTTTAATCAGACGAAAATGCATTCGGCCACGCCACGAACTATTTCCAGCTTTGTTCTTTTTTTCTTCCAGCGCTCTTTTTGGTCTGCTTCGTGCTGCCAAAATTGATGAAATTTTAAGTGAACACTCACGAAAAGTAGCATTTAAAAAGAAAATTTTCTTGTATCGCTGGCTCACTCCAACAGGCGCCTTGGTGGTGTTGGTGTCCACCCTTTGTTCTTGATTTGCCTTCGCTTCTCGCTCGGTTTTCTTCAGCCTTCGATTGGAATGGGTCGTCAAAAGTCAAGCGTCAAAAGGCTTGGCATGTTTGTTTTTGATTGGGCTTGCTAATTATTTAAATGTTTCGGTATTATTTTTCAAGTTAGTGACTAACTAATGTTCAAAAGAACATGTTGCCGGTAGTTGGAAGCAATTTCATATCTTAAGCGCTTTGAAAACGTTATCGCAAGTGAAAAAATATTAATGGCGACTTTCGTTAAGCGGTTAAGCTCTTATCTTGTGGATCTTATCTTATCGTGTGGATGTGAGTGCCGCCAAAATGATGAGAAATGATCTCGCAAAATAGAAATTATGATCAAAAGTACATTAAATTTGAACTTTTTGGCCAGTAAATGGCATAAATTTGCGTGCTTACTCGAGGCGGTGCTGTTGCTGGTAAGTTTATAGTCTGAGTAGTATTTTTGGAGCTTTAATCGAGCATCAAACTATCCATATGACGAAGATAGGTGTTTGATTAGTAAGGGTATATTTCCCCTATGTGTAGTGGGATGTTTATGAAAAAAAAATATCTCTGCACCTGCTGAAACGATTTTGTCCGTATTAGGCTCATTGGATCCGTCTTGGGATCCCATAAGTCGCCATTGGATATCATGGAGTTGAGTACTTCAAAAGTCGGTCGGCAAATTGTTTGCCAAGCTTTTTTATCACTCACAAATTGCAGTTTGGTGTCATTAAAAACATATAAAAAAAATATATATTGCGCCTTGCAGCAATTTCTAGAGTTTTGTGTCAATCGTGCTAGGCCTAGATTTTTTCATCACACTGCTTTGCAGGACTGAGAACTGTCAACTTTGCGCACTTTGCACCGCAGTAGAGTGCTGCGGACTAATTTTCATCACAGTTGGCAAACTGATTTTCCATCACACCATCAAAACAAAACAAGTGTAATGCATCGACTTCTGACAACAATCTGGTCACCAAGCTGTGGTGGCCGAGACAGTTAGGTCATTGAGATGGTCTGTTAAAGGTTCCTGGCTCGATTCTCGAAGTCGGAACTTTTGAGTTTTTGTGACTGATTTTTTTTTCTAATGAGCTCGGGGGCATAATTATATCAGACGATTGCTGGTCAACTTTGGAAGAAAGTAAATTAAAATTATGTGGGTTTGGCTGTAAATTCAACAATATTCTAAATAAAAAAAAAATTGATTGTGGACGAGAAGGGAGCAATCGGTTTATTTTTCATTATGAGCTGTATAATTCAAATCATCTTGTCTTGTTGTCCTATTGGTGCTAAACCCTGGAAGAACATTTTTCAAAAGACTTCATCATAAAAAGATTATATGCCCTAAATGGAATTGGAAGATCAGAGCTGCAGGGTAGCGGTCGCCATGAAATGACCCCTTTCGGAAGCTCTGGATCCTTGGCCGGACCAGTGGATGTATGGGATGCGCAACGCCCACTGGTTTTTGATTATCCCTCATGCAAGAAGACGAGGAACCTCCGTTAGCCAAAATATCGGCACGACTTAGCTGCATCCTGGCACCGATGATCTGAGTTCCATCGCCGGAACAAGCCACCGTGATTGTCTTTTTTGAATCACCAAGTATCTCGCCAGTCCCTGGAATACCCGAACTGAATCACTCTCTCTGCACTGGAGAAGCCAAAGTTTCGAAATTTTCACAATATATGTAAATAAACACAAACAGCCTGCCTTGGCAACGGCTATTTTCATCATCACTGTGACGAAAAAGCACTGTGATGAAAAAATACTGTGATGAAAATAATTTCGCAAGACTCTAGTAAAGTGCAAAATGCGCAATAAAACATTAAAAACACTCGAAAAATGAACTTCTTAATTCAACCTCGTAGACCTACCTTCACGTATACCTATCGACTCAGAATCAAATTCTGAGCAAATGTCTGTGCGTGTGTATGTCTGTAAGTCCGTGCACCGAAAAAATGCACTCGATTGTCTCCAGACTGGCTGAACCGATTTGGGTCGTTCTGGTCTCATTCGATCCGTCTTAGGGATCTATATTAACTATTTTGAAGTTTTGTTAAGTATTTCAAAAGTTATGCTAAAAAAACGATTCCGGCTAAAGTTTGAAAGATTGTAAAAAGGGTGGTTTTTGTAAGAAAACCCGTCTCATCATACATTTTTAGAAAGGTATTTGAAAGACCTTTCTAATGAGCCCAAAACATTGAAGATCTGACAACCCTATCAAAAGTTATGAGCACTTGAGTGTCATTTGTACACATTTTAGAGGTTGGATCTCAAATATGTTGATGAAAAAGTTGTCCGGATCTATCATGCGACCCATCATTGGATAGGTAATCAAAAGACCTTTCCAACAAGACCAAAAGAATGAAGATCTGATAACCCTATCAAAAGTAATGAGCACCTAAGTGTCATTTGTACACAATTCAGAGGCCGGATCTCAAATATTTTGATGAAAAAGTTGTTCGGATCTATCCGGAGATCTGGCTCCCGGGATTTTGTTGATTTGAAACTCCCGGGAAAAATAAACAGATATATTTTTTTACTGCCTTAAGGCTAAAAAAACTTTAAAGTAATATAACTATTGAAAGTGAACAATTTTCATGAAACAGCCCCGTAGGTGTTGTTTTAATATTACGTCCAATGATTTTTGGAATTCTAGACCCCATACTCCATAAAGAAATGTTGTAAGAAGTAAAATTTAGATAAAATTTGTAGGTTTGACATTCTTACTACAGAAACAAATATGTACATAATTGTGAGGAAGGCACCAACCACCATCGGTGGATTAAAAAATCCTATTGAAATTTATTTGGACAAACAAATCGTTTTGCCAAAAATTCAGAGAATTGCTCATACATTAAACTGTTAAAAATTACCATTATTTTACAAAACAAAAGAATCTCCCATGGGCACTCCGCTTCATCGCGTTTCCTCAAAGTGCAGCGCTTAGAGTACCATAATACTTCTTTCTTATTATGTGAGGCAGCATTTATCAGAAAATAGGAGTTAGACGGTGAGGCACAAAAAAAAACACAAGTCTAACGGCAAAGAGGGAAAAGAAAGTTTTTCCGCGGGCAAAAACTTGATCCGGAAATGCTATACTGATGGTTGTTTTATAGCAGTTGCAACCATTCTTCATTTTCCGCTCTCGCTGGGCAGCACGTTGTTGCACTAAAAGGGGAAAGGTTGTGAACTATTTGTTGAATTATATGGCTACGTTATTTGTATTTTTTATAATTTGTAGTAAAGGAGCTCAAATTTGTTGCTTGAACTGGGACCAAGCACGGTTGGGTGATCATTACCCATCTTTACTAATTGATAGTTCACAGCGAAGCAAAATCGGTGAGCTTTAATAAATAATTTTGGCCAAACCGTCTTGAGACCACACTGCTCGTCAAATAAAATATTCAAAAACTTCCACCCTCGCGTCAATCTTGTCTGCTGGAAACATTCCGGAGCAGAAGGTTGCACCCCTCCCCCTCCAGGGCACCGTGTCAGCCCTGAAAACCAACACACCAACACAACACAACACAGACAGGAAGTATTCTTGGATATTCTTGGAAGCTGGAAGATTCCTTCCGTAGTTTGTCGATCTCCGGCGTCAGTTCATTACTCACTAATGCTTGGCACTTGAAGGCTGCTGCTGCTGATGTTGCTCACTCTCTGTTGTTGCTTACGAAGAATTTTGTGCTGGATGAAAGGAGCCGTTCCCCGTGGAGCCTGACGCATACACACCTACGAAGAATGTGAGCAAAATATGTGAGACCTGTAAAAGTAACGAACTCAGGCAACAATGCATGCATGATGTCTTCATTAAGACTTCATTAACGGCTGTTACGTGGAAAACTTTGTTGTAGAGAGTGGAAAATCTGGGCGTTAATTTTAGCATATTCAAAAAGTTATTGAAAGAAATTTTAAGACTTCTTCGGAACCCAAAAATATAAATATCTGAAAAAAGTCTTGTTCACTCAAATTATACAACTATGAACAGCTTAAATTCCACAAATTCACTGAGAGGGGTCGAACGAATAAGCATAGACGAGTTTCATCTCATCGAAAGCATTTACTGCGCGGAGGCCAGCAACCCTCGAAAAAGGTTAGACCTGTTTGCGGTCGTCGAACTCTGGTCTAGAGCGCCCAAGGGTTTGGTCGTCTGTGGCCAGCTGAGTAGGTGGAAGGTGGCAGTGAATTAACAAGTGGGAAGACAGTGTCTTGCGAACCTTCGTGGTGAACGGACACTAGAGCTGCGGTATTTTTTACTACCTAAGCTCAGAGTTATTTCAAAACAAAATTCACAGTCTTTTTAAAGACTACCTGAGTTATTTTCCAAAATTCTAAACAGTCTTTTCAAGACTAACCCCACCTGAAATTTTGTTGTATTTTACAAACGAAGCCATCTTTTAAGAGAACTTTGCTTGCAAAATGCGTCAAAACAAAGGTAAACGCAAATCTTCTGAAGATTTGGTCGTTACGTCGGTGAAGCGTTTGAACGCTAAACCGGCTAACGGAAACAGAAAAGAAAACAGCCTCTTCTGAGGTCTGATTCTGATTCTGAATGTGAGGTCAATCCTCCAATTCCATTGACAAACAGTTTCGGTGTTTTATCCGAAACTGATGACAAGAACCTTCTCCTCGTACTGAGCCTTCTGCCGTCGAGAAACGAGTAAAGGCTCCGCCAATTGTAGTGACTTCCGTCTCCGATTTGGCCAGCTTTCGAACGCAACTGAAGAATTGCAAGGAAACTTGCAATTTGAAAGTTTCGTTCCAGCTTGGTCGAAGAGGAGAATGTCGCTTGTTGACGGAATCTTTACAAGATCACCAAACTTTTGTTGGTTATTTGAAAAACCACAAACACAATTTCTACACGTATGAGACCAAGAATGCTCGGCCATTCAAGGCGGTCTTGAAAGGTCTCTCCAACGACTTGTCGGTGGATGAGATCAAAAACGAACTTAAGGTGTTGCTTGGCTTTGCCCCATCCCAAGTAATACCAATGAAGAAAAAATCAAACGGGAATATTTCTCGCTTTGGTTTGACTTCACAATTTTATCTGATTCATTTCAACAGAAATGAAATCAACAATTTGAAACTTTTGGACAAAGTTCAGTTTTTGTTCCATGTACGGGTAAAGTGGGAGCATTTTAAGAAACATGGCGGTAATGGCCAGAATCTGACCCAGTGCCGGCGTTGCCAGGCATTCGGTCACGGTACTGATCATTGCGCCATGGTTCCAAAATGCATGGTTTGCGGGGATTCTTCTCACGACAAGGACAATTGTCCCGTGAAAGAAGTCACCCAATTTAAATGTGCAAATTGTGGTGGAAATCACAAATCAAATTTCTGGGATTGCCCCATCAGAAAAAGGTTTTGGATTCTCGTGCTAAGCATCAGCCGAAATCCAAACCGAAATTTTCTCAAAGTCAGGTTGTACCTGCATCTTTAAATCAAACGTTCGTGCTGTCTCACTCGAACAATTCTAGAAATACCCCTACCGTGGAAAAGTTAGGTAACAACAATGGCATTTCTTATGCTAACGTCGTTTCGGGTTCATCCACGAATTTTAAATCCTCTACCAATCTTTCTGAAATTGGGCAGGTACCTCAAATCTCATTTGAAAATTTTTCTGCTGGCAACGCTTTGGGATCTTCTGATCTCGGCGATGTTACGTTTGAAAAATGACTTTTTGCAAAACTCACTGTTTGGTTTGATTCAAACAATGAGTAATGCTACATCCATGATGGAAGCAATCCAGATTGGATTAAAATTTGCGAATGATGTTGTTCTTACCCTGAAGTTTAATCATGGATCTAAGTAATTCCATCAATATTATGAATTTTAATGCTCGCTCTTTAAAAGCGAAAGAAAATGAATTTTTCAACTTTTACGAGTTCATAACGTGCATGTTGCTGTTATAACCGAAACATTTTTAAAAACTGGCACTTATTTGAAAAGTGATCCAGATTATAAAGTTATAACTAATAACCGAATGAATCGAAATGGCGGTGGAGTTGCAATAGTTATCCACCGTAGTATGACTTATAGCACGTTACGTGACTTTAAGTTAAAAGTTATTGAAAGTTTGGGCATTGAACTTGAAACTTCTTTTGGGAAAATTATGATTGCAGCTGCATATTTGCCATTCCAATGCACTGGGGAAAATAAAAATTATTTCAAAGGGGATTTGAATAAACTTACTCGGCATAGATCTCGATTTTTGATCATCGGTGATTTTAATGCCAAACACCAATCTTGGAATAATTCAAAAGTAAATTCCAATGGTAAAATTCTGTTCAGAGATTGCACTTCTGGTCTTTATTCGGTTTTATACCCGAATGGGCCAACTTGCTTTTCTTCTGTTAGAAATCCATCAACAATTGATTTGGTGTTGACAAATCAAAGTCAGTATTGTGGTCCTTTAGTGACTCATGCTGATTTTGATTCTGATCATCTTCCAGTAACTTTTTCACTTTCTCATGAAGCAGTTACCAGACCCAATAGTTCTGTGTTTAATTACCACAAAGCTAATTGGGACAGGTATCAGCATCATATTGAGAATAATTTAAATCATGATTTTGTTTTAGAAACCAAAGCTGATATTGATTCAGCCTTGGAATCTTTAACTAATGCAATTTTGGATGCTAGGAATATTGCTATTCCTAAAGTCCAAGTCAAATTTGATTCTCCCATTATTGATGACGATCTTCAGCTTCTGATTCGTCTGAAAAATGTTCGCCGAAGACAGTATCAACGTTCTCGTGATCCTGCACTGAAGCGAATTCAAAAGATTTGCAAAAGGTTATTGACCACAGATTCACTCTCCTGCGAAATGAAAAGTTCGCAAGAGATGTCGAACAAATTAAACCTTATTCCAAACCTTTTGGAAACTTTCAAAGGTTCTTAAGAAACCTCAAAACCCATCCCTTCTTTAAAAGATGGTGATAATATTCTATTAACTAATGGGAAAAAGCTCAAAAACTTGCTCAGCAGTTTGAGAGTGCTCATAATTTCAACTTGAATGTTTTGAGTCCTATTGAAAATCAAATTTCAATAGAATTTCAGAATATTGTTGAACAAGAATTTTCATCAGATGAAGTTTTTAATACGGATCTGAATGAAATAAAATCTATTATCAAAAATTTAAAAATATGAAAGCCCCTGGTGAGGATGGCATTTTTACATTTTAATTAAAAATTACCAGAAGCAACTTTAAGTAGCTTGGTCAAAATTTTCAACAAATGTTTTGATTTGGCATATTTTCCCAGTAGTTGGAAAAATGCCAAAGTAATTCCGATTTTGAAACCGGATAAAAATCCTGCTGAAGCCTCAAGCTATCGGCCCATTAGTTTGCTTTCATCTATTAGTAAATTATTCGAAAGAATAATTCTTAATAGAATGATGACGCACATTAATGAAAATTCAATTTTCGCTGATGAGCAGTTTGGATTTCGCCTTGGGCATTCAACTACTCATCAGTTGTTGAGAGTTTCAAATTTAATTCGAAGCAACAAATCTGAGGGCTATTCTACTGGCGCTGCTCTTCTAGACATAGAAAAAGCATTTGACAGTGTTTGGCATAAAGGTTTGATTGCGAAATTGAAAAGGTTTAATTTTCCGATTTATATCGTGAAAATTATTCAAAATTATTTGACGGATCGTACTCTGCAGGTATGTTATCAGAATAGCAAATCTGATCAACTACCTGTACGTGCTGGCGTCCCTCAAGGAAGCATTTTGGGTCCAATTTTATACAATATTTTTACTTCTGACTTGCCTGATTTGCCCCCAGGATGTCAGAAATCACTTTTTGCTGATGACACAAGCATCTCCGCCAAAGGCAGAAGCCTTCGTGTCATCACAAGAAGATTACAAAAGCTTGGATATTTTCAATTCTTATTTGAAAGAATGGAAAATTACTCCAAATGCTGCAAAAACTCAACTTATTATTTTCCCTCACAAACCAAGGGCTGATTTTCTTAAACCAAAAGTCATCACATTATAAAGATGAATGAGGTAAATTTAAAGTGGGAGGATCAAGTGAAATATCTTGGACTTGGTTTTGACAAAAACCTTACTTACAAGGATCACATTGAAAGTATCCAGGTTAAATGTAACAAATATATTAAATGTTTGTATCCACTTATAAACAGGAATTCTAGACTTTGTCTCAAGAATAAACTGTTAATTTATAAACAAATTTTCAGACCTGCCATGCTTTATGCTGTGCCGATCTGGACAAGCTGTTGCTTAACCAGGAAGAAAAAACTTCAGAGGATTCAGAACAAAATTCTGAAAATGATTCTGAAACTTCCTCCTGGTTCAGCACCAGTGAACTTCATCAATTAGCCGAAGTTGACACTTTGGATGTTATGTCCAATAAGATAATTGATGCATTTCGACAAAAATCATTGCAGTCTTCAGCTGCATTGATCCGCTCTTTATATAGTTTATAAGTTAGTTTTAAGGTATCCCTTTTCCCTTTTGTACATGTAGGACCTCCTACATTTGAAATCACTGAATAGCGAAAGCTACAATATTTCATGAATAAATGAAAGTTGCTAGTATTTAAAATTGAGGTGAAAAGTCATCGTTTGTGATTGGACACTCAATAATATTTTAACTGAATGAATGTACATGGAAAAAAATTTGAATAAATATAAATTTAAAAAAAAAAAAAAAAAAACAAGTGGGAAGACTAACAGGTGAATGGCCCGTCGAATGAGAAGATCTGATATAGGAGGATGGACGTTGGACTTAAATCCGAATAGCAAATGGCTGACAAAGTAAGCATTTATAGATGTTCAACACTTAACAATGTTTTGAATAGAAATATTAAATTTTTATTTATTTTTATTTGTTAACAATTAAAATTGAATAAAAATATAAAAATTTTGGCTGAAAGCAGAAAACAAAATTGTGTCCCAAATTTTCAAAAGTGGATGATAATTTTATTAGGGTCATTCTACGTTATGGTCACAAGCAATCTTTTTATGCTTATACGTTCAATTCTTTTCAATTGACTACAACTTTTTACAAAAAAAACACAACATTTTAAAATGAAAAAAAAAGTTATAAATGAAAAATTAACCCATCTGGGTTATTGCAGATTTGAAACCAAATTACAGTTGAGTAACGAAAAATGAAAGATTTTTTTAAATAATTTGTCATACTTTTTTAATGAAAAATACGTTTTCAAAATTCTGAGTACGCTTTCCAATTTTACATAAAGGATCATTGACAGCAAATTTCCAAAACAACACCAATACAGGCGGATCGAATTTCACAGAAATGACACAATCAATTTTGGTACTGTAAACCGGGGTGACATTGATAGGATTTAGATTAATTTTTGGAATATTTTTCAACTGATAAGGTTTATCACAAGATTATTACTTTTAAAACATGTACTGGGGTGGGCCACACAAATTCCATGCACTACTTTTGAAAATAAAGTGATTTGAATAGTGTTTAAACAATAGTTACGTTCAAAATTCTTAGTTTGAATTTCGGGGTGATATTGATAGTTATAGTTTTTCCTGTAAAAAACTGCTTACAGGTGTTCTAACTTTATTTTTAAGTCAAAATTACCATTACTAAAGTTGCTGATATAGTTTTTAAGAAAAAAAACTTAATGTTTATATATAGTTAACAATGTTTATAAGCTGTTTAGCAAAATATATTAAAAATTTGGGAAAATTGTTAAAAAGCATTTTTTTCACATTTAGATGAAATTCGTTGAACTGAAAATGCCTATAAATTTGGAGATAGGATTTATTATTTGCAAACTTATTTCACCTTCTCCAAGTTGAAAATTGTCGAAAGAATCCAAAAATGCATTCCATTTTCTGATTCAAAATCATGTTCATTGCGAAAATCATGACACTTTGAAAATATGAAAATAATGCTTTTCATCAACATTTTTTTAGTTATAGTTAACTAACTTTTTAAAATATTATAAAAATTTCTTATGCTTGGTACTTTGAACACTTCTCTACCTCGGTCAATATGATTTCATACCATTCTCTACAAATTTTAAATTGTACTTCTCATTTTGCGGATAAATCTCAAACCTATTAAACAAACCCCGTTTTACTGTACAAAATAGTTTCTCTCACATAATTAAAAACATCGAACAATCAAAAAGTTGAACTTACATATTTTGAAACCTATTTAAAATTCATCAGGTATTTTTGTAAACATTTTCCAAAATTTATTTTCTTAGACAGTTATTTAAAGAACACTTGAAGAAAATCTCGGGAATTTTCCGGGTTTTCCTGGCCAAAATAATTTGAGCTGTATTTTTTTGTTTAGCCATTAGGGTGACCTACGCCAAGGGTGTAAGGGTGGTCCAAAAAATTGCCATTTTCGTTGATTTTTGCAAAATCCACTTTTTTCAAAAAATCATAACTCCCCTCCATTTCAACTGATTTTAGCTGTCTTATATGCACATTTCAAACAGTTTCAAAAATCTAGTCTAACATATGAAAAGGTCGTATGAAACTTTAAAATGCCGTTTTGACGGTGCCTTGACCAAAGAGCCTATGCCTGGAAATATTTTTATCGGATTCCTCGGACAATTTCACATAAAATTCAAAAAATGAGAGGAGTTCATTAACAGGATTCTGAGATATGATTTTTTGAAAATAAAATCCGTGTTCTTTGACGCACCGCGCGCTAAAACGGGAAAAGGACATGTTTTTATTTAAATTAACGAATTTCATTGAAAATACAAAAAAAGAATGAGTATATCTTAGAGGAAATGTTAATACAACATTTTTTCTCCCTCCCCTTCATCATTAAGAATAATTAGATTTTTGTCTGCCAGATTTTTCCAATCTTGACCTGGTAACCCTAGCGATAACATTTATATTTACATGTTTGGTTACCAAAATTTTTGTAGTTTAAATACGCAACGCACCAGCTAAAATCGGTTGAAATGACGGAGAGTTATGATTTTTTGAAAAAAGTGGTTTTTGCGAAAATCGACGGAAACGGTTATTTTTTGGACCACCCAAAAACGGCGTAGGTCACCCTAATGACCAAACAAAAAAATACGGGTCTGATTATTTTGGGCAGAAAACCCGTGGAAACATTTTAAGCCCAATCCGAGCACTTTTGTTTTTTTTTTCATGCTATTTTCGTGGGGGAATTGCTGTATATCTAAATTATTTAATAAAAGCTCACACAATTCAATCAGCTGATTTTTGACTAATGAAACGTATAACAATACATGACAACAATTAAGCCACTGAATTATGTTGTTCATAAAATTTCAAATCCAAATTTTAAAATAAAAAAAAGGTCTATAATGCCAAACCATAAAAAGGCATGCCTATTTTTTTTTTAATTTGAAATATTTAAACATTTTTTAAAATAGAAATATCTTCCAGGTTTAAAATTTGAATTTAATAATCTCTTGAATTCAAACAAATAATAAACCCTCTCCTAAAACAGTGCTCTAATCCCTGCTTGAAGCCTTCCGTGTTGGCCAAAAAGGTTCGAAAGTTCCGACAAACAACCCTCCGGTGATGTGTGCGGTCTTAAACCTTTCCCCATCGCAGCACCTTCATTAAAACCACCGATCGTGGTACCCTTCTGGGGAAGAATCCTGAACCTAGCGGACGAGAGCAAGTGGCCCCAAACGAAGCGTGGTTTGTTTGTTCATTGAAGCGGACAATCAAGAATAATTCTGTTATGGGGGCTTGGAACGGCCACCGTTGGACCAGTTGAGGCTGTTGCTCGAGGATGGCTCTGATGTATGGTTCCTTCGAGATTCATAAACGCAATTGTTTAGTCGGTCTGGCGATGGCTTTGGTTCGATCCCGGGCGCGGACGGGCATATATTTATTATCTGACCAGAATGAGGACGAAGAGGTATTTGTGGCCAAGATGAGGCCAAAAGCCACGGTCGGGCGATGCTGCTTTGTGATGGTAGCCATTGGGAGAGAGACGGTGGGTAAAATAGTTGATATTTCTGGAAAAAAAAAAAATATCTTACAAGTTTACAATATTGAGAACTTCAAATCCTGTTGGTTTAAAGTTCAGATTTTCCTAAAATAAGTTTTAATACCTTTATATTTATAAATTTTAAGATTTTTTTAAAGCAATATTCAACCACCGCTCTCAATGGCCGCCCCGTAGCTGAAAGAGTTACGAGCCTCTTCTGACTGTGCCGAGTCCATCTCGGTGCAGTTCCGTCCGTTTAGTTCCGACATCAGCACCGCTGGCAGCAACCTCTTCCCACCCACCCCAAAAAGGTGGTCGGGGTTCCGTCGTTACTGGCCGCGGGTTATTTCTCTCGCTGGCCCTCTCGAGTGTAACGAGTGTTTCAAACTTGAGCGATGCTCCGCCGGCCGGCAAGATTGGACATGGGTAACCGGTTCCCCGGACATGTGCGAGCATTTCAACGAGCTGAAAAGTTGCCTAGGGCTGGTGGTCAGTTGCACCTCGGGAGTAAAGGGATGGGCCGGGCACCCTCACTAATAGGATCCAGATGAGTGGGAAAAAGGGATTCCACGGTGTAATACGTCAAGCGAATATAACCCGATATGGTCCCCGGTGGATAAACTATGCTTCAAATTCAAAGTTTGTGAGACAAAGACGGAAACTCTCAGTAAAAATGAATATGAATAGAAGACTCTGACTCTGACTCTGACTCTGACTCTGACTCTGACTCTGACTCTGACTCTGACTCTGACTCTGACTCTGACTCTGACTCTGACTCTGACTCTGACTCTGACTCTGACTCTGACTCTGACTCTGACTCTGACTCTGACTCTGACTCTGACTCTGACTCTGACTCTGACTCTGACTCTGACTCTGACTCTGACTCTGACTCTGACTCTGACTCTGACTCTGACTCTGACTCTGACTCTGACTCTGACTCTGACTCTGACTCTGACTCTGACTCTGACTCTGACTCTGACTCTGACTCTGACTCTGACTCTGACTCTGACTCTGACTCTGACTCTGACTCTGACTCTGACTCTGACTCTGACTCTGACTCTGACTCCGACTCATCTAAAAAAAAGGTAAAGAAACATAGACATTGATTCACAACGTAATGAAATTAAATTTGAATCAAGAAACCCCTTTCATTCTGTACAGAGCCCACCCCATTTCGAAGGTGCAATTTGTAGCAAACAGGTTTCGCCACACCCAAAGCAGCAGCAGCAGCTGTCAGCTTTGATCATCAGATTTCCCCTGGCGTGCGATAAGCCGATTCGTTCCGAATAGTCAGTGCAGTTGTAGGTATCATGTGAGCAATTTTCCAAGAATTGTAAGGCGAAAGAAAGCTACAAAATTGCTCGTGGGCAGAAGAGGGGTGGAATCCTTCGAAGCGCTCGCTGTTCAGATATATTACCGCTAATAAATATTTTATAAATAATACAAATGAAGACAACAATCGCCCACCCATACAGGCGCAATAGACAGACACCCACTCCGAAGCCTCAAAATGACGGTGGGGAAACACCTTACTGCCAACGTTTTGTGGCTGAAATGGATGCTGCGCGGGGAAAAACCCCACAACGTTTTTCCGATCGTAGAGGTGGAAAGTTAAGGTAAACCTGTCTGCCACTGCCTGACTGAAACAGAAGGTACAAAATCCACTGCTAAATAAATAATTCATAAAGCGTACGACTCACACACACACACACACACAACAATAAAACGGATATGTTGCAACCCCCACCCCCAAGCCGGATGTTGCTGAGTGGTTTTGGTCTTCGATAACCGGGGTGTAATTTTGGATCTTTTCCCGCTGCAGGAACAAACCGGGAATCTTCTGTGGCAGAGAGGGCATCGACAAGAATGATTGGCCCCTCTGTCGGGGGTGTGATGTTATAGTTTTCTGTTCCGTGCCTAATAGAAATGGTGAGGTTCTCATCCCGCTTGTCTAATGTTACCTTCTGGCACAGCCCAACAGAGCTCGTCTGTTTTTATCTGTGCAACGTGAGTCCCATGATAGATACATATTCCTTAATTTGATTAGAGTTAAATTGGTAGACGAATATTGGATGAAATTTCAAGGTTTTTTTGGAAGTTTCAAAATTGATTAAATCAAAATTACTCTTGAGCAGTTCTCTACGAAATCGATGTTTTTTTTTTTATTTTAATTTTTGTATTTTTAATCCGGCTGAAATTTTTATAGTGCTTTCAGCATGCCAAAAGAAGCCATTTTGCATCATTCGTTTGTCCATACAATTTTCCATACAAATTTGGCAGCTGTCCATACAAAAATGTTGCATGAAAATTCAAAAATCTGTATCTTTTGAAGGTATTTTTTTATGGATTTGTTGTCTTGGGCAAAGTTGTAGGTATGGATAAAGAAAACACTGAAAAAAATTATACACGGTTAAAAAAATTTGCTGATTTTTTGTTTAGCTTTATGTCTCTAAAGCTTGATTTGCAAAAAAAACACTTTTTTTAATGTTTTAGGGAACATCCCAGTAAACATTTAAGGCTTTATCAAAGCTGTCACAACCGCTAAAAAACCTATCTCCCAAAACGAACATTAAAACAACTTAGTCGTAACAAACTCCACAGAACCTCGATAAACCCCACTTAAATCCCAAAAGGAGCTACGCAAAAGGTTGTTACGGCCCATTTATAAAACCTACATACATAGAAAAAAATATTTAAATTTACTCGACACGGAAAAAATGAATCACATGTAAACTCAGTTGATGTAAACTTGACATTCGACGTAAACTGTTGAATCACACGTAAAAACATATTTTTACGTATATTTTGTCGCAAATTTACATCCAATTGCACTTAAATTTAAATGTTTAATGACGTGTAAAAGTGTTACATCATAAATGATGTAACATTCGGAAATATTTTTTTGTGTGTAGGCGTTCAAGGCATAACAACTGAATCCTATCAACCTCCTCGAAGCTTTAATAAAACCTTTATTATAACCTTGTTAGGCGTTAGAGAAAAATGACATTTCATACAAACAGATTTTATTCTGCCAATAAATAAGTCTTCGTCTTGCTAAATGAAGTAATAGAGTTGGTTGTCAAAAATTGCGATAATGATATAACAGATATTGTGACGTCGTCGTGCTATCATGTCGCACCCGCCATTTTGACGTTCCGAGAAAAACGCGTTTTAATGTTTGATCTTGAATAAACAAAAACGAAAGCACGCAATGTAAACAATAACAAAAACGTTTTGTTTGGCTGACGATTTTGTGCATTGTCCCGAAGTTTGGTTGAAGTTGGTTGCTGGAGTCCCGAGTTATAATTACAAATGTTTACGGTAGTCTAACTTGTACGTGCGTCAAACGCGTTCTGACCTGAAATCCCTTTGCCCTTTGTCGCACTTACATCAATTTTCAGGGAGTGACAAGATAGCACGACAGGATTGAAACATCGTTTATATGTAGAGTGACAAAAATTTTCGAAGCTTTTTTGGTTTTCATTGAATATCTCAGGATTGAAATCGAATTTTGGGGATCTGTGAAGGTCAAAAGATGAGGCGTTGTGAGCTGCACAAAATGGCGTTCTTAACTCAATTTGGCCCAAAATGCACGTACGACAAGTAAGCACGATGGCGACGATTGTTGGTTATTGAAATAATTTCGAATCTTATTCCTCGCAATTGGCAGCTTGTTTTTGAACTTCTATAGCTGTGTTCACGATGTCAGAAATCCATCATAATTGTATGTTTTCATCAAATTTATGCTTTTTTTGCCAAGATGGCGGTCAATCATATTCAATCAGACCACGCATTTAGCGCCATATTTAAGCATTGTTATTTGGCTGCGTTAAATGCTCTTTTAGGAGCTTATGGTTTTAAGTGACCTTTATACATGCCTAATGGCACTTTACAGCTACAACACCACACAATATCCTTGGTTTTAACGAAGCATGCGATAAAACCGTTTGGCATGGCATTGCCATCAGTTTTTCAAGCCTCTATTAAAACTTTCATAAAACCTTATTGAAAGCCAGTTGGCTTTTATTTTCACCAGGTTAGCATTAGCATTAGCATTTGGAGGACGCCCCACCACCGGAAGGCTCCACAACGCTTATCCCACTGTTTGGTCTGGTTGTGTTAGACCCTCATCCGGAACAATAATCCAACACGGGAGATACCATGTCTTCATCTTTTGATGAGTGTGTAATACAGCCCAGGGCATAAGGGGGTCCACGCCGGGTCCAAGCTATCCTCGGGGAAATGAAGGAATGTTAGTAAACACCTATCTAAAGTGCGCAGGGACCCCTACGTCACCTTAGTGGTATAGATGTTTGTAGGGAGGTTTTGGACTCAATGTTAGTAGGAGAGGTAAAACCCTAGGATATACCCCGAAAGGTATTGCGGGCGAATCAAGTAGAGTTATTTTTATATTATTAAACATATACTTGTGACTGTATAGTATAAAGGATACATGATTTATATTTTTTTATATTTTAAGTCACGGCAGATACAACGCGACGAAGCCGTGCTTGATTAAATTGACTTAGACTGACTGAACTGACCACTTACTCTTGTAAAAGCAATGCTGATTAAACACATTTTTATTATGTCTGCTGTTAAACTCATGCTACCGACTGTAAGAGTAAAGAGAAGTTTATATTTTTTATATTTTTTTTTTAAATTATTGAATGTTTAAGCGAAGTTCGAGGTTATAAATGATTTAAAGCATAATTGGAATCTTGATTTAAACTCTAACAGCGATGCGGGGAGAACATTAATTATTTATTTGTTTTATTTAAATGTAGGAGTTAGATATATAATTAAAACGACCGATTTGAAAAGCATAATTAGTTAATATTTCAACTTTTTTGTGTAATGGGATTAATCAGCATATTTAATATTTTTAAATAAATACAACAACAATGGAAAGTCCTCACTAAGTTTTCAGCTAAAATGCAACAGTTGAGAAAATTTCTGTTAAGGTATTAAAATATTGTTGATTTAGAATCGAATCAGTCTTAGACAGCCGGCTGTGGAAAGACTGAATCTCAGTTGAAATTTGTGTGAAAATTATTTTGGTTGGTCTCATTTCAATATCAAAATACGTGTTAAGTCAGGCTAATTTCTGACATTTGATACCAAACTGAATTAATAAAATAAATAAACAAACTATGTTGCGTCAAGAATAACCAATCTTCAAAAAATAAAAATAAAACGGTTAAGTTCATGTTGTTGTTCCTATTGCTAGTCGAAATTATCGTGATTGTATTAAATTAAATAGAGCGTTGGTTCAAAAAGGCTTTTATTTTCACCAGGTTATATCAAAAAATCAAACCATCCACATTAACGACCCTCGGGTCTTTTGTGGTCTCTATTGCAAGTTTCTGCTCGAACCTAGGAGTCCGAAGGCTTGAATGGTGAGAGCACCCGGACCTCTTTCTACTCCAAGGAACCTTCCACCCCAGTGTTTGAACTGACGACCTTTAGATAGTGAGTCCAACCGCCGCCAGCGATTCCACCGGAGTAGGCTTGGTTTGGTGTATTGTTTGTACTTATGGCATGGAGACGACTCCTACACCTGGAATGACTTAACGGCCTAACAACCAAGGCCGGGACCGACATTTTACTTCCTCATCCGATGGAAGGTTGCAGCAGATGGGAATCGAACCCAGAATCATCCGCGTACAAAGCGGACAGCGTAACCATTAGGCCACGCACTGCCACTTGTTAGAATCTATTAATTAGCTCTTGCTTGTTGGTTGCGGTTAATGCCCAAATGAAACTATGAAGATATCAAGATGCTAAAATAAAGCCTTAATAAAACTAGGTGGTGGCTAGTGGGTTTAAAAATATTAATATAAAATGCCAACTTTTCAGAAATTTCCAGGCTGTGCAAACATTTTTCTAACGAGTTATGAGTTTAAGAATCAATACTGATTTTTCAAAAAATCTAAATAATGATTGTCAAAACTTTTTAACATCATTTTTCGATGTAAAATCAAATTTACAATCAAAAAGGACTTCAGTGATATTTGGATAAAGTGCACTGTTTTCAAGTTATAGCCATTTTTAGGTAATTTTCTTGAAAATAATCGCAGTTTTTAATTTTTTGTTATAAGTGCACATGTTTGCCAACTTCTGAAAAAAATGTGTTGAAAAAGCTGAGAAAATTCTTTAAATTTTGCGTTTTTTTAACTTTGTTGATACGACCTTTGGTTACTGAGATAAGGTTTAAAAATAGGAAAATTTATGTTTTTAAAGTCTCACCCAAACAGCCCATTATTTTTCAATGTCGATATCTCTGCAACTAATGGTCCGATTTTCAATGTTAAAATATGAAACATTCGTAAAATTTTCCGATTTTTTGGGAAACAATATTTTCAAAATTTTGAAATCAAGACTATCATTTCAAAAGGGCCAAACATTGAATATTACGCCCTGTTAAAATGTTAGTCTTGATTTGAATATTTTGGAACGTATGTTTCATATTTTAATTTTGTAAATCGGACCATCAGTTGCTGAGATATCGACATTAGAAAATGGTGGGTGGATTGGGTGAGACTTTAAAAACATCAATTTTTCTGTTTCTTTTTCTTGAGGCCGCTGTATCTCAGCAACCCGAGGTCCAATTTTCAATTTTTCGTCTACAATTTTATAGCAAATTTTTTGAACCTAAAAAAAATATTTTTTATGAATGGTCACATGGTCACTTTTTAGAAAAAAATTCAAAAACTTGCAAATATTTCGCTTAAATCAACCTATCGGTGGCTATATCTTGAAAACAGAGCTCTTTATCAAAAATTTCGATTGCAAATTCAAATTTACATTTAAAAATTATGTCAAGTATGTTTTTTCATGAAATTTGTATTTTTTCCGAAAATCACTATTTTTTCAAAAAATAATATCTCGGCCGCAGATTTTTTGACCATGTTTCTCTAAGGCTCAAAAGTTGCTATTTTGTCCCCTTAAACATTTCAAAAAATCTCGAAAATAAAAAAAATCGTATTTTTGGGAAATTGAGTTTTTGTGAAAAAAAAAGTTGATAAAAAATCTGCAATTATTTTTCCGTGGGAGTTCAAATTGTTGGGTGGTGACGCGTGGTCAATTGTGTGGTATTGTGTGTGAAAAGAAAAGAATTCTGTTTCGTGTTTCATACTTGTGGGCTTGCCCACAAGCAGAAGTAATCAGTTCAATTTATGGTGTGATGACTTTGATTTTCGTTTCTTTTTTTAATTGATTGGTATAATCAAAAAGTCCTTCCTACATCATCGTTGATCGGGAGGCACGCTGGCGGCTTAAGTCTTCTGGGTAATCGTGGTGCAAAATTACATTTATTTAGTGTTTAAATATCTGTGCGCGAGTGTTTTGGTGTGATAATTAGAATGATGGCGATGGGTATATTATGGAAGTCCTCACCAGTCCTCCCAGCATCGTAGCTCATCCTACTAACAAAAAAAATCATGTGATGTTTGAAGGAGACGCTGTGGATTCAACGGTCCTTTTCCAGGCTTCTTGGGAGGGCGCCGGTATTGACTAATAAAGTCGGGGTCTTCAGGGGTTAAACAGTGAAAGGATGGTTGGCTCCCACAGATCATTTTTGTTTCATTGTTTAACTTCAGCTGATCTGTCAATAACAAAGTAGCAGCTAAAAAAAGGTGATAAAAAAATCAGCAGCCAAAATTGTATGGAGACTTGTATGTGTGAACCAATGACACAAAATAGCTTCTTTGGTCATAGGGAAGGCCCCCACAAAGTTTGAGCCAAATCAAGAAATACAAAAAAAAATATTTCGTGGAGAGTTGCTTTCATTGAAAAAAAATCGTAGTTCATTGTTGAACACTTTCTCAAATTAAAAAAAAAAATCCTAAAATCCTACGATAATGTACTCCCCTTTTTCACACTGCCGGAAAACGAAACAATTGCAATTAGTGCAATTTGCACCTGAGCGGCCTTTCGCGCTGAGAACACTCTTTCAAAGGTTCATGGAACCCTTTGACATGGCCTGCCTGCGCAAGCAAAAAGCCCCAGGTGATAAACAATGGAAAATTAAAACTACGCTGCAATAATGGCCACAAAAGTGGCGGAAATGAGTCGCCGCGCGCGCCTTTCTTGCACCCCGTGCACAAAGAAACAGTTTTCTTCTGCTTTCCCATAGGGCGGCGGAAAAAAAGCTTTTCTAATATCGGGGAACAAAGTGCGCTTGAAGTGTCGTTTCACGTTCATCGAACCGTGAGGTTGGAGTGCTCTCCGCGTGGAACAAATTTTGATGAGAAAGTGTGAAAGAAAGATAGTCTTTATTTACCGTTTGGTTGAAGCCAGGAGATTACGGGTATTTTTTTATACTTTTAGAATTTAAAGTTCAAATGTTTTAATGTTATCAAATTTGAAGTCAGCAAGAAAGGATCGATAGTAACTCGAAAGGTTTCTGATATTTCACATCATCGCAACCAAAAAAAAGCACAAGAGTTTTCCACTTCCAGCCCTTGTTGAAAGGGTTGCCGTGGTAAATTTCGATTAAAGCTTTTTTCCTCACTTCTATTGATGGCGATAAAAGATTAGGAAAAAAGGTTGTCACAATGCAAAACCAATTTCATCCAGAGCACATTTTTTACGCTGAATTATCCTTCCAGATTAGGTGTGAAATACGTTTCACTATCCTTCCAAGTTTCTTGAACCCATGAATCACAACAGGAAACATTCTTCAGGGAACATTAGTTAGATGATGTTGGGACTCAATCCGGGAAAAAGGGCAAACCTTGTCCTCGTTACACGTATTGGCGAGAAAAAGGGCGCTCTTGAGCAGCAGGTATGCTTTTGAAATTCAATCATACAAAGGGAGCGAAGGTTTTTCTTTCTGAAGGTGTTACCCATATTTGGAGTGTTCAGCTATTAAAATTTAGTGATTATTTGAAAATTTCAGTTAATTTGTAATTTTTCACTAAAAAGTATCCACATTTAAGTAAAACACAACACTGCTTCCCAATAAGAACAGCAAATTCTAAACACATCCATTTTGGACCTTTTTCCGCAAGTTCACGACTCACGTGTCACCTTGGTCCGTTGTTCGTCGTTGGGGCAGCTCGTGTATTCTGCATTTGACAAGGATTTCACCGGCGATGATGATGAAGCGAAAAGGGTTATTTTCCATTACACGCCTTTTAATTATAAATCCCCAAGTTTTGCCCCCACTGTGGCGCCGCGCCGGTTCGCTTCCAAATTGCTGCAAATCTGTGCTGTAAAGGTGTCAAAGCGGGGATGGCTCAGCCTTAGAACAACAACCAAGAACTGCTCCCCCTTTGTCGGAATGAAGTGTGATGACAGCGTTTGAAGGAGCAATTTTGAGGGAGTTGGGGGTGAAATGCTGATTTTGGGAGGATTTTGAACTGGTTCGAGAGGGCACTGAGGATGATTATGATGGATACGATGCCCTCGGGGGAGGTTTTTGCAACGTGTTTTTGTGGCTAGATGGTTTGGAGAAAGGGGTGGGGGAGGTGGAAAATATTTGAGACGCAAAAGAAGGGGCCACGATTAGGGCTTTGCCCTTGGTACACTAAGTTTTGTGAACAAATTAAGTTGGACTCAAAAAAAATCTGAGCAATAATAGAGATGGAGGCCATACAAATTTTTGAACCAACATTAAATAACCGCAAAAAATTTCAAAATCGAACAATCAAATTATTCGCTCTACAGCATTGCCTTGGCGTTCTCGATTGCGAGATTCCTACTCGAAACTAGGTGTCCAAAGGCTTGATTGTTGAGGCTGCAAACCTCTTTTTACACCGTAGCTTCCATTCACCCCGGAATTCAAACTGACGACCTTTGGATTGTTAGTCCAACTGCCTACAGCTAACGACCTAACCCTCTAGGTTAGACCGGGGCTAACATTTACTTCCCCATACGAAGGAAGGCGTGGTTAGACCAATCTTGTCACGAAAAATGCCACCGGGACCGTCTGGGATCGAACCCAAGCCGACTGGGTGAGAAGCAACCACGCTTACCGATTTAACAAAATAAAAAAAAATACAGGTTAGGGTTTAAACATTTCATTTAAAATAGTATAAAGTTTTACAATCATTGATTTTCATTGGTGACCGGGTGGGATTTGATCTCTGATCGTCTGCTTGGAAGGCAGATCGCTTAACCATCAAGCTTAGTAGTCATTG
Organism: Culex quinquefasciatus; assembly: GCF_015732765.1. NCBI lineage: Eukaryota > Metazoa > Arthropoda > Insecta > Diptera > Culicidae > Culex > Culex quinquefasciatus. The sequence continues at coordinate 150,497,674 of NC_051863.1, read as the reverse complement.
GTCATTGGTTCACCCATACAAGTCTCCATACAATTTTGGCTGCTGTCCATACAAAAATGGTATGTAAATATTTAAACAGCTGTAACTTTTGCGTGAATTTTCTGATCAATTTGGTGTCTTCGGCAAAGTTGTAGGTATTGTTGAGGACTTTTGAGAAAAAATAGGTACACGGGAAAAAAATTTCAATTCAATTTTTTTTCACTAAAACTCAATTTCCCAAAATACGTATTTTTTGATTTTCAAGATTTTTTTATATGTTTTCGGGGACAAAAATCCGCAACTTTTGTGCCATAGAGAAACATGGTCAAAAAATCTGCCGCCAAGTTATGAATTTCCGAAAAAACAGTGATTTTTGGAAAAAAAATCAAAGTTTCATGCAAAAACAAGTTTGAAATTATTTTTTAATGCAAAATCGAAATTGCAATCGAAAAGTACTTTACAGATTTTTTGATAAAGGGCTCCGTTTTCAAGATATAGCCACCAAAAGTTTGATTTTAGCGAAATATTTGCAGTTTTTCAATTTTAAAAAATAGTGACCATGAGTAACCATTTCCAAAATTATTTTTTTGAGAATTTCAGAAAATTTGCTATTAAATTGTCTAAGAGACATTGAAGATTGGACCTCGGGTTGCTGAGATAGAGCCGCTTTAAGAAAAAGAAACACGAAAATTGAAGTTTTCTAATTCTCACCAAAATAACCCACCATTTTCTAATGACAATATCTCAGCAACTAATGGCTTGATTATCAATGTTAATGCATGGAACATTCGTGAAATTTTTCGATCTTTTCGAAAAAAAAAATTTGAAAATTTTTAAATCAAGACTAACTTTTTAAAAGGGCCAAATATTGAAAATTACGCTCATTTAAAATGCTAGTCCAAATTAAAAAAAAATCAAAATCATTTTTCGAATAGATCGAAAAATTTCACAAATTTTTCATGTATTATAATTGAAAATCGGACCATTATTTGCTGAGATATGGTCATTAGAAAATGGTGGGTTGTTTTGGTGAGATTAAGAAAACTTCAATTTTCGTGTTTCTTTTTCTTAAAGCGGCTCTATCTCAGCAACCCGAGGTACAATCTTGAATGTCTCATAGACAATTTCATAGCAAATTTTCTGATCTTTAAAAAAAATATTTTTAGAAACGGTCACTAATGGTCACTGCTTTTTAAAAATCGAAAAACTGCAAATATTTCGCTAAAACTGAACTTTCGGTGGCTATATCTTGAAAACGGAGCCCTTTATCAAAAAATCTGTACAGTACTTTTCGATGGCAAATTCAATGCTGCATTAAAAAATAATGTCAAACTTGTTTTTGCATAAAACTTCAATTTTTTTCAAAAATCACTATTTTTTCAAAAATTCATGAATCGGCGGCAGATTTTTAGACCATGATTCTCTATGGCCCAAAAGTTGCGGATTTTTGTCCCCTAAAACTTATCAAAAATCTTGAAGATCAAAAAATACGTATTTTGAGAAATTGAGTTTAAGTGAAAAAAAAAATGATAAAAAAAAGTTGCAATTTTTTTTCGTATATTTTTTTCTCAAAAGTCCTCAACAATACCTACAACTTTGCCGAAGACACCAAATTGATCAAAACATTCACTCAAAACTTACAGCTGTTTGAATATTCACATACCAGCCAAAATTGTATGGAGATTTGTATGGATGAACCAATCACACAAAATAGTTTATTTGATCATATAAGTTATAAAATTTAAAAAATGTAATCATTCCCGAAAGTAGTAGTCAAATCAAAGTAAACTTGAATTTAAGAATGATTTTCAACCCTTTTATTGAAACTTTTCACTATGGGATTTTCAGAAAATTAAGAATTAAATGAAAATTTTAAGACTCCACAACTTAAAAAAATCAAATGTTTTCAGCGATTTTTAATTTGAGTTTCGATCGAAAAATTCATTTGTTAAAACTGCTGATCAGTAGTGCGGTGCCTGTGTGGACGCGCAGTCCTGTTTTTTCGTGTTATTTTCTGTCTCTTTTATGTCGCTGTTCGAGTGTATGGGGTGATTGGTCAGTATAATTAAATAATGGCATCAGTAGTGCGGTGCCTGTGTGGACGCGCAGTCCTGTTTTTTCGTGTTATTTTCCGTCTCTTTTGTGTCGCTATTTGTGTACATGGGGTGATTGGTCATTATAATTAAATAATGGCATCAGTATTGCGGTGCCTGTGTGGACGCGCAGTCCTGTTTTTTCGTGTTATTTTCAGTCTCTTTTGTGTCGCTGTTCGAGTGCATGGGGTGATTGGATTTCTTCTTCTTCTTTTTTCATTAATTTTTTGTTCACGCGTTCGTTGGCCGATGAATTTTATTTTTGTTCTCTTTATATAGTTTTCGATAGAAACGATCCGATTTTGTTTTTGAGACAAGCAAGTCGTATTGCTGGATTAAGTCCTTTCCATATCATCGAGGATCGGAAGGCACGTCGACGGATATGTTTTAAGGCTTATGATATAAAATAATTTTAATGAATGAAGCCCTTCCTACATCACCGTTGATCGGAAGGCACGCCGACGGAGAATTTCTGGAGAATCGCGGTCGAATTAATACTATATTTAAATCCCTAGATAGGTATCTTTCCGCAGCCGGCTGCCTAAGATTTTTAAAATTTCAACCGATAAACAAATTGCTCATGGTCGCATCACCTACCACAGTGAATCCTGACCTCATACCCATCTTACTAACCCTCAAAACTCATGTGATACTTTGTCGGAGACGCAGTCGATTTGGCGGTCCCATCACTCAAGTATCGGCTAACATTCCCATCCACTTCCCCGTGTCTTACCACTGGTCGTGGCCGGCGTCGGTATTGATCAGCACGATAGGGACCTTTGAAAATTGCGAAGGGGTGATGATTGGTTCCTACTTTTCATCTGTGGTCCACGGAGCAATGTTTGGGGGTCCTGGTCAATAACGAAGTAGCAGCTACGGGTAGACACCAATGCTATGCTATGCTATGCTATGCTAATAATTCATTTGTTAAAACTGCTTTTTTATATTATTTTAAATTTTATTTAATCATCAGCTATTATTTTATTTATAACTTAAGAAAAGATCTACAATTAAATAAAGTTAGACATAATTTTAGAATGTTAAAAATTATTTTGATTGTACAGACAAGTTTCCTTTCTTAACATTGAAATTGAACCAACCAAATTTTGATGATATCGTCAGTTGAAAATGAGATGCTTATTAGGTGATTCTTCGTCTGTTTATGTTTACGTTAGTCTAGCTTGTACGTGCGTCAAACGCGTTCTGACCTGAAATCCCTTTGGTCAATTACATCAACATTCAGGGAGTGACAAGATAGCACGACTAGATTGAAATTACTTTCATATTTAAAGTGACCAAAATGCACGGAGTCTTTTCGGATTTCGTAGAATATCTCAGGATTGAAATCGAATTTTGGCAATCTGCGAAGGTCAAAAGGTGAGGCATTGTGAGCTGCACAAGATGGCGTTCTTTACTCAGTTTGGCCCGAAATGCACGTGCGACAAGTTAGCACGACAACGACGAAATGAAACAGTGAATAATGTTAAAAAATATCAGAAAAGCTCGTATCACAAGTGTTTGTGGAATAGCGCCATAAACATTAACTTTGCGTGCGACATTACGCTGTTTGAAATGTTAGCGACGAATTTTCCGATTTTCATGTCTCAGAAAGAAAAATGTGGGAATTTTTTTAGGCTCTTCAAATTTTTATTTCATAGATAGATCTCTCCAGAAATTATGAAAAAAATATATCTTCCCTACCCTTCCCCATTCATTATTTTAAAGTTTTTGTCTTCTAGATTTTTCCAGTTGTTTCCGGTACTTGGGCAGATTTTTTCAATCTCGACCTGGTAACCCTACTTACAATAGAGACCGACCACAAAACACCTGTGAGTCAACTTTGCCGAAGACTCCAAATCGATCAGAAATTCCCTTCTCAGGTTTCAGTATTTCAACATTTACATACCCAATTTTTATTATCTATACTGCCCCTAACCGCATAAATGTCCCATATGCATTTTCATCATTGTTGAGTTATTGATGCAGTTTGGTTCAAAATCGTGTGCTCTTTCAAAAGAGCCTATTACATCCAGTAGGGGAAATTCTCGTATGTTTGGCAGGTTAAGCACTCGCTCCTAACTCCATCCAATTTGCTGATTTTCACTATTTAGCAACTATTTTTGCAAATCTTTTGATAGAAACTTACTTGCTCACTTCTCATTGAGCTATTTATCACTCGATTTCAGTTGAAAACGCCTTTAATTAGCTTTAATTGAATGTCAAAGTTCTGACCTGCCAACATTAGAGGCACGCTGGAATTAGATGCCGTTCCCCTACTTTGTTCTAGAAATTAGGAGAAAATCCAGTTTTTTCGCGAAAACTTAACACGTATCCTTATGTGTGGGACAAACTATAAATGCGTTTTTGTCAGCTTGCTGTTTTTGCATATGGGACATTTATGCGAACATGGGCGGTTTTGTTCGAACGCGAATCAGTTCAATACGGAGCGTCGGATCGAGGTGCTTTTTGTTGCATTGGGTTCGTATAAGTCCAAGGAAGGTTCTTAAGCCAAAAAGTTACAACTTTGGCCACTCTGGAACCGATTCCGGAAAATCTGCAGATTGTATGGGAAAAGTTACATAAAATCAAATTTTGATCACAGGAGGCTGCATTAGCAAACAAGCAAGAAACGTCAGGAAACCTAAAAAGGGCAGGACGAAGTTTGCCGGGAAGAGCTTGTATTAAAATAAAAACGAATTTAAAAATCGCAAAATAATTTGGAAAAATCTAGAAAACTAGTTTTTTTTTTTTTAAATTATGAACGATTCACGCAAAAAAATGCAGAATAAATAAACTACATTTTTTTTCTCACCTTTTATTCAAAGAAAAAAAAAAGTGACATTGAAGTACTTTTCCCTTTATTTGGTGTTAGCTAGCGTGTGGTATGCTTGCCTTGTACTGGCCCTACGTTTTGACACTTTGTCTGATTCTTAGTCCCAAAGGCAAAATGGTACCAGCGGAGAATGGCAGTGAAAGTTGGTGGGTCTCTTCGCTTTTACTTTCTTCTGGGACCAACAAAAATAAGAAAGTTTTGTAGCGGTCTGTTGCTTGATTCCTGACTAGGGATGTTCCAGTTTCACTTTTTTCAATGCAAATAATAATAAATTATCAGAGATTTGAAAAAAACATCTAATGACAAATTTATTTTAAACATATGCTGGATTTAGACATCCCTAGTGGCGTGTAGTATTGGCTTTTATATCCCCGGTGGTAAATTTCCACTACATTGGGAAGTCACGTTGCAGGGCGGCTCAGGATGGAAGCGGAACTCAATATGACAAGTGTTGGAACGAGCTGGGTGGGATCCGTATCGAATAAAACAAGCCCGTTTGAGATTTGTGCCGTGCTGTGTATTTGCGTTTTATTGGACTTTTTTTTTATTTTTTTGTTTAATTGTTATGATCGTCTAAGCGTTTTAAGAAAAATATAAACATTATCATAAAAAAAAGATGATAAAGTGACTGAACAACATAATTGCAAATTGAAACAAATAGACAAATTCAAAGTAACTCCACTTCACAACCATGTGTGATTGCGTGTGCGAGGCCCCCCCTCTTCAAATCAGTAAAAGCTCTCGGCTTTCACCCATATATGTGTTGCTTCTGGTGCTTTTTCGAAGATTTCCTCGCCGTTGTCGTCTTATGATTGGGTCCTTCCTTTGATGGCAGAGCGTAAACGACTTGGGCTGTTGCTGAGGCTTCTTCCCTCTACCAAGTGACAAGCGGCCGCATGGCAAGTTGACTCCATATAAAAGAAATTTGGCAAATCTTTTGACAGGGACCTGCCACACACATTCACACACGCACACAATAAATGCGCACTTGTTGAAGTTTTTCTTTCAAGTTGTGTTGTTTTTTTCCTGCATTGTCCTTTTTTGTGCCTGCTGGTGTTGTTTTGTTCCGTTGTCACCTTATACTTGACATCAATCAACTTTTTTTTGTGACGATGCTGCTGTTGCTTCATTTTATTTATTTTATGTGCGAAAAAATATTATCTCACGTGACACTCGAACGCTCAAGTGATTGAGATTCGTTTTATTCTTTTATTTATTTTGCGTTATTCATTGAATTCTCAAAAGGTTTCGTGAGTGCGCACCATTGATTTATTGTGTAGGAAATTGTCGCGTGATACGCGTGGACACGTTCTCCACATCAGTTCAATGGTGTGCACGCGAATTGAAGTGGAAAGGTGTGCGTTTTTCCACCTGTTTGATTTGCGGGTGCTGAGATGGGACTTTGATTGATTTGAATGATGTATGTTTTTTTTTGTAAAATTTCCAAAACGATGCACGATTTGTGTTCGATTTGCGTGAAACTTTGTCCTAAGGGGTAACTTGTGTCCCTGATCACGAATCCGAGGCCCTTTTTTATGTATCGTGACGGAGGGGCGGTACGACCCGTTCCATTTTTAAACATGCGAAAAAAGAGGTGTTTTCAATAATTTGCAGTCTTAAACGGTAACGAGATAGAAATTCGGTGTCAAAGAGACTTTTATGTAAAATTGTACGCCCAATTTGATGGCGTACTCATAATTCCGAAAAAAACGTATTTTTCATCGAAAAAAACACTAAAAAAGTATTTGAAACTCTGCCACTCGACTATAACAATTTTTGAACATGTCATTTTATGGAAAATTAAATGTATTATTTGAACCTACGTTAATCATGGAAACGGGAAATTTTTAACAAATTTCCCGGTAAAATTTTAAATTTAACAAAACTGATAGTGATCCTGCTTCAGATTAATGTTTTGCAACAAAATTGTATACAACAGCTACTTTAATGGTCAATATGAGTGTGAGAATCAATTATTGACTTGACTGCTAGTAAAAAATCATACAATTTTCAGAAAATATATAAATTTTCTTTTTTTATATGCTGTTTATAAAATCGTACTAAATAAAAAAAAACTATGATTAGTATTTTGTTGTTGAGGAGTGTTATATTTTCAATCAATATGTTTGGATGGACAGTGAGTGAAATACGCGCTTTTAAATTCATCTCTGTGATCTGTTCGAGAGAATTTGCTTAAAATAACATTGATACATAAAGTTGAAATTAAAATAAAAAACATGTTAAAATTATGATTTTCATGGCAGTTAACAAAACAATAAATAATTATGAATATACCTTAAAAATCTTTCTTCTCGTGCTTTTTTACTTGAAGCACTCATTCATGAAATAAAAACTCAAATTTTTCAAATATTTGAAGCGGGTTGTTGAAATATGGGCATTCTTTGGGCACCTTTAATATGATTCGAATTTTTTTAATGATTTTTCAAGGTTTCATGTATTGTATGGTTTTTGTTACATGGCCTAATAAATGACTTCTGTTCAAAGAATTTTCATGGTGCAAAAACTGGTTTAAATTAAACGTTACACGTTTTTATATTAACTTTCTTATACCCTCGGTAGCTCATATGCTTTATAATTTTTGCCTTCCTCACCTCACTGAGGCAAGGCTATAAAATCAATCGAAAAATGAACTTCTTAAATACACCTCCTAGATATGCCTTCACGTATACCTATCGACTCAGAATCAAATTCTGAACAAATGTCTGTGGGCATGTGATTTTTTTCCACACGATTATCTCAGAACTGGCTGAACCGATTTTGGGCGGATCCGCCTTATTCTGTTCGTGTTGGGGTCCCCTAAGACCCTATTAAGTTGTATTCTGTTTAGTAAACTATTTAAAAAGTTTTGCCAAGAAAAATATTTTTGTAGATACAAAAAAGGGTGATTATTTGCATAACCTCAAAAGGCCGGGTCTTTTTGTTTACGTGCGAGAGTCGCGCCAGATGCGAAACGCCCGGTTGCCACATTGCTTCAAATGAGAGTCTGCATGTTTTCTGGAAAAGTCTGTATCAGGTATATATTTTTTTCATAAACTTATTTTGACATTATTACTTTGTAAATGTGAGGAAGGCACCACCCACCTAATGGTGGATTAAGAAACGTTTTAACTTCAATCTTTAATTTTTCGAAAACAATTAATCAAATTCTTCTTGCACAACCCTCTTTAAAAACATGAATTTTTATCCAAATTGGTCACGGTAAACAAAAACATTAAAAAAATCTCAAAGTTATTCTTGACCGGAAGGTGTTAATATCTTTATTTCAGATGTTATAACAACGATTTTCGGTTAAAAAACGTTACAAAAAAAATATTTGCATTCCATAATAGCGTAATTTTTGTTGCATAAGTAAACAAGAATTATTCCGATTGTGAATGCATCAGAAGTAAATATTATCTGAAATAAACCTTATATTGAAAGTCACAGACGAGCTGAATAGTTCAATATATAGGAAGATGGTAATAAATAAAATCAAATTAGGATCCCTCATTATTTGTATATAACTTTTTCAAAACATTGCACACTGGGAAAAAAGGGACCCGCAGCCCCATGAATTAGATGCCGCTGAAATTTTAACTTGGAAATATATGTTTATTATGTAAAAAAATCCGGGGAATCGAATGGTGATGGTTTCGTCTGCCGGAGATAATGGGAAAGGGTCCATTTTGCCCAAATATCCCCTAAAATGCAACCTTTTATATTATATGCTACATTACGAGAAATACCGCAGGTTTTTAGACTTCAAAATAAGTGAACTTTATGTAAAAAACTATGACAAATCGATTGGTGAAGGTTTCACGTGCCGAAGACACCAAGAAAGGTCTCATTTTGCCCCAATTAACCCTATATTCGATTTTTCATGTAATTTGCTCCACATCGTAAAGTGCCTCAGTTTTTCAGACTTCAAAATACGTGAACTTTATGTAAAAAACCATGACAAATCGATTGGTGAAGGTTTCACGTGCCGGAGACCATGAGAAAGGTCTTATTTTGCCCCAATTATCCCTATATTCGATTTTTTCATGTAATTTGCTCCACATCGTAAAGTGCCGCAGTTTTTCAGACTTCAAAATAAGTGAACTTTATGTAAAAAACCATGACAAATCGATTGGTGAAGGTTTCACGTGCCGGAGACACCGAGATAGGTCTTATTTTGCCCCAATTAACCCTATATTCGATTTTTCATGTAATTTGCTCCACATCGTAAAGTGCCGCAGTTTTTCAGACTTCAAAATACGTGAACATTATGTAAAAAACCATGACAAATCGATTGGTGAAGGTTTCACGTGCCGGAGACACCGAGAAAGGTCTTATTTTGCCCCAATTATCCCTATATTCGATTTTTTCATGTAATTTGCTCCACATCGTAAAGTGCCGCAGTTTTTCAGACTTCAAAATAAGTGAACTTTATGTAAAAAACCATGACAAATCGATTGGTGAAGGTTTCACGTGCCGGAGACACCGAGATAGGTCTTATTTTGCCCCAATTAACCCTATATTCGATTTTTCATGTAATTTGCTCCACATCGTAAAGTGCCGCAGTTTTTCAGACTTCAAAATACGTGAACATTATGTAAAAAACCATGACAAATCGATTGGTGAAGGTTTCACGTGCCGGAGACACCGAAAAAGGTCTCATTTTGCCCCAATTAACCCTATATTCGATTTTTTCATGTAATTTGCTCCACATCGTAAAGTGCCGCAGTTTTTCAGACTTTAAAATACGTGAACTTTATGTAAAAAACCATGACAAATCGATTGGTGAAGGTTTCACGTGCCGGAGACACCGATAAAGGTCTCATTTTGCCCCAATTATCCCTATATTCGATTTTTTCTTGTAATTTGCTCCACATCGTAAAGTGCCGCAGTTTTTTAGACTTCAAAATAAGTGAACTTTATGTAAAAAAATCGATTGGTGAAGGTTTCACGTGCCGGAGACACCGAGAAAGGTCTCATTTTGCCCCAATTAACCCTATATTCGATTTTTCATGTAATTTGCTCCACATCGTAAAGTGCCTCAGTTTTTCAGACTTCAAAATACGTGAACTTTATGTAAAAAACCATGACAAATCGATTGGTGAAGGTTTCACGTGCCGGAGACCATGAGAAAGGTCTTATTTTGCCCCAATTATCCCTATATTCGATTTTTTCATGTAATTTGCTCCACATCGTAAAGTGCCGCAGTTTTTTAGACTTCAAAATAAGTGAACTTTATGTAAAAAAATCGATTGGTGAAGGTTTCACGTGCCGGAGACACCGAGAAAGGTCTCATTTTGCCCCAATTAACCCTATATTCGATTTTTTCATGTAATTTGCTCCACATCGTAAAGTGCCGCAGTTTTTCAGACTTTAAAATACGTGAACTTTATGTAAAAAACCATGACAAATCGATTGGTGAAGGTTTCACGTGCCGGAGACACCGATAAAGGTCTCATTTTGCCCCAATTATCCCTATATTCGATTTTTCATGTAATTTGCTCCACATCGTAAAGTGCCGCAGTTTTTAGACTTCAAAATAAGTGAACTTTATGTAAAAAAATCGATTGGTGAAGGTTTCACGTGCCGGAGACACCGAGAAAGGTCTCATTTTGCCCCAATTAACCCTATATTCGATTTTTCATGTAATTTGCTCCACATCGTAAAGTGCCGCAGTTTTTCAGACTTCAAAATACGTGAACTTTATGTAAAAAACCATGACAAATCGATTGGTGAAGGTTCCACGTGCCGGAGACACCGAGAAAGGTCTCATTTTGCCCCAATTAACCCTATATTCGATTTTTCATGTAATTTGCTCCACATCGTAAAGTGCCGCAGTTTTTAGACTTCAAAATAAGTGAACTTTATGTAAACCATGACAAATCGATTGGTGAAGGTTTCACGTGCCGGAGACACCGAGAAAGGTCTCATTTTGCCCCAATTAACCCTATATTCGATTTTTCATGTAATTTGCTCCACATCGTAAAGTGCCGCAGTTTTTCAGACTTCAAAATACGTGACCTTTATGTAAAAAACCATGACAAATCGATTGGTGAAGGTTTCACGTGCCGGAGACACCGAGAAAGGTCTCATTTTGCCCCAATTAACCCTATATTCGATTTTTTCATGTAATTTGCTCCACATCGTAAAGTGCCGCAGTTTTTCAGACTTTAAAATACGTGAACATTATGTAAAAAACCATGACAAATCGATTGGTGAAGGTTTCACGTGCCGGAGACACCGATAAAGGTCTCATTTTGCCCCAATTATCCCTATATTCGATTTTTTCATGTAATTTGCTCCACATCGTAAAGTGCCTCAGTTTTTCAGACTTCAAAATACGTGAACTTTATGTAAAAAACCATGACAAATCGATTGGTGAAGGTTCCACGTGCCGGAGACCATGAGAAAGGTCCATTTTGCCCCAATTATCCTATATTCGATTTTTCATGTAATTTGCTCCACATCGTAAAGTGCCGCAGTTTTCCAGACTTCAAAATAAGTGAAATTTATGTAAAAAACCATGATAAATCGATTGGTGAAGGTTTCACGTGCCGGAGACACCGATAAAGGTCTCATTTTGCCCCAATTATCCCTATATTCGATTTTTTCATGTAATTTGCTCCACATCGTAAAGTGTCGCAGTTTTTTAGACTTCAAAATAAGTGAACTTTATGTAAAAAATCATGACAAATCGATTGGTGAAGGTTTCACGTGCCGGAGACACCGAGAAAGGTCTCATTTTGCCCCAATTAACCCTATATTCGATTTTTCATGTAATTTGCTCCACATCGTAAAGTGCCGCAGTTTTTCAGACTTCAAAATACGTGAACTTTATGTAAAAAACCATGACAAATCGATTGGTGAAGGTTTCACGTGCCGGAGACACCGGGAAAGGTCTCATTTTGCCCCAAATAACCCTATATTCGATTTTTTAATCTAATTTGCAAGTGTTATGTAGTTTGAAAAAATCACTTATTCTAAAAATATTAAACATTGCAGCCTTACCCGTTGTGCTTCTATGATGAGCAACCAGGCGAGCATACACACAAACGTTACAAACACGCTCGGACTCACCTCGCTCGTAAAACGACTCCTGAAGCCAATTTATTGGACATAATAAGGCTATCGCTGACCTGGTCGGACCCGAAAATGTCCGATACCAACTTTCGTTCGAACACCATCTATTTCTTTAATGATGAATAATGTTAGGAAATGCACATTTTTCCATATAAGGGACATTTGGGGCAAACGGACCTATTTCTGGTGTCTCCGGTGCATAAAAACTTTCACCAATCGATTTGTCATGGTTTTTTACATAAAGTTCACGTATTTTGAAGTCTGAAAAACTGTGGCACTTTACGATGTGGAGCAAATTACATGAAAAAATCGAATATAGGGATAATTGGGGCAAAATAAGACCTTTCTCATGGTCTCCGGCACGTGAAACCTTCACCAATCGATTTGTCATAGTTTTTTACATAAAGTTCACGTATTTTGAAGTCTGAAAAACTGCGGCACTTTACGATGTGGAGCAAATTACATGAAAAAATCGAATATAGGGATAATTGGGGCAAAATAAGACCTTTCTCGGTGTCTCCGGCAGGTGAAACCTTCACCAATCGATTTGTCATGTTTTTTTACATAAATTTCACTTATTTTGAAGTCTGGAAAACTGCGGCACTTTACGATGTGGAGCAAATTACATGAAAAAATCGAATATAGGGATAATTGGGGCAAAATAAGACCTTTCTCATGGTCTCCGGCACGTGAAACCTTCACCAATCGATTTGTCATAGTTTTTTACATAAAGTTCACGTATTTTGAAGTCTGAAAAACTGCGGCACTTTACGATGTGGAGCAAATTACATGAAAAAATCGAATATAGGGATAATTGGGGCAAAATAAGACCTTTCTCGGTGTCTCCGGCACGTGGAACCTTCACCAATCGATTTGTCATGGTTTTTTACATAAAGTTCACGTATTTTGAAGTCTGAAAAACTGCGGCACTTTACGATGTGGAGCAAATTACATGAAAAATCGAATATAGGGTTAATTGGGGCAAAATGAGACCTTTCTCGGTGTCTCCGGCACGTGAAACCTTCACCAATCGATTTGTCATGGTTTTTTACATAAAGTTCACTTATTTTGAAGTCTAAAAAACTGCGGTACTTTACGATGTGGAGCAAATTACATGAAAAATCGAATATAGGGATAATTGGGGCAAAATGAGACCTTTCTCGGTGTCTTCGGCACGTGAAACCTTCACCAATCGATTTGTCATGGTTTTTTACATAAAGTTCACTTATTTTGAAGTCTGAAAAACTGCGACACTTTACGATGTGGAGCAAATTACATGAAAAAATCGAATATAAGGATAATTGGGGCAAAATAAGACCTTTCTCGGTGTCTCCGGCAGGTGAAACCTTCACCAATCGATTTGTCATGTTTTTTTACATAAATTTCACTTATTTTGAAGTCTGGAAAACTGCGGCACTTTACGATGTGGAGCAAATTACATGAAAAAATCGAATATAGGGATAATTGGGGCAAAATGAGACCTTTATCGGTGTCTCCGGCACGTGAAACCTTCACCAATCGATTTGTCATGGTTTTTTACATAAATTTCACTTATTTTGAAGTCTGGAAAACTGCGGCACTTTACGATGTGGAGCAAATTACATGAAAAAATCGAATATAGGGATAATTGGGGCAAAATAAGACCTTTCTCATGGTCTCCGGCACGTGGAACCTTCACCAATCGATTTGTCATGGTTTTTTACATAAAGTTCACGTATTTTGAAGTCTGAAAAACTGCGGCACTTTACGATGTGGAGCAAATTACATGAAAAATCGAATATAGGGTTAATTGGGGCAAAATGAGACCTTTCTCGGTGTCTCCGGCACGTGAAACCTTCACCAATCGATTTGTCATGGTTTTTTACATAAAGTTCACGTATTTTGAAGTCTGAAAAACTGCGGCACTTTACGATGTGGAGCAAATTACATGAAAAATCGAATATAGGGTTAATTGGGGCAAAATGAGACCTTTCTCGGTGTCTCCGGCACGTGAAACCTTCACCAATCGATTTGTCATGGTTTTTTACATAAAGTTCACTTATTTTGAAGTCTAAAAAACTGCGGCACTTTACGATGTGGAGCAAATTACATGAAAAATCGAATATAGGGTTAATTGGGGCAAAATAAGACCTATCTCGGTGTCTCCGGCACGTGGAACCTTCACCAATCGATTTGTCATGGTTTTTTACATAAAGTTCACTTATTTTGAAGTCTGAAAAACTGCGGCACTTTACGATGTGGAGCAAATTACATGAAAAAATCGAATATAGGGATAATTGGGGCAAAATAAGACCTTTCTCATGGTCTCCGGCACGTGAAACCTTCACCAATCGATTTGTCATGGTTTTTTACATAAAGTTCACGTATTTTGAAGTCTGAAAAACTGAGGCACTTTACGATGTGGAGCAAATTACATGAAAAATCGAATATAGAGTTAATTGGGGCAAAATGAGACCTTTCTTGGTGTCTTCGGCACGTGAAACCTTCACCAATCGATTTGTCATAGTTTTTTACATAAAGTTCACTTATTTTGAAGTCTAAAAACCTGCGGTATTTCTCGTAATGTAGCATATAATATAAAAAGGTTGCATTTTAGGGGATATTTGGGCAAAATGGACCCTTTCCCATTATCTCCGGCAGACGAAACCAGCACCATTCGATTCCCCGGGTTTTTTTACATAATAAACATATATTTCCAAGTTAAAATTTCAGCGGCATCTAATTCATGGGGCTGCGGGTCCCTTTTTTCCCAGTGTGCATTGGTGCCAAAAGTTCGGAAAATGTACACTTCCGCTTGAATTTCGGGAATTCCCATGAAATTTATAAATTTCCCGGGAAACGGGAATTTTTTTTTCGGGAAATTCTGGGAATTCCCGGCATTTTTTTTCCCGGGACGGGAAATTGGACGCTCTAAAGCAAACCCCTAATATATTTTTTTTGTAATTGTCTGCTCTATTACTTTTTAGATTATTTTACACTCTAAAAAATAACCCTGCAAAGTTAGAAAAAACATGAAATTTTAAAATGAAAAATTTTGTTCTAAATGAAAAAATGACCCTTCTGGGTCAATGTAGATTCGAAAAGTACATTAAATTTCTCATAAAATGACATGTTCCAATTTTTTTTACAGTCGAGTAACGGAAAATGTGAGAATTTTTAAAACTTTTTTAGTATTTTTTTCGATGAAAAATACGTTTTTTCGGAATTCTGAGTACGCCATCAAATCGGGCGTCTAATTTTACATAAAAGTCCCTTTGACACCAAATTTCTATCTCATCACAGGCTGCAAATTATTGAAAAAACACCTCTTTTTTCGCATGTTCAAAAATGGAAGGGGTTGTCCCTCCGTCACGAGATATCAAAAAATGGACCTCGGATTCGTGATCAGAGACAAAAGTTACCCCTTAGGACAATGTTTCACGCAAATCGAAGAGAGGTCGGGGTAACTTTTCTCGTTTTCTAGTGAGTTGGCAGAGAATTACCCATATTGTGAACTATAGATATAAAGTTGGATGGTCCAAAAACGTAGCACTAGCAAAATTATTAGCTAAAACATGCGTAAAACTATTACCGCAATTCGCCCCAGATAACAATATTCGAAGTTTGAATATTCAAATGACATCAAATTTATTTCAAATAGGTACTACGATCATGAATCAAGACTTATATGTCCATCTAAGTTCAACAACCTCAAATAAGTCATATTAAAGTAAATGATTGCCTGTTTTATAACAAGTAAATAAATAATCCAAAATCATTATAGATATTGGTTTTATTCAGGTAAGGTTAATATCTCCAAACAAAAAAAATATAACGTTTTTTTTCATGGATCGAGATTTGAAGATTTGATTATGTTCAAGGTGAAATTTATGCGGAACTCCAAATGACTGAGTCTGGGCCGTAATTTCTTCATTATTTTTTTCCCATTGCAGCAAATTTAGACATTTCGGAAGGCCGAAGCAAATTCTCTCTCAAATCACTCCAAACATATCATGTGTTGAAAATTTCATAAGATTCAACTGATTGAGTTTACTTTGAGGTATGAGAAATCGTCCGATATTATATATTTTTGACGAGCACTGTAGCCCAAAGTATTTCTGACAAAATATTATTATTTTTTTAAATTTCAAGTCACTTGAATCTAATTTAGTTTTTTCTTTTCTTTTAATCCTGTTATAAGTATATATAAATTAATTTAGACATTCATGATTTCATTTCTCCATGATATATAAAATACATGTATTGAACAAGAATCACAACCGTCTCAAAAAAAAAAAATGTATTTTAAAACAGTCGGAATAAGCTTTTTTATACTTCGATAAACAATAACAAATTCTCTCATCACAACTGATAAACTCCAAAAAAATCCGTTCAATCTACTTCTCTCAACATTCAAAGAAGGAGAAAAAACTCCTCTCCGTATTTTCCCCCCTTTTAAAACGATCTCCATTAGTCCTCATTAAATTTGTCACTTTTCGCACTTCTCAGCCCCAAGTCCAAGTCCACAAACCGAACTCTGCGCATAGTAGATATTTCATTTCACAGACATTTGCCAAAAGTGTCAGGGTGGGTGTAGCGTGCAGGTCCTTTTCTGGGCACGGTGCGCTTCAGTAACTCAATTAACTGACATCCTGTGCCAATTTCACGCCAAAGACCATCTTTTTTCTTCACAGTGAAAAAAAAAGAAGAAAAGTTCCTGTTTTTTAAGTTTTCTAACCAAACCGAACACAGTGCAAAAAGGAAAGAAAACCCGACCCAAAGTGCAGCGTGCCAACAGGGCGGAAAACACTCCTACCCACCCCCTCTCGAGTTTGACAACGGCGAAGGCGATAAAGCAAAAATATGTTAATGTCATCCGTTAATGAATTGGATATTTTTCTTAATTTCACGTAATTTATTTTTTTATTCGCTTTCCTTCATTTCTCCTGCGTTCAAGACTTTGAGGCAAGCAAAAAGAAAAAAAAACCCGGTGCTGAACGTGGGGAAAATCGTGGAAAACAAAGAAGACTGAGGACGAGGAAAAAAAGGACTTTGAGTGGATAATGGATTCAAATGGGGCAGACGAAAATTTGGAAGTGTGAGGATTTTTGTCGTCGTCGGGAATTGAAAGTCTGTCAGGAATAAGATAAGACACATTCTGGGGGCACTGAAAACAATGTCGTGACTTTGGTGGAGTTCCGAGAGGAATGCAGACAAAAAGGTAGGGAAATTTGGGCGAAAAAATAAATTTGAGTGATTACTGAAATTGCCATCTTTATGTCTGTCTGGATGCTACTATATCATTAGTTGAATTCATTTTGAATATCTATGGATACAGTGAAAATAGTTCAAAAAGATGAAATATTTGAAAAAACTGTGGTGTTTATAGTTTTCTTGTCAGCATTATCCCTCACCTTTTCATCCCAAATTTCCAAGGAAATAAACGTCCTCTTATAATTTTATCCCACTTAAATATTTAAGAAGCACCTTTCCTGACATTTTTCATCCCACAGTCGCAAAGGTTCCATGTTTGTTTGCGCTGACGGTAGGCCCAGGCTCGCTCTCGGGACCCTTCAAGAAATTTGTCATAAATTTCAATTAAAAGTCCCTCTTGCCTTCCCGCAGTTGGACGCATTTTCCAGGTTGTTTTTTTTTACACTTTCAGTTTGGGCGTTTTTCATCGTTTGTCACTGCTGCTGGTGTTGCAGCTTGCTCGCTCCCTCCCTCCCACACCATACCTGATGTTTATCTATGGCTCTCCGGGGACCACTGCCGTCGTGGAAAAAAGCAGCAAAGATTAGAGCAATAAAGCGAATTTCTTTGATGGACCTGATGCTGCCGGTAAACGCAAACGGTTGTTTGGTCCTCCCCGGGATGGTGTCGAGCCCGCGTACTACACCTTTTTTTTATTTTTGGTTGTTGCTCGTAAGTCCTTTGAGGTTAGGTCATTTTGAGACGGCAAACAAGAAATAATAGATTTCTCCGGTTCAGCCGGGTGGTTCCAGAGAGAAACCCGGCAAACGTAATGATTTGGGAGTGTGTACGCAATTTGCTAAATTATTTTTCCATCACCTTTCATCTTGATGAGGCTGCTTCTACTCCGGGAGTTCCAAAGGGACCGGGGGCCATGACTTTTTAATGCTTAATGGGCGAAATGGAAGTCTTTGGTTGTTCTTTGCTGTAGTTTACTGCTACAAATTTGAAATAGAGAGGGTATTTGAAAAAGAAATAAAAAAAATAGAACCTTTTGATTAAAACAAAATTGCATATAAAAAATGCAATAAATTTGAATTAAAGCTAAAAAAACATGGCATATTTTCTACAAAAAATCAGGACAAAAAAAAAGCGAAAAAATTTCTCAACATTGATCTAATAAAAACGGGTCGAAAATGAAAAGAAAACAGATTAAATCGCTGATGGAAATAATAACTAAAAAATTGAAAAAAAAATTGTCAAAACGAATTAAAATATTTATAAATAATTGAAAACTAAATAAAAAAAATTAAATTTTTAATTCTATGACCTCACATTAACGCTTTGGTAAAAGTGATCTATTTATAAATTTCGGCCAAGGCAAACTTTGTTTCAAACTTTTGTTCTCCCTTCTCTCTTTAAAATTTCTCAAAAAAAAATCTGGCGCAAAAAAATTACCGAAAATTTAAATTTTTCAATGAATAAACTTGTTCAATTGATTGTATTCAATTTCAAGACAATTCATTTGATTTGTTTTTGTTCTTTTGATTAAATATTTCACCTTAAAATCAATTCCAAATTTTGAACTTGACGAACATAAATTATTTTCATATTTTGCGTTTCGTCATCTTTCTTATTCGGAAAAGTTTATGTTGGAAATGAGCAATTCTCTACGAAATCGGTATTTTTTCTTAAATTTGAATTTTTGTATTTTTTAATCCGACTGAAACTTTTTTGGTGCCTTCGGTATGCCCAAATAAGCCATTTTGCATCATTATTTTGTGCATATAATTTTCCGTTCAAATTTGCGGCTGGCCATACAAAAATGATGTATGAAAATTAAAAAATCTGTATCTTTTGAAGGAATTTTTTGTTCGATTTGGTGTTTTCGGCAAAGTTGTAGGTATGGATACGGACAACACGGCAAAAAAATTATACACTGCAAAAAAATGATACACGGTAAAAAAAATTGGTGATTTTTTATTGAACTTCTTGTCACTAAAACTGGATTTGCAAAAAAAAAAAAACACTATTTTTTATATGTTTTAGAGGACACCAAATGCCAACTTTTCAGAAATTTCCAGGTTGTTCAAAAAATCTTTGAGCGAGTTATGAATTTTTGAATCAATACTGATTTTTTTCAAAAAATCGAAAAATTGGCCGCAAAAATTTGTCGACTTCATTTTTCGATGTAAAATCCAATTTGCAATCAAAAAGTACTCCAATGAAATTTTAATAAAATGCACCGTTTTCAAGTTAAATCCATTTTAAGGTAACTTTTTTGAAAATAATCGCAGTTTTTCATTTTTAAAATTAGTGCCCATGTTTGCCCACCCTTGAAATTTTTTTTTTGTTAAGCTTAAAAAATCCTCTATATTTTGCACTTTTGAACATTGTTGATACGACCCTTAGTTGCTGAGATATTGCCATGCAGAGGTTTAAAAACAGGAAAATTGATGTTTAAGCCCCACCCAAACAACACACCATTTTCTAATGTCGATATCTCAGCAAATAATGGTCCGATTTTCAATGTTAAAATTTGAAACATTCGTGAAATTTTCCGATCTTTTCGAAACAAAATATTTTCAAATTTTTTAAACCAAGACGAACAATTCAAAAGGGCAAAATATGTTTTTTTTTCGAAAAATTGTATGGGTGAACCAATGACATAAAATGGCTTGTTTGGTCAAAGGGAAGGCCTCATAAAAATTGAGCAAAATAAAAATAAAAAATAAAAATGGTTGAGATTTACCGACTTCGTAGAGAATTGCTTCACTGTTCTAAAAGGTTCTAAGGTTCTAAAAACAAATGTAAAGATTGAGTGTATACTACTTACGACAATGAACATTGACATCTTGAAGCTTTTGTTTTCTTTTGAATAAAATTCTTATAACAAATTAGACATCTATACGACTTATCACGACACAGCAAGGTTATTTAATCATAAGGGGAAAAATACATTAAAAATGCTTCAGTGAAGTCCCAAGGAGCATATAAGTGAAATTGAGAACGAGCACGTCGAGTTGAATGGTTCACCAAATCTGTTTATTGCGAATATAACGTTCTTGTAAATTCTTATAACCCGGGCAGACGGTAATAACAAAATTCATGCCATTTCAATAACAAATATTGTAAAAATAACAGAAATTGTTATGGAATCTTCTTGAAACATTCATTTTTGCATAAGGGTTTAATAACAGTTTATGTTATCATAACAAAATTTGTTATTGGTCTGATATTGGTTGTAAGCCAAAACAACTTTGGAATAACATTTTTTGTTATGGAAGAATACCTGAAACTGTTATTGGAATGATCGGATTAGTTGTTAACACTGGAACGCCCAACGCATGTCCAACTTACACGGACGCCCAAGCCTCCCAAAAAAGTTGGAACGGTAACTTCAACTCGCTGGTTCTCGGGCATAACTCAACCAATCGGGACGATTCTTGTTTCCAGTAATTTGTAAGAATGTCTAGATGATCCTAGAACTTTGCAGAACTTAAATTGATCAAATCTGTAATTTCTGCGACCGAAAATATCGTTCCACCTTTTTTAAAAACGACTGCCTCCGCGGAATTTTTGGCGAATTTTTTTTTGTACGCGAAAAAAAAAGTTGGAACGATGTTTTTAATCGCAAAAATTACAGATTTGATCAAATTAAGTTCTGCAAACTTCTAGAATCATCTAGACATCCTAACAAATCACTGGAAAGAAGAATCATCTTGATTGGTTGAGTTATGCCCGAGATCCGTTGAGTTGAAGTTACCGTTCCAACTTTTTTGGAGCCTTGGGCGTTGGAATGTTAAAATAACAAAAAATAATAACAAAGATTTGTTCGAAGAATAACTAAAAATGTCCTTAATCTGTTATTACAATAACAATCCAATAACAAAAAAATCATAACGTCGAATAACAAATCTTGTTATAAATAACATAAAATGTTATTGGCCTGGTATTTTCAAATATCAAAAAATGTTATTTCCAAGTTATTTCCGTCTGCTCGGGAAGTTGATTTTGCAAAGTTTAAGAAACCACATAAAATCTTCTAATTTAAAGGAAAAATTAGAACAGATGAAATTGTATTCGGTGCCCTCTCCCCGTGCCATACCTTCAAACTTAGGAACTTAGGGAGGCGGAGTCTTGTCGCAAAAAGAACGATACATGCCTGTGGATCCGTTGACGAAACCGCAAGGTTTAATAGGGCCACATTATAAGGTGTTACGTCGATTCCGTTGAAATTGTATAGAACCACCCTAATTTAAGAAGCAATTTCCTTT
The DNA here is from genome assembly GCF_015732765.1 of Culex quinquefasciatus. Classification (NCBI taxonomy): domain Eukaryota; kingdom Metazoa; phylum Arthropoda; class Insecta; order Diptera; family Culicidae; genus Culex; species Culex quinquefasciatus. The sequence continues at coordinate 150,476,243 of NC_051863.1, read as the reverse complement.
ACAAGCAAAACCTCCCCCTTTTAAGTGAAAAAAAACAGCAAAAAAATCCCTAAAACGAAAGCATCCCGTTGTCCTGAACAATCCATGTACGTCGGCGTGCCAAAATGTGACACCTGGGAATCAAATCAGAAGAAAAATTGTACAAATAAAGCACCCAGGAATTAATGTACCATTTTTCTTCGCATTTCCAACGCAACGCAACATATGCTTCGGAAAGGAGCTTGACTCAAGGAAGTCCCTCAACCTCCGGTCGTCCGAACCTCAATCGTAATAAAACAATCGCGTGCGCGTAAGGAAGTGGAGAAACCCGTAATTGAGTTTTCAGAAATCACACGTGCAAATGTACGGAAAAGCAGCTGACCCCTCGGTTTTTCAGGACGATTCTTTTACGTTTCCCGCTCTCTTGGGCTGATTTCTGGTCTGGGCGGGGGTGGTTAGATAGATGGATGACTTTAGCAGGAGTGATGTGCTCTGTGGTTCCAGGGGTTGTGATCTTGGGGGAGGGTGTGTGAGTCAGGTTTCGTAAATCAAACGCTAAATGGTTTATCGAGATAAAATGTGAATGATTTTTAAAATCTTAGAATTTTCATGCGAAAAAAAAAACAGAGACAAAAATTCACTTTTTAAGATGCAATGATTAATCTTTTTTAATGCAATTAAAAAAAAATCATTACCTTTTTGCAGTGCTTCGACTATCTTTGACATTCGAATTAAATTTTACCCATCCTGTTTGGTGTAATTAAACAAATTTGGGTCACATTCACCCAAAATGATTATGCTCCAACAGGTTTCTAAATATCTCTAGTAACACACTGGCGTGTCTGGCACTGTCTACACTCTCACCCACATAATCACACTTGAACCATTAGCGATTGAGTCAACAGATGATCTTGGTCCCATGGAAACAGAAGCAAGCCGTCTAATCGCACACAATCCACCCTAAAATTAACGACTGTCATAAAACCCTCCCACCCCTCCAACTAACCCCCTCCAGCTCCTGCTTCCCCTGGACTCCGACGAAAAACCGACACAGCTTGACGGATCGTAATAATTGACTAGATTTTATCGCAGCAAAAACCTTGGCACTTCAGCTCCTTCTAGCCAAACATTTAACGATATTGATTTCTTGGCGGGACTTAAAATTTTACGATTCAAACCCCCCTCCTCCTCCTCCCCTCCCCATCCTCGTTTAAATCGACTGTCGAAAATGGCGCTAGAGGAAAACTTTTGTCCTTTGCCCGATATCGATCTCGGGGTGTGTTGAAATTGACTTTAGAGTGTCCTGTTTTCCAGAACGAACATCGACACTGGGTGCAACCGACCCCCGCCCTCAGACAAGCACGCGGACACAAAGTAATTATAACTTTTTGATTGCACCCCAAAAAGGAGCTGGAAAATTTCCATTCTTTCGGAGGTAAATCCAAAAAATCCGAGAGGCGGGAATTCACAATCAGTTCGGCCGACCAAATGTCACTGCCACATTTGGTGTCGAATGGGGACTCGGAAAAATTCAATTAAATTTGCTCGAAATTGAATTACGCACGTCAAAACAATAAATTCTGCAGGCCTCGCAAGGTGGATGCCGTGTGCAGTGTGTGTTTCAGGTCCCCTGGTACTGTGAAGTGAGGGACTGGACCAAACGGAGGGATAGCAAAAAAAATGTGAAATCGGAGAGGAAATGAAGAAATATATCGACTAAATGCCCTGTGCTAGCCAAGTGCGGTGGGGTGGAAATTTTTATGACCATAAATCAGCAATGATGGTGAGGAATTGTATTATTTGTGCGTGAAATATTATTACATCACAGAAATTTTAGTTTTGATTAATTAAATTTATGATAAATTGTAAGTATTATTTCAATAAGAGCATTACTTTTTTTACATACAACATAACGTTATGATTTGAAATCCGGACACTTAGTACCATATTATTTTTGTTATAGCTGGCAAAAAAACCATGTAATAAGTTGGAAATATAGAAATATCATTAGGATTTAGTATAAAGAGTCAGTTTTAAGAGAATGCATGCAAAATATTTCTTTTCTAACAATTTTTCATCAGAATTTGAAAATTAAAATGACTTGTTGTGCTTCGAATCCCAGACACTGATAAAAGCTGATTCAAAATCCGGACACTTTTGCTTCGAATTCCGGACACTCGATTTTGCTTATGAATCGCACAAATTTGAACTGAAATGTTAGTGAATGGCATTCTTTAGGTCTCAAATAAGCTGTTAATATAAAAACAATCGATAGTTTATATAAAAAATGGCTAGAATTTAAGAAAATAAAAAACATAAATTTCTGCTTTGCCTTCCCGGTGCTTCGAACGCCTATGAAATATTTCAGTTGAAATGTTTCGCATTTTTGGTAAACTTATAATTTTATTTTATTTAACTGTTTTGGCAGCGTTCAAACAAACTTTAAATGAAAGTTGATGTTAGAAATCATCAAATAAAACAGTTTTGACATTCATAATGCGAACTTATATCCAAATAGTTGATAAAACAAGTTGAAGTGTCCGGGTTTCGAAGCGTCCGGGAATTCGAATCATGACGTTACTGAAAGCATCATCATCAAATAATCTTAATTCTTTGTTGTTCACTGTCAAATATATTTTTCATAATTTTAAATTTATGGCAAAGTAATCAATTGTTACATAAATAAAATCATGACAATTATATCACTCACAAAATGAAAAGTTCAGAGGAAGGAAAAAAAATGCTAATTTAAGACTATTTAATATTTCAAATGTTGACCAAAATGACGAAAAATGCATTTGTTTTTTTTTAGTTCAACACGTCTAATTCAAAAACAATTTTTAAATTTTACATAAAAAAATCCTCCTTATTTTTCAAGCCAAGGCGACTCTAGACAGGCTTCGATTTGAAATTTTGCCAAATATCAATATTTGAACCAATTTTCGATCTTTAAAAAGCATTGCAAAGAAGAATTCTCAAGAATTTAAAATCATTTAAGGGTTGGAATTTGTTTAAAAATGGATTTTTTTTTTCAGGGGTAAAAAAGTATGCCGTAATTTTTGTAATGTGTCAGACACGCATTTTTAACATTTTATCTGGTTATGGTATCATTCTATGGCTTAGCTAAGCTAAGCCGTACACTAGCCAAGCATATCTAAAGCTCGCAATAGCTAGGTTTGTGCCGATAGAAAAATAAACACGTCAGGAATGTGCCGAATGACTCTGATAATAGTATAATTCTATAGTAGACAAAAAATGAAAATCACGCAGCAAATTTGAAATAATATTATAAATGCAAATTAAAAAACTTAAAATAAATTAACGAAAACATAAAACAAGTGAAGTGTAGATTTTCGTAGAACAATAGTCGCTCAAAACGACCTCCTGACGCGGGAAAATAAAAATCCTCGAAAAAAATGGTTGCTGGAGGGTTAAAATTGTATACAGTAATCAGGCATGTAGGTGTGGCAAACCTTCTTCTGCCTAAATTTCCTTTAGCTAGTTGGCGCACTTAAAGAGTATGACAAGATCAGATCTCTACTACGTTCTTATGTGGAGTGACTAGAGCGTTCAATTTCCCGTCACGGGAAAAAATCCCTGGCACTCCCGGGATTTCTCTAAAAAGTTTAATACCGGGACCGAGGTGAAGGGGTAAGCGTGGTTGCCCCTCACCCAGTCGGCCTGGGTTTGATCCCAGAAGGTCCCGGTGGCAAATTTTGAGATGAGATTTGTCTGACCAACCCTTCCGTCGGATGGGGAAGTAAGTGTTGGCCCCGGTCTAACCTAGAGGGTTAGGTCGTTAGCTCAATCCAGGTGTAGGAGTCGTCTCCCTGGGTCCTGCCTCGGTGGAGTCGCTGGTAGGCAGTTGGACTCACAATCCAAAGGTCGTAAGTTCGAATCCCGGGGTGTAAAAAGGGGCTTGCAATTGCCTCAACAATCAAGCCTTCGGACACCTTTCGAGTAGGAATCTCCAATGAATCTCGTAATCGAGAACGCCAAGGCAATGCTGTAGAGCGATTAATGTGATATGATTTTAGTTGTGATTTCATGAAAAAGTGTTTGAAGCACGATTTTTAAAATAAATTCAAAGATTATCTTTTTATTCATTAGCTTAAACCAGTAAGACTTGTTCTGGAAAAAATACATATTTTCTGAATGATTTTTTTTTCTTTTCGTTCAAACTTTATCTGTCAATGTTATTCTTAAACAAATTCTCTCGAATTGGTCACAGACACCAATTTAAAAGCAGTTTTTATGGTTGTGGAGCATGGATTTTACCCACTATCCAAACACAAAATAATACTTCTGACCAAAAATATGATCGACATACATTTTTTTTTTGCAGTGGCAGTGCGTGGCCGAATGGTTACGCCGTCCGCTTTGTAAGCGGATGATTCTGGGTTCGATTCCCATCTGCTGCAACCTTCCATCGGATGAGGAAGTAAAATGTCGGTCCCGGCCTTGGTTGTTAGGCCGTTAAGTCATTCCAGGTGTAGGAGTTGTCTCCATGCCATAAGTACAAACAACACACCAAACCAAGCCTACTCCGGTGGAATCGCTGGCGGCGGTTGGACTCGCAATCCGAAGGTCGTCAGTTCAAACACTGGGGTGGAAGGTTCCTTGGAGTAAAAAGAGGTTTGGGTGCCCTCCCCATTCAAGCCTTCGGACTCCTAGGTTCGAGCAGAAACTTGCAATAGAGACCACAAAAGACCCGGGGGTTGTTAATGTGGATGGTTTGATTTTTTTTTTGATTGAACTAATCAGCTCGTCTGTAAATTTCATGTCAAGGTTAATTTCAGATAATATTTATTTTTGAAGTATTCACAACTGGGAATAGTTCTTGCTTATTTGTTAGATAACATGGAATAAAAGTATTCTATTTTATTTTTGGTAATTTCTTTTAACGAAATTGAAAAAAAAAATCAAAATAGTTTTTTTTTATTTCCGTTAGCCGTCACTAAATTGGATGTAAATTTTAATGATATCATTGAATTTTTCAAGTGGGGTTAAGCAAGATGAATTTGTTTAATACTTTAAAGCACTCAAGCTACCAAGGGCATAAGAAGGTTACATCATTTATTTTAATCCACTTTTTGCACTATGAAAAATCCTTTGAGCAAATTCATTTCTTGAGTTTTTTTAAAAGGTTCAATAAACCAAATTTCGAGTTATTGCTTATGGGTGTTTTTGAAACCGCCTTGAGTCAAGGGTATTAAAAAACACCCAAAAAGCAAGAACTGAAAATTTGGTTTATTGGACCTTTCCAATAAAAAATCCAGATTTATTTTAGTGAATGCCATGTAACAAAAACCATTCAAGAAAAAAACATAAAAACCTATTTCAAAAAGTCGCTTCAAATATTTTAAAACTTTGAGTTGTGATTTCATGAAAATGTGTTTGAAGTGAGAAAGCACGATTTTTAAAATAAATTCAAAGATTATCTTTTTATTCAAAAGCTTAAACCAATAAGACTTGTTCTGGAAAAAATACATAATTTCTGAATGATTTTTTTTCTTTTCGTTAAAACTTTATATGTCAATGTAATTTTTAAACAAATTCTCTCGAATTGGTCACAGACACCAATTTAAAAGCAGTTTTTTATGGTTGTGGAGCATGGATTTTACCCACTATCCAAACACTTAGATTGAAAAAATATTACTTCACACCAAAAATATGATCGATATATAGTTTTTTTTTGGTCTGGTACGATTTTAAAAACAGCAGATATAAAATTAGGAAGATTAAATATTTTCTTAAAGTTGTACAATTTATTACATGCAGTCAAGCCATTAATTGATTCTCAAACTCATTTTCATTAAATTAGCTGTTCTATACAATTGTGTTGCAAAATATTAATCAAAAGCAGGATCAGATTTCAGAATTTGTTAAAAATTTCCCTTGTCCCGCCGGGAATTTTGAAACCCCGGGACATTGGACGCTCTTGGAGTGACATCATTGCACGGGGTTTTAACAGTTTTTGTTGAATATCTCAGAATTGGAATAGAATATTGGAGATCTGGAAAGATAAAAAGTTAAGGCATTGATAGCTGCACAAAATTGCATTCTTAACTCAATTTGGAATATAATGGGACAAGATAGCACGAACACGACGGCATGAAAAATATCAAAACTTTGTTTCGTCTTTGATTAAGTATTGAGTTATTATAGATCAGATAATTTAAATACAATTTATTTCTAAAAAAATACATTTTTGAGATATTTTGAATCTCTTCAGAAGGTTTTTTTTTTTTATATTTTGTCAAGAAGTTTTCAAAGTTATATTGAAAATTGTATGAATATTTAAACAAATTCTTTATGAAATGTAATTTTGAAAGGTTGAAGATAACATGAAAAAATAAAATTTTTTAACCAAAGGGATTTTAAATCATGCTGTGTTTGTTAGATTCATCCGCTATATTTAGCAAAGTGCTGCAAAATTGATTATTTGAGTACTCGCAACGTGTTATAATTTCATCAATAAAATAAGTTTCAATTGTGAATTTTTTTTTTTTGCAATTGCGTCGTGAAACTACTGAACCACTGAAACTGAAAAGTTCTACTTTTCAGCACTCAAATGGGTGCTGAAAAGTTGAACTTTTCAGCACTTGTTTCGAAAAGTAACACTTTTCAACATTTTTTTTTATTTAGACGATTTATTAACAAAATACATGAAAATTTGACTTAAAATTTCACTCAGTGTGTGTTTTTTGGAATTGCAAAAAATGTTGTATGGAACTCGTTGCAAAACTTGATTTTTTCAGCACTCTTCGTATTTATCCAACTCGGTGAACCTCGTTGGATAATTGTACGACTCGTGCTGAAAAAATCCTATTTTTGCAACTTTTTGCATAAACTACTATTTTAGAATTCTTTGGACCTTTTTGAGCACCTAAAACTAAAACAACTTAGAAGTTTTTGTGTTCGTAAAGTAGAATTCAAAAAAATCTTCAGATTGAAATTTCATACAGCCGAATTTATTGGACAGTGAAGGAGGTATTAGACTATTATAAACAAACAAACAAACAAACTAAACAAGACATGCACCTTTTTGGCGTTTGAAAGTTTACTTGCTCCACCATATTGTTTTCGGAAAAGTTTGTTTACAAACAGCAAAAACATTCCTTAACTTTTGACAGCTTTAAAATTGATAGAATTTGTTGTGGAAATTCAGCAAAACAGAAATCATTACTATTTTTATGAAAAAAGTAAGTAAGTACTTCAAATATATTTGCAACAGCCTTAACTATGTTAGATTTATATAATTTTTTAATACTCTCAAATTGTCATGTTTTTCTCAGCCTTTGGATTCTTTGGGCAATTAGATTCTCATTTTCCAATTTTCAGTATTATTGAAATTGAATTCAAAGATATCTTCGTTTTATAAGCTTATTCAGTAGGGTAAGCGTCATATTAAATTTGAATTTTATTGATTATGCTACAACAATGCTTTCGGTGGCATAGCAGCAATCTCAATTGTGCCAAAAATTATTAATAACCGTTGCTTGAACAAACCTGAAAAATCGTTTTATCCGTGTCCAATCTGGAAGTCATTCTTATTTATAAACCCTCACAAAATCCAAATTGGGCAAATAAAAGCTGCAATTAGAAACAGCCCGGTGTAAACGTGTAATTTCAAAACAAATAAACAGTAACTGGCGCTTTAAAAAAAATATGACTCTCGATGTCCATCAAAAAGTCACTCTGGCAGTAAACTGACAGATGCCATTAAACAGCATCCCAAGCAACAAATTTTACTAATTTGGGCGCATCCACTTTATGCATTTTTTTTATGATAATCCTAAATTATTTCAATCCCTCGATAGCTCACGCTTACCTGTGAGCCCCAAGAGCCGCAATAAATCGCAAATTTATATCAATTTACCACCGATTCACCGCGTGCTGATCAAATTTTAATTCCAACCATTTCCCCCGGTGGGCACAATTATGGACTGTTTTCAGGGCTGCTGCAGGGAAAATTACTTTCACCACACTGTCTCACCGCGCACGCCGGATAGGAAAAAGCGGGGAAACCGCGGAAAGTCGGCCTTTTTTGAACCCACCATCGCCAGCAGCAGGTGTCTCCAGTGAAGTAATTAACTTTTGTGTTGGCTTGATTTTTTTTTGTCTGGAGAAAAATTTCAGGTTTGCTTTTATACTTAATTCTCCAAGGAAATTTTAGGTGGAAGCAAAAAAAAACACCAAAACTGCCCATAAAATAGCTTCATTTTGGGAAGAACTCATCCTTGTTAACCGTAAAAGTTCCAAAGTCAGGGTGCAAAAGTGAAGAGGATTCTTCATTTGGCCGCTTGCAGATGATGCCAACGAAGGACATTTTGTAGGATGATTGCAAAATTTGCATAATAATTATGCTTCCCGGTCCACCACACTCCCTCCGTGCTGATGTTTCCCCACCATCGACATTTATCATTAGCTGGATGAGGGTCGCCGGCTTGGTGGATACCAGCCAGCTCTTGTGGAGTAGGATAGTTTAGTTGAGTGCAGCAGCCGCAACTCGATCGAGGATGATGATGATGAGATGCATTAAATTAGCGCTTAAACGAGAGGAACTAATTCCAGGGTTTGATTCAATTTAAAACGAGACAGAAATCAGACTATTGTAACATTTCAAAAATAAAGGTACACTCTAATTTCGCTTTTTTGAATTTTTATGAAAACATAATTTAAATTTAATGATTCCAACACCCTGAACCCATCCCTGGCCGCTCATCGATAATAATATCAAGCATCATTAGATGCCGAGATACAGCTTTATCGCCATAAATCGTTCCACTTTCACGACTCGATTGAGACGCGCGCGCGATTGACAGCTGGCAACACTGTACGGCACAGCCTGAGTAAGTGTGCGTTTGTGTGTGTTTGAGCTCGACGCTTGCCAGTATGCAAAATTAAATTGAGTGACATAACAGGGCGATAATGAGTTAAGCTGATAATCATTTTGCAGTTTTGTGTGCATAGTTTCAGCGCAGCACAATGGGAGCCTTAATCAGGCTGAAACGGTGCTCTTCCGGGGCGTTTAACAGTGTTTGAGCAGATTCTAGAGGGGAGAAAATAAAGGACGTCTTATCGTTTTCACCGGAAGACGCTTAATGTGCCGTTGGAAGGGTTTTAGAACATGCCCAAATAACTACTATTATTATTAGGAAAAGGAAAAAGCAAACTGAAATTAACCCTTGGTGATAAAACCTCAATATTTTTCAAGAATAAATTGCAGAATAACAGAACAAAAATATTTTTATAAATATTTAAAAAATTTGAAAAGTGAAAATTTCGATTTAAAATATAATTTAAAATCAGAAGCATTCTTTTTTTCAATAAATTCATCTCACTTGATAATTGTAACTACTACCAAATGTGAATAAAAAATGCGAGCGCATTAAGATAATTGCAAATAATATTTTGAAGTTTTTGTTTTCCAAAAACCACCCTTTCAATAACCTTCAAAGTTGGGCAAAAAGTTTTTTGGAATACCATTTGGAGAACTTAAATAAACTTTTAAATTTTCAACACATATACATTAATTTTCTCAGTAGTTAAATTAAAGTCGATATGTAAACGAAGTGAGTCCATCCCGGGAATTCCCGGGATTTCTCCAAAACCTAGATTTCCCTAATCCCGGAATTTTTTATAATTTGTTCTGAGAATTTTCAAAATTGAAAAAAAGTTAAATTTGGTCCGGAAATTCTTTTAAATTTTATTTTACAGATTCGCAAAATGCTTGCTGCTTTCAACATTTTTTTGTATCAGACACCAGCATCTTGTGCAAATCAATGTAACGAATTAAGACAGCTGTTCAAGGCATTTTTTGCATAATGTTTTTTTTAAATCAATTTCGGTTAAACTGGAACAGAACAATACATTTTTATTAGAAAAGGTAGGAATGTTAAGATGATACACAATATTCTTTTTTAAAGTAACCTTTTTTTAAAACGATTCTCGATTTAAACATGAAGGGTGAAAATCAAGAATATGGTGTACCTACAAAATTAAAATGAGCTAGTTTCTATTCTTTCATTCGCTGTGTTTCAGCAACCAGAGGTCCAATCTTCAGTGTGGGTCTCGTGGCGCAGGGGTAGCGGCTTCGGCTGCCGATCCCGATGATGCTATGAGACGCGGGTTCGATTCCCGCCTTATCCACTGAGCTTCTATCGGATGGTGAAGTAAAACGTCGGTCCCGGTTTCTCCTGTCTCGTCAGAGGCGCTGGAGCAGAAATCCCACGTTAGAGGAAGGCCATGCCCCGGGGGGCGTAGTGCCAATAGTTTCGTTAGGTCCAATCTTCAATGTCAATTAGTCAATTTAATTGGAAATTTTCTGATCTTTTAGAAAACAATATTTACAGAAATGAACAATCATGGATACTATTTTGAAAAATAAACGAGGATTATTCAGTTAAATTAAGCTTTCAAGAAGTTTTTTTTTTTCCTGAAAACGGTGCTTTTTTTAAACCAAAAAAAAACTTTGTTAAATAGATTTTTCATTCAGAAGTTAAGTTAAGCAATTTGAATAATATTCTATATTTTTTTCGAAAAATAGAAACATTTTTTTTTTTGCAAAAAATCATAACTTGGCGGCAATTTTTTTGTCTTCACTTCTCTATGGCTCAAAAGTTAAGGTTCTTGTCCCCTAAAACTTATCAAAAATTTTCAACATTAAAAAAAAAAGGATTATGAGAAATTGTTTTTTGCCTTCCTCATCTTACTGAGGAAAGGCTATAAAATCACTCGGAAAATGAACTTTTTAATTAGACCTCCTAGCCCTACCTTCATTTGTACATATCGACTCAGAATCACCAGCTGAGCAAATGTCTGTGTGTTTGGCTGTATGTAGACATGTGTACCAAATCAATGTCACTGGAATATCTCGTTACAGGCTCAACCGATTTTGGCCGGAATGGATTTAATCGATCCGTCTTAACGTCTCCTAAGTTGCTATTTAAATTCATGCAGTTTTATCATGTATTTAAAAAGTTATGTTAAAAAAACTGTTTCGTATTAAATTAAAATTATGGTAAAAAGAGTGGTTTTTCATGAAACCCTCACATGTTATATATTTTTAAAAAGCATATGAGAAGACCTTTTAGGTGAAGTAAGAATTTTTAAGATCTGACTTACCTATTTTAAATTACAAGCAGTTAAAAAAATGGTCTGAATTCACATAACCTCAACTGGTCGGGTCTGATCGCCATGAAAAAGCCGTTTAGAGGGATGCCATTTTCCTCAAAGGCCGTGTCTTTATAATCTTGACAAAAAGTCTTTAGGTAGTCTATTTTTTTACTCATCACTTATTTTTATTAGGGGAGATCCATAACATGTGAACACTTTAGGGGGGTTGGAATCACTATAAATGAGAGGAAGGCACCAGCCACCTAAAGGTGGATTAAGTTACGTTTTTTTTTGTAAAAATGACTTAATTTGAAAATCTTTTTTTTGTGTAGCTATTTTTCTCTGGATAGTTCCAGATTTTCATTTACGTACCATTTTTGTATGGACAGCTGCCAACATTGTATGGACACAAAATGGCTTTTTTGGTCACAGTAAAGGACCCTAAAAAGCTTGATTTTTTTTCGAATAATACGGATTTGTACGAAATTACCTGATCACAACAACATTTTTTCAAAATTTTGATCCTTTTTTGCTTTTGCCAAGTCAATTCATCGATATTTTGTGTTGATTTCAGGTTCAAAAGTTGATAACAAATTGTTCTTTACGAAACCAATTAACCAAATAAAAATGTTTTACTGGTTGAAACAAAGCAAGCCCCCTTGAAGTCCTTTTAGTTGAGTTACAAATAATTGAAAGAGTTTCTTGGTAAAAATCCAGCAAAATGTAAGTCACGGAGATTCCAAAATTACAACCTTACCGAAGATCAGAATATTCATTCTTGAAAAACTGATATTTAAATATTTTCACACCAGAAAAAAATTACCAAAATTTTGTCAAGGACGTTATTTTGGCCATGAATCGTGAACTTTATACCAAAAACATTTGAAAAAAGTGAAAAAACTTAATGTTGATTTTCTTAATAAGCGAAAATTTTATTTGTGTCCATAACCCATTTTTTTTTGTTTTGCTAAAAATGGCCAAAACATTGGGAAAATTATGTCCAATTTTGTCCAGAACATAAGTTTGCCAAGTAAACGTGGTTTTTGTACCAAGACTTTTTTTAAAGTGAAAAATTTTACGAAAAATTGTTCAAGGAATCCGATTTTCAGACACCGTCAAAACGGAATTTTAAAGTTTCATTTGACATTTTCAAACGTTAGGCTGGATTTTTTGGTCTTCAAACTATTTTTTTCTAGAAAGACCAACTCATCACAATTCATTTGCGTCTAAGACAACTAAAATCGGTTGAAATTTTCGCAAAAAATTATGAAAATCGCAATTTTTAGGACCACCTTGCATGGCAAATATACGGGTCAAATTATTTTGGCCGAGGAACCCCCAGAAAAATTTTGGACCCGATGGGAGAACTTTTTTTTTTTGTGTCTGCCATTTTCATATGCTGTATTGATATAAGAATATTCTTCTAATTATTGGTTTATCAAAAGTGAAAAAAAAAACTTACAGTTTGATCAAAGTTTGATCAAAAATTTTGTGCAAAACTTGGGTATTTTGCCTGGACTCTGTTAAAATTTTACATATGTTCAAATGTTGAATAAAATTGGTTAGCCGTCAGCCAATGTATAATGATATTATTTAGCATTTGAAAATATATCATATTTAAATGGAACCATGCAATAATAGAGCCTCGTGGCGCGGTGGTTAACGGCTTCGGCTGCCGATCCCTATGTTGCTATGGGGCGCAGGTTCGATTCCCGCCTTATCCTCCTGGCCTTCTAGCGGATGGGGAAGTAAAACGTCGCTCCATTTGCGTAAAAGAGGTTTTGGGTGACTCACCACACATAACCTTCGGACGCCTAGAAATGAGTAGAAATTTGCAACAGATCGTTAAAGTGGATTGCTTTGCTTTGTTTTTCATGCAATAATATTCAAATCTTATAAGGCCGTTGCAAATATCTTTTGAAGTTTATGTCCCTCGGCTCTGACCAAAGTCGAGGGGGGGGGGGGGGTGGATTACAAGGCTAGGTTTCCAAATTTGGGTGAAAAAAGTGTTTTAAAATGCATTTTACAGGCGTACAGTTGCTTTCCAATCATTAGTTTTGAAAATACACTGTACATTGGTATTTCATAAAAATTTAAAATGTTTTCGAAGAAGTTCAAACATGCAGAATATGATTATAAACGCGGGTAAATTAATTTTAACTGGTTTTCAGTTGATTAAACTTTAATTTTGATTAAAATTTTGATGTTTTTCGATTTTTTTTTGCCCCCTGATTATTCAGGCCAACTTTGAAGGGGGGGGGGGGGCTAACTAGTTATATCAGGAATTATCAGGAAAAAATTTGTCTCTGTTTTCAAATTTTCTTGTAATAACAGAATGAGTCATGTTAATGAGTTTTTTTTTTTTAGATGTATTCTAAATTATTATGAACCGTCCCTCGGTTTTAACCTGGTCACAGCACCTAAACGGACCTAAAAAAATAAGTCAAGAATAAAAAAAAAGAATGAGTTATAATTCAAACAAATCTCGTTAGTTTGTTGTGTTATTATAACACGTGATCTGGGTGTTTTAGTAACAAGTGTTTCAATAACAACCTCTTGACAATAACAGAACTTGAACTTTTCCAGTTATTTCCACCCAAGTAGGTTGATAAATCAATTTTCGAAAAACGTAGTGAATTGTTATGTGCTGTTAAGGTGTTAAAACATTTGTGGCTTGGAATGCCAAGGGTTGAGCTGCAGAACAAGTACAAAATCAATTTTCCAAAATGTCCAAAAGGGATCGTCGGCGTGTTGCAATGCCCACTCCTCGTCATCCCCTAAGAATTACCTTAAACAGCACAGCTACAAAGGTGGGCCAGCATTATTCTACCCGTTTGCCGTTGATTACTCCCGGTTGCTAGGAAAGGGTGCAAATGACGATTACTTTTATCGGGAAAATCTTGGCGCACGTGTCTGGGCAACACGCGCGCGGCGGAAACATAATGGGACGCAGCAGTCCGTTTTAATCACGGAATTTACGGGAGCAGTTTCTTTTTTCGGAAAGGCGAAACCGGCCTCGTTAAGGTACACAAAAGCCAATGAGTCGTTAACGGGCGTTATAGCGCGTGGACACTAAAATTTATCTGATTGGAAAAATCGAAAAAGTTTGTTGAAGGGTTATTTACGGAGGTGGAGGACCAGTTTAAGGGCCAAGGGATTTTAATTAGTGTTTTGCTGGTATAAGGAGTTGAGTTTAGGATAACGAAGTGTGAATCATTCTATGCTAAAATCAAACGCTTTCCTGTCTTTCTGCTCTAAATCAATCCCGTCGCAAAAATAATCACCTACAATAACACGATTATCCATCAACTTAAGTGACACACATTAACATCACTCATCAAACCCATGAACCCCCTCCCCCCCCTCCCGAACTGCTAGCTAAAAACGCTAGTTTGCAGTATAATAACGCATAAACCCCAATTAATTATAATTCCATGCAAAACATGCAAACTCGGTCGTGTCGTGCATTGTCGTGCTGCCGCATGCAATGTAGTGCAACAAAAAGCATAAGTCGTCCTGGCGATGGCCGTGGAACCACAGCCTGACGAGGACACACCGAGGACGACGACGACAGCCCCAAGATAAACTGAACAGAAGATTAGCGAAAGTTTATCTAGTGCGATCCTTTGCAGCATTCCTCGACTGCTTATGGTGGAAGTTTGCAGCACTGTGATGATAAATTAAAAGGTGATTTACATAATGTTTTATGTTATAATTCATTTTCATTGTTCACCTTGCCCTGCCTCACCAGTTTCCAGCTGTGTTGTCAAGTCCGTCCGTCATCATCATCGTCGTCGTCGTCGTCGTCGTCATGAGGGGGTGTCATAATTTTGCTGAGTGAAAACCGTGGAGCAGGGTTTATTGGAACCAAATCCGGGTAAGAAATAACCGTTTGAAACATTGTGCAAATAAAAACATTTAATAATGGTTATTTTTTTCAATCATTTTAAGACAGTTGTATTTTTTTCATTTTTGAACATTTTTTTTAACATTTTTTTACAATTCTATTGACACATGAAACTCTTTTTGGTGACTCCAAAAAATCTGGTTTGATGAAAGGATTCATATTCTGATAACATGGCACACTGAAAAAAAATCCAAGAATGTATAGAGTACACGAGAATTTATTATTTATTTATATAAACTTTTTATTGTTCAAACTTCATAAGTATTGAATTAATTCTTAAAATACTTTATTTTCTTTGGCTTGAAAATTTAGACTTTTGCAAACATTTTTCACTGTCGATTCTGGAAAAAATATAGGAAGGCAGGAAGATGAATAATTTAAAAATTAAAATGCATTTTATCATTAATTCAATTAGAAATAAGATGTTTTAAGTGGCTGAGCACTAAAAGACATTGCAATGGCAATATTTTAAACATTAATTTCAAAAAATATATTTTTTTAAGCCACCGTCACATTCCCGCTACCATTTGTTCATGTAATGGATCATGTTTATTTTTCTTTGATTTTTTTAGTAAAATTATTCGAGGTGTGTTCCCACCACTTCTTCTAACAAAAAAAATAAAAAAAAACATTTTTCAGGCGCCATTTGAGAGTTTAACTATGTTGTTGTAGAATTCCTTGGAAATTATATTATAAAATGCAACCTGAAATAGGTATTTGCTCTGTTGGTTGCAAAGTTATGAGTAAAAAACATTTTTTTGAAAATCACCAAAATTAGAAGGATAGTCCAATCGGCACCAAATTTGGGCTATCGATAGATGAACATTCCCTCCAAGTTTGACCCAAATCGATGGAGGTCGAGTTGAGAA
Source organism: Culex quinquefasciatus (assembly GCF_015732765.1). Taxonomy (NCBI): domain Eukaryota; kingdom Metazoa; phylum Arthropoda; class Insecta; order Diptera; family Culicidae; genus Culex; species Culex quinquefasciatus. Next base: position 150,460,367 of record NC_051863.1, on the reverse strand, counting down.
AAATGTCCTCACTTAAAGGAGTTTGCTCTTAACTACTTTGAAATGTTTTGTGAGAAAAATGCAAAATTCAAACTTTTCTTGAAAAAGAAAAATGTTTTCATTTTTTAAAATGATTTATTCTCGTGTCTGTGATATACCTGTAATTTTTTTCTTATTTCAAAATAACTTATTTCGCATTTCAGTTACTTTTTAAATAATTTGGCAATTCTTCGTTCATCATGAGCAGTTCGTCAAGAAAAAATCAAAAATAATGAACTCAATCAATTTTGAAAGAATTTTCTATTCGTTCATAATTATTTTTTCTGATTTCAAATATATTTTTGTGTCCCAGTTTTTTTTAATTTTTATCTGTGTTTTATGTGAGAAAAATTCAAATTATAAAAAGCCATAAAAATTTGAAAAAGATGCATTTTAGACTAGTCTAGCTGTTTTACAATAAGAGCAAATCTCTACCAAAACCGGAAATTGATTTTACTTGTGTTTTTTTTTATTTGGCTATAACTTTATGGGGGCCCTCTCTATGACCAAAGAAGCAATGTTGTGTCATTGGTTCACACATTAAAGGCTCCATACAATTTGGCAGCTGTCCATACAAAAATGGTACGTCAATATAAGAAATTCTGAAAGGTTTGAACGAATTTTCAGATCAATATGGTGTCTTCGGCAATGTTGAAGATCAGGACTATTTAGGTAAAAATAGGTACAAGGATAAAATGACGATTTTTAAATTATTTTTTATTCACAAAAAAAAATTCCAAAATATTTCTTTAATTTTTATTTTTGAACAATGGATAGCTATGAAAAAAAAATGTTTAAGAAAATTTATAAATCTAAGTCAAAACTTTTTTTTAACTTCAGTGTTAACAGCAAGCTGAGAAAAACGCATGGCAAGTTTGTCCCACTTATAAGACGACGTGTTAAATTTTCACGAAAAAACTGGATTATCTCCTGATAGAACAAACTACAAGATGTTATAAGATTTTCTGAAAGATCGCGCGGTTTCGAACAAAACTGCATCAATAACTCAACAATGATGAAAATTCATATGGGACATTTATGCAATCAGGGGCAGTACATACATGTAGAAATCTTAAAATTTCATAACACAGATTTATTTAATCCACTAAAAAGATGATTTTCCATCGCTCCAGAATGTTTCATGATGATATTTCATTTTTTAAACTGATTAAGAGACGATTTTAGTTCAAACTGTAGCCATGCCTAACCCGAGCAGACGGAAATAACTTGGGAAGGTCAGTTATTGATATTGTGAGAAGATCGAAATATGTTATTGGGATGATCGGATTAGTTGTTAAAATAACAAAAATCAATAACAAAGATTTGTTCGAAGAATAACTTAAACTGTTATTATGTTGTTATTGCAATAACAAACCAATAACACAGAAGGAATCATGAAGGAATAACAAGATTTGTTATTTTGTGCGGAGAGGTGGAGCAGCATAATAACAAAAATGTTATTGAACTGGTATGTCTCCATAACAAAAAAGTTATTGTTTTGGTTTATTTGTAATTTGCAAATAAACCTGCAGTTGCCATAACTCCTCTGTACTAGTCAGGGCTGCAGAGTCGGGTACCTCCAAGCGACTTTGAATCCATACTTTGAAGACAACTCCGACTCTGGATGCAGGATATGACGTCAACGACGACTTTAGCTCTCCAAAATACCCGACTTCACAGATTCCGATTCCAAGTAAAAGTTGCTGAAAATTAGATGAATCCGATGCAGTCTCCGAGGTCACACTCCAGCTCGAACTTCAACGTCAGCTCCGACTTCCTGGCTCTGTGAAAATAATAACAGTTTTTGTTATTCACACTTCAAAAATTCCCAATAAATAAATCAATTCCGTTAGGGAATATAACAAAATAAAAAAAATTAACTCTCAAAAGTTAATTTTATCGGATTAATTTTAGCTTGAAACCCCATTTCATGACCAAAATAATGATCCCGACGAAATTGGTAAAAATTATCCCATAGTTCTAGCCAATTTTAGCAAAGTCCCTTAGGGGGTATATCAAATAATTAAAAAAATCAACTTTCAAAATTTCAACTTTTTAGAATAATTTTAGCTTAAGGACCCCATTTCATGGCCAAAATAATGACCCTGACGAAATTGGTCAAAATTATCCCATAGTTCTAGCCAATTTTAACAAAGTCCCTTAGGGGGTATATCAAATAATTAAAAAAATCAACTTTCAAAATTTCAACTTTTTAGAATAATTTTAGCTTAAGGACCCCATTTTATGGCCAAAATAATGACCCCGACGAAATTGGTCAAAATTATCCCATAGTTCTAACCATTTTAAACAAAGTCCTTTAGGGGTATATCAAATAATTAAAAATCAACTTTCAAAATTTCAACTTTTAGAATAATTTTAGCTTAAGGACCCCATTTCATGACCAAAATAATGATCCCGACGAAATTGGTAAAAATTATCCCATAGTTCTAGCCAATTTTAACAAAGTCCCTTAGGGGGTATATCAAATAATTAAAAAATCATCTTTCAAAATTTCAACTTTTTAGAATAATTTTAGCTTAAGGACCCCATTTCATGACCAAAATAATGACCCTGACGAAATTGGTCAAAATTATCCCATAGTTCTAGCCAATTTTAGCAAAGTCCCTTAGGGGGTATATCAAATAATTAAAAAAATCAACTTTCAAAATTTTAACTTTTTAGAATAATTTTAGCTTAAGGACCCCATTTCATGGCCAAAATAACGACCCCGACGAAATTGGTCAAAATTATCCCATAGTTCTAGCCAATTTTAACAAAGTCCCTTAGGGGGTATATCAAATAATTAAAAAAATCAACTTTCAAAATTTCAACTTTTTAGAATAATTTTAGCTTAAGGACCCCATTTCATGACCAAAATAATGACCCTGACGAAATTGGTCAAAATTATCCCATAGTTCTAGCCAATTTTAGCAAAGTCCCTTAGGGGGTATATCAAATAATTAAAAAAATCAACTTTCAAAATTTTAACTTTTTAGAATAATTTTAGCTTAAGGACCCCATTTCATGGCCAAAATAACGACCCCGACGAAATTGGTCAAAATTATCCCATAGTTCTAACCATTTTAAACAAAGTCCTTTAGGGGGTATATCAAATAATTAAAAAAATCAACTTTCAAAATTTCAACTTTTTAGAATAATTTTAGCTTAAGGACCCCATTTCATGACCAAAATAATGATCCCGACGAAATTGGTAAAAATTATCCCATAGTTCTAGCCAATTTTAGCAAAGTCCCTTAGGGGTATATCAAATAATTAAAAAATCAACTTTCAAAATTTCAACTTTTAGAATAATTTTAGCTTAAGGACCCCATTTCATGGCCAAAATAATGACCCTGACGAAATTGGTCAAAATTATCCCATAGTTCTAGCCAATTTTAACAAAGTCCCTTAGGGGGTATATCAAATAATAAAAAAAATCAACTTTCAAAATTTCAACTTTTTAGAATAATTTTAGCTTAAGGACCCCATTTCATGGCCAAAATAATGACCCCGACGAAATTGGTAAAAATTATCCCATAGTTCTAGCCAATTTTAGCAATGTCCCTTAGGGGGTATATCAAATAATTTAAAAATTCAACTTCCAAAATTTCAACTTTTAGAATAATTTTAGCTTAAGGACCCCATTTCAAAAGCTTGACCCCATCGGGGTCAAAATATTGACCCCGACGAAATTAGACAAAATTATCCCAAAGATCTAAACATATTTAACAAAAGAAAAATAATAACAGATTGTGTTATGGACACTTAGAAACTTTTCCATTTGTGCGATTTGTGGTAATTTTATTTCTAAGTCAGTATACCGAACGAATAACAAATTTTGTTATTAGGAGAGTTTTTGAAATGTATAACATTTCCTCTTATTGGCGTGTTATTAAACATTTTCAATATAATATCACTTCAATACCAAATTTTGTTATTTTATCAGAAACTGTTATTATTTTTTCTTCTTGAAGTTGAACTTCAGGTTAAAATAATAACACTTTTTGTTATTTTAACAGGATTTGTTATTGAAATATTATCAATTTTGTTATTACCGTCTGCCCGGGAAGGCGAACGGCTAAACTTTGTGAGCGTTTTTCTCTTAGTTGTTTACGGGTGCCACGATGTCTCGAGATGGGATTGGCTGAAATTTGGAGTGAAGACTCGCAAGCCTTATCCCGTTTGCATAAAGAAGCCTGTTTTTGATATTTAGGAATCAATACAAAAAAAAATACAAATATCTTAAATTGGCGATTTTGTGTTTGAAAAAATAAAATTATTTCATCTTTTTATAGATTTTTTTTTTTTTTTGAAAATCGGCCTTGCACACGGGACCGGTTTAACGAGTCTAAACTATTTTTTAGCTTATTTGGTCAAAGCAATGTTGAGATATTGTGGCACCCGTTTTTTTGGAACTGCTAAATTCAAATAGATATATCTCGGCAACAATACAACCAAATGTCTTCAAATTTGTTTTTTTTTATTCGATGAAAATGTAAATTTTAATGTCCTGCAAACAGATTTCAAAACAGTTGAAGCGTGTGCTCAGACCAACCTCTGTCATTGTTGTCGATTTACATGTATCCCTTATCTTAAAAAATCTCGCTGTTCGATCTTTTAAAAATACTGTCCATGATTGTTTATTCCTGAACGCATCCTGAAGCACATAAAAAAAGTAACGAGAAAATTAGATTTCCAAGTCTCTCATCTAAACAGGTCTCTATTTTCTAGCACCATTATCTCAGCAACTAATGGTCCTAGTTTCATTGTTAGAAAATTAAATATCAGAAAAATTGTCCAATCCTTTCAAAATCAAAATTGAAAAATCCAAATTCAAGACTGTCATATTTAAGGGCTTGCAAAATTCTTGAGTGAGGATGTTCTGGAGAAGAATTGAAAAACAAAATATAATATGTTTCATTTAAACACACTCAACGGTTCTCCAAGATAGTGACTTTCCCCTCAACCTGTTCTTTACTTGGGACTGCTCCGGCCAGGCGCAATGACAGAAGGTGAATTGCTAATGAAAATCCAATAAATCTTCCCCCCGGTGGTGGTAGGCAAAGCCAACGACGACGGCGACCACATTAGAATTCATCGTGCGTTCCCACGGAGGGGTGTGTTTTTCTTGCACAGTCTTGGGGCAACATTAGTCTCCCCTCAAAACACAAATGGAAAACTCCGGGCTAATAATCATTCCCGGTGAGTACGGGCAATAAAAATGAAAATTGTTTTAAAAATTCACCTTTTAAGTTGGGATTGCAATAGAATGTTGACGATGGGTTTTTTTACTTTGAATTAAGATTCAACTTTTGAAAAACTCAAATAAATAATAAATCATCGACAACATCTAACATTTATTTCAAAGAAAACCAAAAGCTTCCCACCCCTACCCCAAATGAATTATTATCATTTTGCCAAATCTGTGCCCCCTTGGATTTGTAGACTTCCTAACTGGTCTACTTCTGTCTGGTATAGAATGTCGGTCTTGCACCACCATTTTGAACAGTACTGTCTCGCCACAGTGAAGAAGAAGGGCTAGCTGTGTGAACGTGATGACATAATTAGAATCAAGGACGTGATTTATTTGGCCACCCGACCCGTGCACTCGCGACCGGTCTGGTGACCCATAAAATGTGGTGAACGTGATTTTTGAACCGTTGATTATTAAAAAAGATTGATTAACATTTTAATGTGGAATAAATTGGTTCAGTTGTACTGTAAATTTTAATTTTAACCATGCAATGCATTTTTTTTATACGGATAGGTTGAAATTAAAATTTATTTTAGATTTAATCTCTTGAATTGCTGTTGTGTTGTTAAATGGATAATGTTTCACGCAAATCGAGGAGGGTTCAGGGCAACTGCTGTGTGTGAGGGTGAAGATATGATCTGTAATTTCTTATCTACACGGATAGATATCCTGTAAGCTAATCCGGTAACTTTGTGTTGTCAAATTCGAAAACAACAACAACATTTTTCTCGATTTGGTTTTAAAATCGACAGCATTGTTGTTCAAAATCGGAAAAAAGTTGACGATTTAGGAAACATTTCCATGTTATCGAATTTGACAACACAGATTTACCGGATTAGCTAGAAATAAACCCTAAATCTATGCGTGTAACATCTTCTAAAAATACATCTCTAAACATATTAACATGTCATTTCTCGTTTGCATCTCTCGTCCACTCACCATGTCCAAGGTTAAATAACACATTTCCATGTCATTGGGAATTCCTTCGAAAGCATCAATTTTCCTAAAACATTCATGCAAACTAATTTCAGCACAAATGTGTACCTGTTCCATATTTCAACTCTATTCTACAAGCGAAACATGCAATGTGGCTTGGGAGGGTTGCAATTTTACCCCACTCCCACTACGGTGTGACCTTTCAACCCCCCGTCTCCGTCCCCCGCAACGATCCCTAATGACAGTAACAACACGGTTGGAAAATGGCAACCGAACATGACTCCGTGAGCGCGGCCCGCGATAACACTAAATGCCATTTCTAAATCGCATAAATATTTCAAACACATTGCGCTCAGTTCGACTCAAAGCGGCAATTAGCCATTTCCTAATTGGTCTCACTGCCACTGCAACCATTGGGGAGGGGGCAGTTGCATAAATGTAAGGCACGCAAAAGTGAGCGAATCACCGCGAGATGGCGTGCCGCACGAGGAGACCCGTTGATGGTTGTAGTTGCCGCTGAAGTGCCGGGTATGAGCGGTGTGGACTTGATTGATAACTATCACTTTGGTTGGTTTTTTATCGGAGTTTTGCGGTGTAAAACCTGATAAAACCAGTGGAATTGTCGGAATGTAATGTTTGGGTTTCAAATTAAATTACAAGAATCCATTAATTTAATATTCCAAAAAGATTTGTTAGTTTCCTGATTAGTTCATCGCAACTAATTCAGACATTTTCTGCCACTAGTCAATTTACAGCGATGACAAAATGTCATTCATCTCATCAAAAATTGACAGTGAAGGTCGTAATTGCAACCAGGACACAGTCGCTTTGCTGTAAATAGCTGCTTCCAATTTAGGAGAATTCCTAATTTCCTTTGATAACGATGAGGCTATTTGTGGAAGACTGGCGAAAAATCAGGAGGCAGATGAAAATATTTTCTTCAAGTTACAATCAGCTTAACAGGTTGTTTTCAAGCTGAATTATTTTAAACAAGAGTTCAATTCTTACACTTATTTTAAACATTAAATTTGCTGTCCTATACTTTTTTGTTGCACAATATCAACCAAAACATGGATCAGAATAATTTCTCGGAAATTCCCAGGAATTATGTTGAGTCCAGGATTTTTTTACTCCAGGAAATTTAACGCTCTATTAGCGGTAAAATCTTCGACAAACCGGCCAAAATGGTCAAAATTATAACCTTCTAGTAGAGCGTTAGATTCAACAGAGTAGAAAAATTACAGGAATAAGCAAAATTCTTGGGATTTTCAGGGAAATTAAAAAAATAAAAATGCTAACAAATCGCGAAAAATTCACGCAAATTCTTTATGTCTTAATTGATTTTTCAAAATTTCTCTGCTTTATGCTCTTATGCAACATTGTTATGCGTTAAAAACTATCCACCATAAATTAAAATAAAATAAGAACTGTAAACTGGGAAAAAAAACTGAGATGATTTCAATTTATTAAACAAACATGTTTCAATGCGAGCAATTCACTACTTAATCGACTGATTTCGACCATTTACATTTTTGTATTTTTTTACTTGACACAAACTTTGTGGGGACCTTCCATATGCCCAAAGAAGCTATTTTGTTTCATTGGTTCACTCAAACAAGTCTCCATACACTTTTGGCTGCTGTCCATACAAAAATGGTACGTAAATATTCAAACAGCTGTAGCTTTTGAGTGATTTTGCTGATCAATTTGATGTCTTCGGCAAAGTTATAGGTATTTTTGAGGACTATTGAGAAAAAAGGTACTCAATTAGAAATCACCGATTTTTTAAAACTTTTTTTTTTTCACAAAAACTCAATTTCCTAAAATACGTATTTTTTTACTTTCGAGATTTTTTTATGTATTTTAGGAGACTTACCCCGCAACTGTTGAGCCATAGAGCCATAGAGAGTTATGGTCAAAAAAATCTGCAACCGAATTGATAATTTTTGAAAATATAATGATTTTTGAAAAAAAAATCAAAATTTCATGCAAAAACAAATTTTACGTAATTTGTTATGTTAAATTTAATTTACAATCGAAAAGCATTTCACAGATTTTTTGATGAAGGGCTACGTTTTCCAGGATAAAGCCACCAAAAGTTTGATTTCAGCGAAATATTTGCAGCTTTTCGATTTGTGACCATAAGTGACCATTTCCGGATTTTTTTTAAGGTTCAGCATATGCTATAAAATTGTCTCAAAGACATTGCAGATTGGAACTCTGATTGCTGAGATACAGCGGCTTAAAGAAAAAGAAACAGGAAAATTTAAGTTTTCTAAGTCTCACTCAAACAACCCATCATTCTCTAATGTCGAAATCTCAGCAAATAAGTCCTGATTTAAAAAAATAATGAAAATATGATTTTTGAAAAGATCGGGAATTTTCACAAATGTTCCCGGGCAGACGGTAATAACAAAATTAATAATATTTCAATAACAAATCCTGTTAAAATAACAAAAATTGTTATTATTTTATCCTGAAGTTCAACTTCAAGAAGAAAAAATAATAACAGTTTCTGATAAAATAACAAAATTTGGTATTGAAGTGATATTATATTGAAAATGTTTAATAACACGCTAATACGAGGAAATGTTATACATTTCAAAAACTCTCCTAATAACAAAATTTGTTATTCGTTCGGTATACTGACTTAGAAATAAAATTACCATAAATCGCCCAAATGGAAAAGTTTCTAAGTGTCCATAACACAATCTGTTATTATTTTTTCTTTTGTTAAATACATATTATCCATATTATGTTTAGATCTTTGATATAATTTTGTCTAATTTCGTCGGGGTCATTATTTTGGCCATGAAATGGGGTCTTTAAGCTAAAAGTATTCTAAAAAGTTGAAATTTTGAAAGTTGATTTTTTTAATTATTTGATATACCCCCTAAGGGACTTTGCTAAAATTGGTAAGAACAATGGGATGATTTTTACAAATTTCGTCAGGGTCATTATTTTGGTCATGAAATGGGGTCCTTAAGCTAAAATTATTCTAAAAAGTTGAAATTTTGATAGTTGATTTTTTTAATTATTTGATATACCCCCTAAGGGACTTTACTAAAATTGGCTAGAACTATGGGATTATTTTGACAAATTTCGTCAGGGTCATTATTTTGGCCTTGAAATGGGGTCCTTAAGCTAAAATTATTCTAAAAAGTTGAAATTTTGAAAGTTGATTTTTTTAATTATTTGATATACCCCCTAAGGGACTTTGCTAAAATTGGCTAGAACTATGGGATAATTTTGACCAATTTCGTTGGGGTCATTATTTTGGCCAGGAAATGGGGTCCTTAACCTAAAATTATTCTGAAAAGTTGAAATTTTGAAATTTGATTTTTTTAATTATTTGATATACCCCCTAAGGGACTTTGCTAAAATTGGCTAGAACTATGGGATAATTTTGACTAATTTCGTCGGGGTCATTATTTTGGCCAGGAAATGGGGTCCTTAAGCTAAAATTATTCTAAAAAGTTGAAATTTTGAAAGTTGATTTTTTTAATTATTTGATATAACCCCTAAGGGACTTTGCTAAAATTGGCTAGAACTATGGGATAATTTTGACCAATTTCGTCGGGGTCATTATTTTGGCCAGGAAATGGGGTCCTTAAGCTAAAATTATTCTGAAAAGTTGAAATTTTGAAAGTTGATTTTTTTAATTATTTGATATACCCCCTAAGGGACTTTGCTAAAATTGGCTAGAACTATGGGATAATTTTGACCAATTTCGTCGGGGTCATTATTTTGGCCAGGAAATGGGGTCCTTAAGCTAAAATTATTCTTAAAAGTTGAAATTTTGAAATTTGATTTTTTTTTATTATTTGATATACCCCCTAAGGGACTTTGCTAAAATTGGCTAGAACTATGGGATAATTTTTACAAATTTCGTCAGGGTCATTATTTTGGTCATGAAATGGGGTGCTTAAGCTAAAATTATTCTAAAAAGTTGAAATTTTGAAAGTTGATTTTTTTAATTATTTGATATACCCCCTAAGGGACTTTACTAAAATTGGCTAGAACTATGGGATTATTTTGACCAATTTCGTCGGGGTCATTATTTTGGCCATGAAATGGGGTCCTTAAGCTAAAATTATTCTAAAAAGTTGAAATTTTGAAAGTTGATTTTTTTTAATTATTTGATATACCCCCTAAGGGACTTTACTAAAATTGGCTAGAACTATGGGATAATTTTGACCAATTTCGTCGGGGTCATTATTTTGGCCATGAAATGGGGTCCTTAAGCTTAAATTATTCTAAAAAGTTGAAATTTTGAAAGTTGATTTTTTTAATTATTTGATATACCCCCTAAGGGATTTTACTAAAATTGGCTAAAACTATGAAATAATTTTGACCAATTTTATCGGGGTCATTTATTTCCCCATGAAATGGGGTTTTAAGCTGAAATTAATCCTATAAAATCAACTTTTGAGAGTTCATTTTTTTTTTTCAAATTTTGTTATATTCCCTAACGGAATTGATTTATTTGAAGTGTGAATAACAAAAACTGTTATTCTTTTCACAGAGCCAGGAAGTCGGAGCTGACGTTGAAGTTCGAGCTGGAGTGAGACCTTGGAGACTGCATCGGATTCAGCAACTTTTACTTGGAGTCGGAATCTGTGAAGTCGGGTATTTTTGGAGAGGTGAAGTCGTCGTTGACGTCATATCCTGCATCCAGAGTCGGAGTTGCCTTCAAAGTATGGATTCAAAGTCGCTTGGAGGTACCCGACTCTGCAGCCCTGACTAGTACAGAGGAGTTATGGCAACTGCAGGTTTATTTGCAAATTACAAATAAACCAAAACAATAACTTTTTTTGTTATGGAGACATACCAGTTCAATAACATTTTTTGTTATTATGCTGCTCCACCTCTCCGCACAAAATAATAAATCTTGTTATTCCTTCATGATTCCTTCTGTGTTATTGATTTGTTATTGAAATAACAACATAATAACAGTTTAAGTTATTCTTCGAACAAATCTTTGTTATTGATTTTTGTTATTTTAACAGCTAATCCGATCATCCCAATAACATATTTCGATCTTCTCACAATATCAAAAACTGACCTTCCCAAGTTATTTCCGTCTGCTCGGGTTTGATATATTATCATTGAAAATCGGACCATTAGTTGATGAGATATCGACAATAGAAAATGGTGGGTTAATACTTAGAAACCACAAATTTTCCTGTTTTTAATTCTTTGCATGGCAATATCTCAACAACTAAGAGTCGTATCAACAAAGTTCAGAAAAGCAAAATTAAGAAAAAAAAATCTCATCTTTTCAAACATATTTGTGTCAAAAGTGGGCAAACATGTGCACTATTTTTTAAAAAGTTACCTAAAAGTGGCCATAACTTGAAAACGGTGCACTTAATCAAAATTTCATTTGAGTACGTTTTGATTGCGAATTCAATTTAACATCGAAAAGTTAAGGTGAAAATTTTTTGTGCCCAATATTGAGGTTTTGCCTTCCTCACTGAGGTAAGGCTATAATCCTGCTCTAAAAATGAACTTTTTATTAAAAGCTCGAAGACCCACCTTCATATATACATATCGACTCAGAATCGAAAACTGAACAAATGTCTGTGTGTGTGTATGTGTGTGTGTGTGTGTATGTGTGTGTGTGTGTGTGTATGTATGTATGTGTTCAAAAATCTTGCCAAGTTTTCTCAGCACTGGCTGAACCGATTTTGATCGAACCAATTGCATTCGACTTGGTTTAGGGTCCCATACATCGCTATTGAATTGTTTGAAGTTTCGATAACTAGTTCAAAAGTTATGTATAAAAATGTGTTTTCACATATATCCGGATCTCAATTATATGCATGTAAACGATGTTCGGATCCATCATCCAACCCATCATTGGTTAGATAATCGAGAGACCTTTCCAACGAGTCCACATAATTGAAGATCTGGTAACCCTGTCTCGAGTTATGACCACTTAAGTGATATTTATGTACTTTTTTGATGTCGGATCTCACTTAAATGTATGTAAACGATGTCCGGATCCATCATCCGACCCATCGTTGGTTAGGCAATCGAGAGACCTTTCCAACGAGTCCACATAATTGAAGATCTGGCAACCCTGTCTCGAGTTATGGCCACTTAAGTGATATTTATGTACTTTTTTGAAGCCGGATCTCACTTAAATGTATGTAAACGATGTCCGAATCCATCATCCAACCCATCGTTGGTTAGGTAATCAAGAGACCTTTCCAACGAGTCCACAACATCGAAGATCTGGCAACCCTGTCTCGAGTTATGACCACTTAATTGATATTTATGTACTTTTTTGAAGCCGGATCTCACTTAAATGTATGTAAACGATGTCCGGATCCATCATCCGACCCATCATTGTTAGGTAATCGAGAGACCTTTCCAACGAGTTCACAACATCGAAGATCTGGCAACCCTGTCTCGTGTTATGACCACTTAAGTGATATTTATGTACTTTTTTGAAGCCGGATCTCACTTAAATGTATGTAAACGATGTCCGGAACCATCATCCAACCCATCGTTGGTTAGGTAATCAAGAGACCTTTCCAATGAGTCTACATAATTGAAAATATAGCAACCCTGTCTCGAGTTATGACAACTTAAGTTATATCTGTGTACTTATTTTTCTGGACCTAAAAAAAAATAGCTGAAATATGTGTCCAAACCACTCATATTACCCATTGTTGGTAAAAAGTGAGGAAGGCATCAACCACATAGGTGGATTTAGCTAATTTTTTGGAAAAAATCAGTATTGATTAAAAAATTCATAACTCGGTCAAAGATTTTTTTGACATTCTGGAAATTTCAGAAAGGTTGGTTCATTTAGAGGACTTGATGAGCCTACCTTTAGACCTAAATAAAAAAAATTAAAAATAGTGATTTTTTACAAATCAAGTGTAAGTGTACAACTATGCCGAAGACGTCAAATCGATCAAAAAAATCCTTCAAAAGATACAGATTTTTGAATTTTTTTATATCATGTTTGTATGGACAGCTGCTAACTTATATAGGAAATTAAAAAAAATATTTTTTTGGTGTTTTTGTTGAGCTTCGAATTTGAAATGAACTAAATTTTTTAAATATATTGTGATTCAAATTTATTAAAAATCGCAAAAATATATATCTTTCTTTGATAAATAATAAATGACATGACTAAAGCTTGAAAATTTCTTTGAAAATGTCTAACAAGAGACGACAACAAATTGAATGATACCAGTCAATGTAAAATTTTAGATAAGTTAATAAGTTCATGTTTTGTATAAAACATATTTTACAAATTATCTTTAAGTGACTACCGCCAACTCGGGAAAATCAGTAATTTAGTCTAAATAGGGACAGGGGATTTTAGAGCAATAAATTTGGAAATCAGTGGACAAAATGTTTTGTTCTGTTCTTTTTTTAACTGAATTCATTCAAAACATTTTGCAAAAATGGGGCTTTAAAACTGTCTTAATTTGTTCCATTTGTCCTGATTTGCCCCAAAAATATTGCTGGTATTTGATGAAAAATAATAGAAAATATTTGTTTCAGGTTTAAAATCATGAATATACGTAAATATTATATCCAGTCTTTTAGAATTAAACAAAATTAAAAACAAAATATCAAAAGCGCTAGGTATGTTAAACTAAAATTTTATCAGTTTTTCATAATAAGCCAAATTAATAATGATCATGTCGAATACAAATTCAAATGTTTTAAAATTCTTATCGATTACTATGTTTTCAACAAGAGCTCTCGAAGATAGCTACAGCATAGCAGTTTGGACCGCGGTAGGATAAAACTCTCTTCAAGTACTCTTCCAAACTCCTGAAGAAGTTTTAAAGAGAATTTTATCCTACCGCGGTCCAAACTGCTATGCTATAGCTATCTTGAAGAGTTCTTGTAGAACTCCTAGAAAAAAATGTTACTTGGGCTGTTTATCTATTTCTACAGCCAAATCGGAATTAGATTAGACCAAAATTAGATTTTTTCCAACTTCGAGAAATTCCGAGACAAATTAAAAAAAATCTCGGGATTCGGAAATTTCTAGTTTTGGAAGAATTCCGGGAATTTTGTCCCGGGAATTCCTGGGATGGACGCACTAAAAGGCACCAAAAAATTTTTAGCCGGATTAAAAATACAAAAAAAATCTGAAATCTCGAAGAACTGCTCGTTTCTATCCGTGTAAGACTGATTTTAAGTGACATACATGGTCCCAGAGGATCAATATCACTGAGGTTCTTATAAAGAATAAATAAGTGATTTTTTTTTTGAAATCCGAAAGGATTGAAAATCTAGAAAAGGAGCTGAAAGCTAAGAGTTTACTTTACAAATCTGTTGTAAAAAACAAACACAATTTTCTATGTATAAATCTCCGATGGGGTATATCGGTTTATAATATTTTGCTCCTGCTTCGCCGTAGATCATTAACTAAACGAAACATAAATTGAGATGTCTGTGATTTCTCCACTGAACATAATTTGAATCCTTTCCGGTGCATTGTCGTTTCAATTTGGTTCGTTCTGTTTTCACCAGATATTCCATCAAAAAGAAGTACAAAAGCAGCCAGCCATCAACAAATCCAAAAAAAAAAAAACTTCAAACCATTAGTCAAGTCCACGGTGTCCGAAAAAGTAACCTTTAATAATCAACTGGTTATGCTCTTCTGAAACCAAGAACTCTTCAAATTAATGATTCCAAAACAAAACTAGCTCTTCCATTTAAAGTAAAGCACCCATACAAATGCACCAACATCAACACAGGCCTCTTTTTTGTGCCGAGACCGTTTCCACGTCATGATAACCCTCATGCAACGACTAGCAGAAATGTTGATACCTTGAAATTTTTTGAGAAATGCTGAAAAAAGCTGTTGACCTTTAATTTGACATACATTAATTACATGTAAATTTCTCTTCCATAATCCCTTCTAGTAAGAAATCGGTCTAACCTGCCAGAACAGGGTTAAACCCGACTCCCTTCCCAACAAGTGAGCCCAGCTTTCGGTGGCCGTGTTTGTTCTCACGTCACGACGGTCAATTAAAACGAAATCCATCAACTGGCCAGACGGGCCTGAATGAAGGTCGGCCCTTCTGTCCCGGCTCCTCTGTGTGTGTATGTGGAGTGTGTCCTAGAGGGTGGAGGAAATGTCGACAGTTCCGGTCGTAAACCATTCGCTCCCTTTTCCACCCTGGCTCTAGGGGGGAATCGGCTTGCATGAAGTGACCCCGGAACTGGACCTGCATGAACCTGTACTTCTCTTTAAGGATGGAGTTTGGGTCAAGTGCACTTGAATTAAGTGCAGTAAAGTATTTTGGAATACTTTGAAAATTTAAGAAAAGTCTATCTGCAGTTGAACTTCAAAAATATGGTTTTAATGAATTTCACTCTACACTAAAAAATTAAAATTTGTAAAATCCTAGTGAAAACCTCTTTCTTCTTTCTACTCTGTTAACCGATTACCTAGTACGACTACTACTACAGACCTGGCGCAGACTGGAGTGCAAATAAACCCTTGAAAAATGAAGTGAATGTCATTGCCGACGTTTGTCGCCATCATCATCGGCTGTCATCGAGCAGGACAGGAGCAGCAAGCAAAGGATGATATGAAATGGAAAGGACCATAGGGCAGAAAAAATGTTGACAGAAAAAAGCAAACCGATGACCATTGCTGGACTGTCGTCCTGTTCTTGAAGCTACCCTCGAGACGTGACGTGAGCCAAAATGTACATAAAATCAATGTCATGGAGAGATGACACAACGTTAAAAAGGGTTGATTGCGATGAGTGAAATTGATATTTTTATTTGCTGGATTGGAGAGATGTTGATTCCGTCAACACATGTGATATGGATCAGAAAATGATTTTTGAATGTTATTTTTAGTTTAATTAGTTCCGGTAAATGCTTTTCAAAAGAAAAATAGAAATATTTTAACGTTTGATTCAAACATGTCAAAACTAATTTCATCATAAAACCTGCCAAACTCTGAACGAACTGCCAACCTGGAAAATGGCAGCTAAATCAAGTAAATGACACCTGCTTTGGCAAAAGTTTCCCATTACTCATAGACTACTACAGTTGATAAATTATTCCTCCTGCTCCACAATCGTGCTCCTGTCAAACCGAGAGCCATTTGCGCCGTAGCCCACACAGTTTGCAGTCCGAAGTGAGGCAGTCTGTCAAGTTCAAAGTTTGACAAGCTGCGAGAGGGAATAAAGTGAAATAAAAAATAAGTGGCGAGGAGCAACTTGTCACGATAAAAGTGGCAAAACTTTTCCTTCTGCACTCTCTCTCTCTCTGAATGGTCAGGTCAGTGTTAGCTTATTATCAATGTGAGGTTTTTCCCAGGTGGACTGACTTCGAGGTAGTAGGAAAAGTTAAATGACAATTAATTGAGTGACTTGAGGAAACCTACGTGTTTATGCGAAGTAAAATGTGTGAGTTAAGAGGTAATCAAAGAATTACTTTAAAAATTAGTAGAAACGTAGCAAAGCCATCTGTTACATTTAAACCAAATTTAGTTCGTCAGACGATGCTCGTTTCGTATTTTAATTAGAGCGTTCAATTTCTCGAAATTTTAAAATTGTTCAAAATTGTTTCAATCTTTATCATCTATTTAACTTTATTGTATAGAAGTTTGAAAAATTAATCCATAATTCACAAAAAAATATATTTTTAGCTTGCATTTCTGAGCAGTTTCAGGAAGTGTGATTAAGATAAGCATTGACACATTGACTAGCGCAGCCAATCTTTCGAATGGATCATGGAGAGTGCCTTAGGTTAGATGACGCCTAGCATTCTTCTTGCCATTTATTAACATTTGTAGTATGCCATTGCATCGGAATGCATTGAAACATCACAAGCGTTAAAGCGGCCAGGCCTACTGCGTAAAGCCGTATCGCAGAGATGATTCGTAATTGGGTTGAGTTTGAGCACGGAGTGTTCGAACAACAACACAATTCTGAATCTACAGGGGAGGAAAAAGCACAGCAACCAAGGAAGTTGTTGTCTTCTTATTCAAAAATTGACAAACTTACGGACCCAATCCTGCAACAATTTGTTGTTAAAAAGGCAAATTTTGTTGTAAATCACTTAGAAGACAGTTCTTTAGGGGATGAATAAAAAATTATATAAATAGTTCCCATGGTTTTGAAATACTAAAATATCTGTAACAAAAATCTTGGTGTAAAAGCTCTGGTCGATGTGCTTCGTTAAAATTTATTCCATTATGAATAGTTTCATTGATAACGTCTGAATTTTCAGAACCCAATTTTACTTCAATAATTGAGAGATTTTTTTTCTGTTGATTATAAAATTGTTCGTTTGGGTTGGAGAAGGCTCAGTGAAAAAAAAAAAAAGTTTGATCTAAAAAAGGCAAATCACACAAAGCCTGCAACAACACAACACTCGCAAAAAAAACTATCCCCAGATTTGGTCCAACTAATCCCAACAATTTTGGGGTGGGAGTGCCCATTTGTAAAATGCCAATAAGATTTATGTGTCTCTTCTCTGGGCTGGGCCGAATCGTTCCGCACCGGGCCATCGGGACCATCGAGTGGGCTCACATGGTGTACGCATCGGGCGTTCCGGAAGATGTCGACCAAGTTTTCTGTCTCGCAATAAACGTAAAGCATTTCTCCGTTCCGTTCCGGTAGGGGAATTCCGTCTCCAAACTCTTCGATGTGCAGCAATGTGACCAGAAGAAAAAAACGAGCAGGCTTCGTGAAATGCAGAAGAGATTTTTCCCAAAAAGTGCCCTCCCTATTAAAACTTGCAGACTTTTTTGGGTTTGAAGGGCGGGAGGAGGGGTGGATTGTCGAAAAAGTGGGGGATTTATTTTAATCCATTAGTTTTAAGTGGTGATTTTGAGAAGCCATTCAAACGGAAAAAGAGATATGTGGGTTTGTCTTTTTATGGCCATTTCCCTTTTTTTAGTGGCTGGCGAGTGGTGACTAGTTTTGGGGTGAAATTCTGGTGAGTTTATGCTCAACTGATTTGGGAAAATCCGGGCTGTTAACTGGCTTGTTTTTGAGGCATTTAGACCCGGTATGTGGGATTCACGTAATATGTAAGGAACCTCTAGATTTAGTTTTTAATATAAAGTTTCAATCTCTATATTTAGTTTTAAATAGTTTTCTAGATTTTTGAAAATAACTATGTGATTTTTTAATTAATACTTTTTGACTTGAATGTAGCATTATCTATGAATTCCTTTCGAAAAAAAGCAATTTTGTATGATAAGTTTCTCATACAATTTGGCAAGCTGGTCATAAAAAACGGGCACGTAAATATATGAATATCTAGAAGCGTTCCTCAACTTGACAGAAGCAGACGGGTCAATAATATGAGCTATTCAACAAATTTTGCTATATGGCGTCGTTTGTTTACGAACATGAGAATGTTTGTGGACGAGCCGAAAAATTTACTTTTTTTTATACTAATGTTCACTTTAACAAAATAGACAATATTTCGTTTAATTTTAGAACTGACAAAAATATATTGATTTTTTTCAATTTGTACCGCTTTAATCGCGGTGTTGAGCATCAAATCATCGTGGCTTAAGTATATCTTTAGTTATCAAAGCAACAAACCAGTTTGCTGAAAATATGCGATGAAAATATGAAATTTAGCATAAAATCAAGATAGAAAATTTGATGTCAACTACCGCCATGTGCAACGATTTCCATATAACTCGTCCGGAAAACCGATAATAGGGTAACTCATGCGTTCTAGACTTAGCAGTTTTGTACAAAATCGGTCTTTTATATTTTTTTTACTCCGGCTACAACTATTTGGTAGTGCGAGGCCGAATGGTTACGCTGTCCGTTTTGTAAGCGGATGATTCTGGGTTCAATTCCCATCTGCTCCAATCTTCCATCGGATGAGGAAGTAAAATGTCGGTCCCGGCCTTGGTTGTTAGGCCGTTAAGTCATTCCAGGTGTAGGAGTCGTCTCCATGCCATAAGTACAAACAACACACCAAACCAAGCCTACTCCGGTGGAATCGCTGGCGGCGGTTGGACTCGCAATCCAAAGGTCGTCAGTTCAAACACTGGGGTGGAAGGTTCCTTGGAGTAGAAAGAGCTTTCAAGCATTTAAGCCTTCGGACTCCTAGGTTCGAGCAGAAACTTGCAATAGAGACCACAAAAGACCCGGGGGTCGTTAATGTGGATGGTTTGATTTGATTTGACAACTATTTTGGCGTCTTCGGTATGTCCAAAAAAGTAATTTTGCATCATTAGTTTGTCCATATAGTTTTCTATACAAATTTGGCTGCTCTTCATACAACAATGATGTATGAAATTTCAAAAACCCGTATCTTTTGAAGGAATTTTTGGATCGATTTGGTGTCTTCGGCAAAGTTGTGGGCATAAATAAGGGCTACACTGAAAAAAAAATGATTCACGGTAGTTTTTTTTTTCTGGTGATTTTTAAGTTAACTTTTTGTCACTAAATATGATTCGCAAAAAAACGCTATTTTTAACCTTTTTCTAATTTCTGATATGTTTAGGGGTCATCAACTGCCAATTTTTCAGACATTTCCAGAATAAGCAAAAAATTTAACCAAGTTATGATTTTTTGAAACAATACTGATTTTTTTCCAAAAATAATCATTTTTTCAGAAATATTGGTCGCATAAATTTTTCGACTTCATTTTTCTATGTTTAATTGAATTTGCAATCAAATATTACTTCAATGAAATTTTGATAAAGTGCACCGTTTTTAAGTTATAGCAATTTTCAAATAACTTTTTTGATAACAGTCGAAGGATTTTTTTTAAATTTTTGCTCATGTTTGCCCATCACTGAAAAAAAATGAAAGGCTGAGAAAATTCTCTATATTTTGGTTTTTGTCTTCCTCACCTCACTGAGGCAAGGCTATAAAATCACTCGAAAAATGAACTTCTTAAATAAGACTCCTAGGTATACCTTCACGTATACCTATCGACTCGACTGAACAAATGTCTGTGGGGATGTGTGTAGACATGATTTTTTTCCACACTGGAAAAAAAATCTGTATTAATTATGTTGCTGCATCATTTGGTCTCGACAAAGATTTACACGAACTGTTTTTGAAATATATAACTCATGAAACTTTTCACCTTTATTTTGAAGAGTTGGTAAAAAAAAGAATTGAAAATTGCTGTTCAAGTAAAATCAATAATTAAAAAAAAAAAACAAATGAATACAAAAATTTAAAAAAAATTAAAAAACTCTTAAATTAATTTAAAAATACCACCTAAAATACAACATGAATGCGAGGAAGGCACCAATCACCTTAAGGTGGATTAAGTTACGTTTTTGAACTTGAAGTTGCTGAAATATTGCCATGCAATTATTTAAAAACAAGAAAATTGATGTTTTCTTAGTTTCACCCAAACACCCCACCATTTTCTAACGTCGATATATCAGCAACTAATGGTCCGATTTTCAATGTTCAAATATGAAACATTCGTAAAATCAAAAAATACCAAAATTTAAATTAAAAACTAACTTAATCCACCTATGTGGTTGTTGCCTTCCTCACGTTTTACTAACATTTGGTGATATGATGGGTTTGGACACAAATTCTTTCTATCTTCTATATATATATACAAAATTTCGACGGTTTTGTTGGAACGCGAATCAATTCAACACGGAACGTCCGATCGAGATGCTCTTTGTTGCGTTGGGTTCGTATGGTAAGTTCGTGAGTCCAAGGAAGGTTCTTACGCCAAAAAGTTACAACTTTGGCCACTCTGGAACCGATTCCGGAAAATTTGCCGATTGTATCGGAAAGGATAAAATCAAGTTTTGATCACAGGAGGCTGAATAAGCAAAAAAGTCAAAAACGTCAACAAACGGATAAAGGCAGAACGAAGTTTGTCAGGAAAGGCTTGTTTCTCAATAAAGAAATACACAAATGTCACTTAAGCGGTCATAACTTGAGATTGAGCGTTGTCAGATCATCAATGTTTTGGACTCATTAGAAAAGTCTTTTGATTACCTAACCAACGATCGGTCGGAAGAAGGATCCGGACATAGTTTACATACATTTAAGTGAGATCCGGCATCAAAAAAGTACATAAATATCACTAAAGTGGTCATAACTTGAGACAGGGTTGCCAGATCTTCAATGTATTGGAATCATTGGAAAGGTCTTTCGATTACCTATCCAACGATGGGTTGGATGATGGATCCGGATATAGTTTACATACATTTAAGTGAGATCCGGCATAAAAAAGTACATAAATATCACTTAAGTGGTCATAACTTGAGACAGGGTTGCCAGATCTTCAATGTTTTGGACTCATTGGAAAGGTCTTTCGATTAACTATCCAACGATGGATTGGATGATGGATCCGTACATAGTTTACATACATTTAAGTGAGATCCGGCATCAAAAAAGTACATAAATATCACTTAAGTGGTCATAACTTGAGACAGGGTTGCCAGATCTTCAATGTCTTGGACTCATTGGAAAGATCTTTCGATTACCTATCCAACGATGGGTTGGATGATGGATCTTGATATAGTTTACATACATTTAAGTGAGATCCGGCTTCAAAAAAGTACATAAATATCACTTAAGTGGTCATAACTTGAGACAGGGTTGCCAGATCTTCAATGTTTTGGACTCATTAGAAAGGTCTTTCGATTCCCTATCCAACGATGAGTTGGATTATGGATCCGGATATAGTTTACATACGTTTAAGTGAGATCCGGCAACAAAAAAGTACACAAATATCACTTAAGTGCTCATAACTTGAGACAGGGTTGCCAGATCTTCAATGTATTGGACTCATTGGAAAGATCTTTCGATTACCTATCCAACGATGAGTTGGATGATGGATCCGGATATAATTTACATACATTTAAGTGAGATCCGGCATCAAAAAAATACATAAATATCACTTAAGTGGTCATAACTTGAGACAGGGTTGCCAGATCTTCAATGTTTTGGACTCATTGGAAAGATCTTTCGATTACCTATCCAACGATGGGTTGGATGATGGATCCGGATATAGTTTACATACATTTAAGTGAGATCCGGCATCAAAAAAGTACATAAATATCACTTAAGTGGTCATAACTTGAGACAGGGTTGCCAGATCTTCAATGTTTTGGACTCATTGGAAAGGTCTTTCGATTACCTATCCAACGATGGATTGGATGATGGATCCGGACATAGTTTACATACATTTAAGTGAGATCCGGCTTCAAAAAAGTACATAAATATCACTTAAGTGGTCATAACTCGAGACAGGGTTGCCAGATCTTCAATGTTTTGAACTCCTTGGAAAGGTCTTTCGATTACCTATCCAACGATGAGTTGGATGATGGATCCGGACATAGTTTACATACGTTTAAGTGAGATCCGGCATCAAAAACGTAAATAAATATCACTTAAGTGGTCATAACTTGATACAGGGTTGCCAGAACTTCAATATTTTGGACTCGTTGGAAAGGTCTTTTGATAACCTAACCAACGATGGGTTGGGTGATGGGTCTGGACATAGTTTACATGCATTTATGTGAGATCCGATTCGCAACTCTGACACTTTTTATACGTAACTTTTGAACTACTTATCGGATCTTCAAACAATTCAATAGTGCAGTATGGGGCACCAAATCGGATCGAATGCAACTAATTTGACTCAAATCGGATCAGCCAGTGCCGAGAAAACTTGGCAAGAATTTTGAGCACCAAGGAGAATACGCACACACATACACACACACACACAGACATTTGTTCAGTTTTCGATTCTGAGTCGATAGGTATACATGAATATAGGTCTACGAGCTGTTTTTCAAAAGTTCATTTTTCGAGCAGGATTATAGCCATACCTCAGTGAGGAAGGCAAAAATGATCGATTTCTTAGAGAACTACTAATCTTTGTTTTTATTTCATTTTCTTTTGTAACTGTTCATGATCCCAGGTCCTTACCTGGTCGTAGTATCTAAAAGGAACTTTTTAAAATTATTTACGAAAAGTATGAATATCTGTACCTTTAATTAGGAATATTCAGAAAATAAAAACAGCAGCAATCTTTATCCTTCTACAATCTTCTTTTAAAAAAGCATTGGAAAGAGGAACTTTCAATTTATGTGAAAATTTTAGGGTCAGTGAGAATTGTTTTATGTGACTTTGACATTGTTTTAAAAAACATAATTTTTCTATGGTCAAGTTTGACTTTAATTTTCACTAACATTTTCTATATTTAATGTTAAAATAAGTATGCAGTAATTTTTGTATTGTTCCAGACTGTGCCTCTACACTATTTTTTACATTAAATGATAATGGTACCATTTTATAGTAGAAAATGGGAAAGACAGGCAAAAAATGAAAAAAAGTGGCTGTCAAAACATGATAAAAGTATACAGGCAAAATGTAATGATAGCAGGTGGTAGAATAAGCCAAATACTATCAGAAATAAAAATAAGTTAATAAACTAAACTAAATAAATGCATATAAAAATACCAAAAATGAGACAAAAAAATATAAAACAAGAAAAGTAAAGTTTTTCGCAGATTGAAAAGTGCTCAAAATGACCCCCTAAGCACGGAAAAATAAAAACAAAATATGGGCAGTAGAGGGTTAAAAAGCCATTTCTATGATTTACTTTTTCAATAAAAAAATGGTTTCTTTGCCTTTTTTATTTATTTTAAACATTTTTTGAAATAAACAAGATTCAAAGGATTTTCAATCAAAATAAATCAAATTATTCGCTCTTCAGCATTGCTTTGGCGTTCTCGATTGTGAGATTCCTACTCGAAACTAAGTGTCCGAAGGCTTGATTGTTGAGGCAATTGCAAACCTCTTTTAACACCTATGCTTCCATCCACCCCGGGATTCGAACTGACGACCTTTGGATTGTTAGTCTAACTGCCTACCAGCGACTCCACCGAGACAGGACCCAGCGAGACGACTCCTGCACCTGGACTGAGCTAACGACCTAACCTTTTTAGGTTAGTCTGGGGCCAACATTTACTTCCCCGGCCGACGGAAGGCGTGATCAGACAAATCTCGTCTCGAAAAATGCCACCGGGACCTTCTGGGATCAAACCCAGGCCGACTGGGTGAGAGGCAACCACGCTTACCACTACACCACGGGTCCCGGCATGATTTTCTTTATAAAAGCTTAATAACATTTACAATCAAAAAGTACAGAAACGAAATTTTGTCAGTTTTGGAGTAAGAGTAACTATAAGGCTAAATTTTTTGGAAATTTCAGCATTTTTAAAATAATAATTAAAGGATTTATCATTCCACGTCAAACAGAAAGTCTCCAAATCAAAAATGCTCCGATTTGGAGTGGAGGTTCTTTGGACCAAATAATTAGACCCGTAGTTTTTTGTTTGGCGATTAGGGTGCTCCTTTCCGATATAGGGTGATCATAAAAATGCGTTTTTCGTAGATTTTCGCAAAAATCCCGGCTCGGACCAACACAACTGGTGATCTTTTCCCTTCTGGAATCGATTGCTTAGTAAAGGTTAGGTAGTGTATCGTCACAAACTGGACCTTATCATGACACCTTAGAGAGGCGACCTCTGGAATGTTAACATTAACCTTAACATGTTAACATTAAGTTGAGAATGAAACTGCCACTGAATCCGCTTTGTAAATGCCGGCCCCGATACTCTTCAAGGATGTGCCACTCAGGAACTGGGAAAGATTTA
Organism: Culex quinquefasciatus; assembly: GCF_015732765.1. NCBI lineage: Eukaryota > Metazoa > Arthropoda > Insecta > Diptera > Culicidae > Culex > Culex quinquefasciatus. Next base: position 150,435,528 of record NC_051863.1, on the reverse strand, counting down.
CTTTACTTACTTTAAAGCAACTAAATTCAAAAATAAACAGAATGGTCAACCAAACAAAACGTGTTTGTTGTTGTTTACATTGCGTGCCCTTGATTTTGTTTATTCAAGGTCAAACATTAAAAAAGCTTTTTCTAGGAACGTCAAAAAAGCACGTGCGACAGCGTAAAAATATACTTAAATATATCATAACCGCACTGTTTTGGTAAAACCAGCACCAGCTTGCATATCCCTCCTCTATTAGATACATAATTTTGTAACCACACCTTGGCAATATCGATTGCTCGCAAATTCTCGACCAATTCGTTACCAGATTACTTCACCATATCCCTCTCAGCTTCAAACGCCACACCAAGCAAATCGTTCAAGTGTCCACCGACCCTCGTTCTACATCCTATCTTGATGGCACAATACAAAACAACAAGAAAAAAAACCTTCACATTCCGGTGATTCTGCGTTTCCGGAAGCAGTCGACTTTGACTCGTCCAAAGTCAGCGGTCTAAATCGAACGACCACCGGGAAGGACCGTTCCACTTCAGTTACGTCGCTGCACAGCTGAACCGACTGCCACGCCAAAGAAAATGCCCTACTACTGAACACATGAAACATGGCACAAATGCCCATCAAATGTCCACCCACTGGCAGTGTTGCTACCGCTTTTGGTTGTAAGAGTGAGCTTCTTTCCCCCACGCCCTCAAGCTGTGCAATGGTATTATTTCCGAAACGAGAATCGGAATATAAATTTCTTTCATCGTCATAACTCTATTAAGACCAACCTTCCCTCCCGCAAGGGCGGTCGACGGTCCAGACTCGGCCAAATGGCCATCATTTTACTACTCCCTCAACATTGAAGGAGCGGGTAAAAATGCAGAACACCTAAAAAGGAAAAACAAAAGAAAACACATTCCGGCAGACCAAAATGGCCTCGGCAGCTATGTGTGATGGTCAGCGAAAGATATATGACCTGACCGAGGTCAGTCCTGGTGGCCAGTAGTGGTAGTACCTGGGCGGATCATCTTTGCCATCGGCAACGGCCATAAATTATGTATCAATAACATATTTTATCTGACCAGAGCTCGCTCTTTCTCGAACTGAACTGGATAAACAGGAGGGAATATTGGATCATCACATCATGGCATAAATGGATGATTTGTGTTCAAGCAAGTAGGTTCTTGGCTGGATTAAGTTGAGTTTTTTATTTGATACTACAAAACTATGTGAACTTCTTCTACATTAGATCAAGCAATAGGCAGTACACCATATTCTTTTTTTAAGTCACCTTTTTTTAAACGATTCTCGATTTACGCAACTTTTTTTAAGTCATGACTTAAAAGAAGAATGTCCATGACTTAAATCGAGAATATGACTTAAATTAAGAATCTTTGAGAATTCGTAATTTTTCGGAGAGTTTTCAAAATGTATGAATGGTATGTTATTAAGTTATGATATTGAAACATGTAAGCATAGTTTTGGAACATCTGGGATGTTCTAGTCCATCCGAAACTTCCGGAAATGTTGTGCAACAGGCTTATCAAAGAAACAAGTCGAATCTTCAAGATATTGACTACGGATGCTACCCAAACTACTTTAGTCAGTGTGGTAGGCTACAGTGCATTGTTGTAAGAACTTATTGGGATGTCCTGGGTCATCCAAGGACTCCTTGGAGTTAAGATCTGTGAATCTACCGCCGTAACAAGCAAGAGGTCGACGGTTTTTGAACCCGGAACATACCCGCATAGCTTCAGTGAGTATGGTAGACTACTTTGCTGGGGTGTTGGGATGTGTTTGGATGTTCTGGGTCATCCAAGGACTCCCTAGAGTTAAGATCTGTGACTCTACCGCCGTAACAAGCAAGAGGTCAACGGTTTTTGAAGCCGGAACATACCCGCATAACTTCAGTGAGTATGGTAGACTACTTTGCTGGGGTGTTGGGATGTGTTTGGATGTTCTGGGTCATCCAAGGACTCCCTAGAGTTAAGATATGAGACTCTACCGCCGTAACGAGCAAGAAGTCGACGGTTTTTGAACCCGTAACATACCCGCATAGCTTCAGTGAGTATGGTAGACTACTTTGCTGGGGTGTTGGGATGTGTTTGGATGTTCTGGGTCATCCAAGGACTCCCTAGAGTTAAGATCTGTGACTCTACCGCCGTAACAAGCAAGAGGTCAACGGTTTTTGAAGCCGGAACATACCCGCATAACTTCAGTGAGTATGGTAGACTACTTTGCTGGGGTGTTGGGATGTGTTTGGATGTTCTGGGTCATCCAAGGACTCCCTAGAGTTAAGATATGAGACTCTACCGCCGTAACGAGCAAGAAGTCGACGGTTTTTGAACCCGTAACATACCCGCATAGCTTCAGTGAGTATGGTGGACTACTTTGCTGGAGTGTTGGGATATGCTTGGATGTCCTGGGTCATCCAAGGACTCCCTGGAGTTAAGATCTGTGAATCTACCACCGTAACAAGCAAGAAGTCGACGGTTTTTGACCCCGGAACATATCCGCATAGCTTCAATGAGTATGGTAGACTTGTTTGCTGATGTGTTGGGATGTTCTGGGACATCCAAGGACTCCCTGGAGTTAAGACCCATGGGTTCACCGCTTTAACGAGCAAGTGGTCAATAGTTATTGACTACGAGACATACCCGCATAGCTTCAGTGAGTATGGTAGACTACTATGATGATGTGTTGGGATGTTCTGCGACATCCAAGGACTCCCTGAAGTTAAGATTTATGAGTCTACCGCCGTAACAAGTAAGAGGTCAACGGTTTTTGACCTTGGGACAGACCCGCATAGCTTAAGTGAGTACGGTTGACTACTTTGCTAATGTATTGGACTGTCTTGGGTCATCCAAGAACTCCATTGAGTTATAACACGAGGGGCTACGGCTGTAACAAGGACTTTCTGGGACGGAACATAACAGCAAAGAAGTCTATCATACTCACTGAAGCTCTGCGGATATTTCCCAAGGTCAAATACGTCGACCTCTTGCGTTTTACGTCAGTTAACCCACAGATCTTAACTCCAGGAAGTCCTTGAATGTCCCAGAACATCCCATCATATCAGCAAAGTAGTCTACCGTATCCACTTAAGCTATGCGGATATGTTCCGGGGTCAAAAACTGTCGACCTCGGGCTTGTTACGGTGGTAGATCAACAGATCTTAACTTCAGGTAGTCCTTGGATGTCCCATAACATCTCAACACATCAGCAAACTAGTCTACCGTACCCACTGAAGCTATGCGGATTTGTTCCGGGGTCAAAAACCGTCGACCTCGGGCTTGTTACGGTGGTAGACCAACAGATCTTAACTCCAGGTAGTCTTTGGATGTCCCATAACATCACAACACATCAGCAAACTAGTCTACAATAATCACTGAAGCTATGCGGATATGTTTCGGGGTCAAAAACCGTCGACCTCTTGCTTGTTACGGCGGTAGACCCACAGATCTTAACTCCAGGGAGTCCTTGGATGACCCAGAATATCCAAACACATCCCAGCACCCCAGCAAAGTAGTCCCCCATACTCACTGAAGCTATGCGGATATGTTCCGGGGTCAAAAACCGTCGACCTCGTGCTTGTTACGGCGGTAGATTCACAGATCTTAACTCCAGGGAGTCCTTGGATGACTCAGAACATCCAAACACATCCCAACACCCCAGCAAAGTAGTCCCCCATACTCACTGAAGCTATGCGGATATGTTCCGGGGTCAAAAACCGTCGACCTCTTGCTTGTTACGGCGGTAGACCCAAAGATCTTAACTCCAGGAGTTCTTGGATGACCCAGATCATCCCAATAAGTTGTTACAATAATGATCTGTAGCTTACTACACTCACTGAAGCAGTCTGGGTAGGATCCGTTGTCAAAATCTTGAAGTTCGACTTGTTTCTTTGATAAGCCTGTTGCACAACATTTCCGGAAGTTTCGGATGGACTAGAACATCCCAGGTGTTCCAAAACCATGATAAAATGTTTCAATAACATTTCTCAATAAAATACAATTGTCACATTTTGAAAATTTTCCGAAAAATTACGTAATCCCATATATTCTTAATTTATGTCATATTCTCAATTTAAGTCATGGACATTCTTTTTTTAAACGATTCTCGATTTAAACACCCCCATTTCGTTGTGTAAATCAAGAATATGGTGTATGAGTTTGTTTGAATTTCATTCAAAAAAGTCTTCTTTGCCACTTTAATGTCAAATCTACTTTGCCACTAAGGTTGATTACTCACTTTTATTTCAATACCAATCTCACTTAAACTTCAACTAAATGACTCGCTCACACCCCTAAACCCATTAAATTAATTAAGCGTCAAATGTCCCTCATCCAATTTCAATTTCCAGAAAGATTTCGTGACCACTGAACATGCTCTGGTCGATTTCCTTAACCACCTGAAAAAATCCAAAAAGATTTGACAAAACTCTAGCTCGCACACTCCCACTAAATCGCAATAAAACCAACTTCCGGAAAACTCCACCCCCTTCTCAGTTGGTGTAAAAGCCAGTGCCACCACAATCGCCCCTTCTGCCCTAATTGAAAATTGTCTTCTGCGTACTTTTGCCGAGGAAGGGCTCGAGCTCTGACACCGACAGTTCAGCGCGCACAGCAGTGGTGACAACACTTAAGCCATTACACTTCGCTCCCTCGCCCTCTGACTCAGCTGTTGATCTGACCGAATGTGAGTTTTGTCCCTTCCCCGGCACTCCACGTGCTGCCCGGGAACAATAAACCAATCAAAGTCAAATCAAATCAAATTTTATTCCGACCTTCGCCCGAAACTCGATGCCCCGGCAGGCGGCAGAGGGTTGGTCCGGAAAGGGCCCACACAAAAGGACTCCGAAGGGGACACTTTTCCCCGACGAGCAAAGCGCACAGTTCACTGCTTGAGAGATGATATTCCAGGCAAAAGCGGGGGTGTAATAAGATTATATTGTCTCCTTTTCATTTGATATGCATTAAAATTGAATTGAAACCCATTAGAGAAGCGTACGGCAGCATGTGAGTGGGTCGGGAAAGGAAGGTTCCCATGTCCATGGTTACTGAACGAAGGTTGTTCACGGAAATTCCGGTTCAGGGCGTGACCGTGTCCCTTGTTTTGCAAATTGTTCGCCGGAATCGCGTTACAGGTCAAAGGGTCACGCTAGAGTGAAAAGTAGATCTTCATTTGTTCAGTTGCTTGAAATCTTCCAACGCTTTAGAAAATTATTTTAATTCATTTTATTTTTAAATAATCAATTATAATTAATTAAATTAGTGAAATAAATATTGGGGACAAAAATTTTAATAAAATGCAATGTTCTTATTGCTGTGACGAGCCAAAAAATGTAACTTTACCAATATATTCTAATCAACATTCGTTAGCGACCTTCTCCAGTCGTCAATCGATTGCCCATCAATTTTGGAACTCATCGACTTCAACATACGCCGGCGCACTCTCCGCACCCACTACTTTCTGAGGGTTCCCCGAGCACTTAGAAATTACGGACATCATGAGCCACTATCCAGCATGTGTCGTATTTTCAACTCCTGTTCTGATTTTTTTGATTTCTCTCTCCCTCGCAACACTATCAAGAATCGAGTCCTCAATCATCTTAGGAATTTGTAGCGAAGATCTGTGATATTATTTTTAAGGAAAGTGACATAAATGTTAATCGTTAATTGTAATAATTGTTACATTTAAGTATGCTCGTCTTGTATCATTGGAGTTTGTAAACTTGTTGATGCGTTAAGACGAGGTGGTTTTGTGCCTCTCTGAGAGAGTGTCCTGTGACACAACTCAAAGGGGCTTTTCCCCACCTCCAAATAAAAAACAAACAAACAAACAAAAAGATCGGTTTAAAATTGCATTTTTTTTATCAAACCAATCACTGTAACGACCCCCAGGTCTTTTTTGATCTCTATTGCAAGTTTCTGCTTGAACAAAGGCTTGAATGGGGAGAGCACCCAAATCTATTTTTACTCCAAGATTCGAACTGACGACCTTTAGATTGCGAGTCCAACCGCCGCCAGCGATTCCACCGAAACAGGCTTGGTTTGGTGTGTTGTTCGCCTTAATATCAAAGAGATGACTCCCACACCTAGAATGACTTAACGGCCTAACAACTAAGGCCAGGACCGACGTTTTACTTGCCCATCCAATGGAAGGCTGGAGCAGATGGGAATCGAACCTATGATCAGCCGCTTACTAAGCGGACAGCTTAACCATTCGGTCAAGCCTGCTGCATATGTGAAATGCGAAAAATTGCAATCTTGCGAGATGTGACCCTGTGATGTGAAAATTTGACGACTCAGAATCCGGATCCAGCTTAACCCACACAGAAAAAAATGATGGTAATATTCATCAGGAAATGGTGACAGATTTTGTGGCAAAAAATATGTGTAATATTACATCAGGAATTGATGAATTTTCATCAGTTTCTGATAAATATTCATCAGGTTCACATTTTTACACATTTTTTATGTAATATTACTCAAAAAATGATTAATATTCAACCAACCAAATTTTCAACATTCCAAAATTCAACTTTTTTTGGCTGTGAATTGCCAAACGGACCCGACTCCACCGACTCCGACACCAACTCCAACAACAAATTCCATACAAAATTGTTGAAATATGGCCGTCTTCGCCTTCTCAGAATTTGCCAACTCCAACTCTAACTCTGACATCAGTTCTTCAAGAAGAACAAAAAAACTCGTCTCCACCGAATCCGACACCAAATTCCAGCTCTACAGCCGTGAATATAACAATATTTATTATAATTGATTTAATAAGCAGTTAAAATAAATTCAAAATTGGACTTTCTGGAATCATATAATTTTAATGTTTATTTAATCACAGTCAGTCAAAACTTGGCTCTTAAAAAAACATTCAAAAAGATTCAAAATTCAAAAACTCCTATTTGGCTATTAATGAACAAAAAAACACCTCCTTTGAGTCCGATTTGTGATGCCTTTCCGTTGGGTCGCAGGATTTTGTCGTGTTCGTCGTCGGTGTGCAACAACAACAAAACCTTATCATACCATTTCAGCACGATAAACATCGTAACGCGTCGTTCGCTTCGTTAATCAGTACCCCACTAAACATCATTTTCAGGGTATTATATGTGACCTGGAACAGTCAAGGAAAATCAGGGAATTTAAATCTGGGTCAGGGAACTTAGTTAAAATTAAATCTTTGAACAACATTCGCTCTTGACGAAATATTTTCAAATATAGTCCATCACAACCTTTAAAAAAAAGTTGTATTTAAAAAATGTATTTTCTTGTAACTTGTAAGATTAATTATTTCGTAAAACTGAATTAAATTTCATATTGAAGTATAACCTTTTTATTCGGACCCAAATGTGAATAATCCTTATCAATAAATGTCAATGCAAGGTAAACAAAAGGTCGAATTTGTATTTCTTCTAAAGCTTCCTGGTCCTGAGCCATTCTCCGCGAAATCTGGAAATGGTAATTCAAAATATCAAGGGATAAAATGACTTTCGAGTTATATTTTTTTCAAAGGGTAAGATTTTCTTAAAAAAGTTTTTTTTAAGTTAAAATCGAATTAGTAATCGATAAATACTATGCCATTTTCATTACAGCCACACAGACCAAAATGGTTGTAAGGCTGGATTTTCATGGATTGTGCAACGACATCGAGAGCACGAGCATCGAACCAACTCGATGCTCCTGGCTTGCGTTACTTCATTTAGCTTAGACGCAACCCCAAAATCGACTTTCCGGAATAAGGAACACTTGCATGCAAGTTAACGAAGGATGGAGAATGACAGATTCAAACGTAAACAAAGCAGCATTGCGTGGTGATCGGAACTCCAGAACAACTTTTGAAATAAGCTGATGTTGTTCAATAAATCTTTTTCAAAAAGGCGTATGATTAGACTAGCGCATAATTTAATTAAATAAAACCATTTGCCTCATGTTCGTTGGAAAAAATCATGCCAAAAAGATGAGAGATAATTGAGGTTTTGCAGCTCGAATGTGTTTCAAATGTAGGTGGCGCCAAAATGAGGTTACTTGCCAAAAATCGTATTTCTTTCTGCTGGATTGAAGAACAAAATCGCTTATTTTTCATGGTTCCCTGCATCAATCTTAATGAAACTGGTTGCAAAAGACGAGAATTTTTTTTTTGCTTTAAAATAATGAACATCATTTTTTAGGCACGCAAAAATTTGTGACTTTTTCTTAAAAAAAACATGTTTTGGAACATTAAAAATGAGTTTCCCCATATATATCGATGGAACAGACAGTTTTATAGTTGATAACAGATGTGTTAACGTATATTCAACAATTATTATTGATTTTTGACAGACTTTCTTGCCAAATAGTCCAAATTTCTATCTTTTTCTAAATTTACAGTTTTCTCGTAGAAAAATCAAACAAATATTGGAAAGTTGTACACCAAATTGTTGGAAATAATTTTTCTCATCCGAATCCGGCATAAGTTTAATAAAAATGTTGATTATGAAGCAAAAAACACATTTTTCAAAAAAAATCATAGGTTTACGCTATTTGTTCATAGGTGGCGACATGTGTCTTTTAGCTTAGCTGCAAATTCTCTATAGAGTGGATTTAAAATTGGAATTTTTTTAAGAATTTAAAAAAATTTTAGTTATTTAATTTTTTTTAGAAATTAAAAAAAAATAATTAATTCAAGAAATATGAGAAAATAAAGAAATAATTTAATAATTTAGGAAATTGAGGAAATTCAAGAAATTAAAGAAATTAAAAACATTAAGAAATCAAAAAAAATTAAGGAAATTTTAGAAATTTTTTAAATTAATTTTTTTTTGAAATTTTCAAAATTATGGAAATTTTAGAAATTTTTCCAATTTTAGCAATTTAAGAAATTTTAGAAATTTTAGAAATTTTAGAAATTTTAGAAATTTAAGAAAATTGAGAAATTTTAAAAATTTTAGAAATTTTAGAAATTTTTGAAATTTTAGAAATTTTAGAAATTTTAGAAATTTTAGAAATTTTAGAAATTTTAGAAATTTTAGAAATTTTAGAAATTTTAGAAATTTTAGAAATTTTAGAAATTTTAGAAATTTTAGAAATTTTAGAAATTTTAGAAATTTTAGAAATTTTAGAAATTTTAGAAATTTTAGAAATTTTAGAAATTTTAGAAATTTTAGAAATTTTAGAAATTTTAGAAATTTTAGAAATTTTAGAAATTTTAGAAATTTTAGAAATTTTAGAAATTTTAGAAATTTTAGAAATTTTAGAAATTTTAGAAATTTTAGAAATTTTAGAAATTTTAGAAATTTTAGAAATTTTAGAAATTTTAGAAATTTTAGAAATTTTAGAAATTTTAGAAATTTTAGAAATTTTAGAAATTTTAGAAATTTTAGAAATTTTAGAAATTTTAGAAATTTTAGAAATTTTAGAAATTTTAGAAATTTTAGAAATTTTAGAAATTTTAGAAATTTTAGAAATTTTAGAAATTTTTTTTAGAAATTTTAGAAATTTTAGAAATTCTAGAAATTTTAGAAATTTTAGAAATTTTAGAAATTTTAGAAATTTTAGAAATTTTAGAAATTTTAGAAAATTGAGAAATTTTAGAAATTTTAGAAATTTTAAAAATTTTAGAAATTTTAGAAATTTTAGAAATTTTACAAATTTTAGAAATTTTAGAAATTTTCGAAATTTTAAAAATTTTAAAAATTTTAGAAATTTTAGAAATTTTAGAAATTTTAGAAATTTTAGAAATTTTAGAAATTTTAGAAATTTTAGAAATTTTAGAAATTTTAGAAATTTTAGAAATTTTAGAAATTTTAGAAATTTTAGAAATTTTAGAAATTTTAGAAATTTTAGAAATTTTAGAAATTTTAGAAATTTTAGAAACTTTAGAAATTTTAGAAATTTTAGAAATTTTAGAAATTTTAGAAATTTAAGAAATTTAAGAAATTTTAGAAATTTTAGAAATTTTAGAAATTTTAGAAATTTTAGAAATTTTAGAAATTTCAGAAATTTTAGAAATTTTAGAAATTTTAGAAATTTTAGAAATTTTAGAAATTTTAGAAATTTTAGAAATTTTAGAAATTTTAGAAATTTTAGAAATTTTAGAAATTTTAGAAATTTTAGAAATTTTAGAAATTTTAGAAATTTTAGAAATTTTAAAAATTTTAAAATTTTAGAAATTTTAGAAATTTTAGAAATTTTAGAAATTTTAGAAATTTTAGAAATTTTAGAAATTTTAGAAATTTTAGAAATTTTAGAAATTTTAGAAATTTTAGAAATTTTAGAAATTTTAGAAATTTTAGAAATTTTAGAAATTTTAGAAATTTTAGAAATTTTAGAAATTTTAGAAATTTTAGAAATTTTAGAAATTTTAGAAATTTTAGAAATTTTAGAAATTTTAGAAATTTTAGAAATTTTAGAAATTTTAGAAATTTTAGAAATTTTAGAAATTTTAGAAATTTAAGAAATTTAAGATATTCAGGAAACTATAAATATTTAGAAATTAAAGGAATTGAAAAAATTAAAGTAAGTATAGACATTTTATATATTTTTATACTTCAAAAATTAGAAAATTTTTAGAAAACTTTGAAATTTTAGAAAACTTTGAAATTTTAAAAAACTTAATAAATTTATAAGTTTAAGAAAATTTTATATTTTTTAAAGAAATTTTAGAAATTTTGGAATTTAAGAAATTTAAGCAAAATTTAGGCAAGCAATCCGTCCAACGGTGCACGGAATCCTCCTGCAAAACAATGCCCAGAAATCCGGCCACCGGTGGACGTATTCCTCCTGCAAATCAATGCCCCGAAATCCATCCACCGGTGGACCAGTTCCCTTGTCAACTTGGCCAGGCAATCCGTCCATCGGTGCACAGAATCTTCCTGCAAAACAATGCCCTGAAGTCCATCCTCCTGCAAAACAAAACCCTGCAATCCGTCCACCGGTGGACGGATTCCTCCTGCAAAACAATGCCCTGAAATCCAACCACCGGTGGACCAGTTCCTCTTGTCAACTTGGCCAGGCAATCCGTCCACCGGTGAACGGATTCCTCCTGCAAAACAATGCCCTGAAATCCAACCACCGGTGGACGGATTCCTCCTGCAAAACAATGTCCAGAAATCCGGCCACCGGTGGACCGATTCCTCCAGCAAAAACAAACAATGCCCGAAATCCTTCTACCGGTGGACAAGTTCCCCTTGTCAACTTGGCCAGGCAATCCGTCCACCGGTGGACGGATTCCTCCTGCAAAACAATGCCCTGAAATCCGTCCACCGGTGGACGGATTTCTCCTGCAAAACAATGCACCGAAATCCAACCACCGGTGGACAAGTTCCTCTTGTCAACTTAGCCAGGCAATCCGTCCACCGGTGAACGGATTCCTCCTGCAAAACAATGCCCTGAAATCCAACCACCGGTGGACCGATTCCTCCAGCAAAAACAAACAATGCCCGAAATCCTTCTACCGGTGGACAAGTTCCCCTTGTCAACTTGGCCAGGCAATCCGTCCACCGGTGGACGGATTCCTCCTGCAAAACAATGCCCTGAAATCCGTCCACCGGTGGACGGATTTCTCCTGCAAAACAATGCACCGAAATCCAACCACCGGTGGACAAGTTCCTCTTGTCAACTTAGCCAGGCAATCCTTCCACCGGTTTACGGATTCCTCCTGCAAAACAATGCCCTGAAATCCGACCACCGGTGGACGGATTCCTCCGGCAAAACAATGTCCAGAAATCCGGCCACCGGTGGATCAGTTCCTCTTGCTAACCTAGGCAAGAAATCCGTCCACCGGTGGACGGTTTCCGTCTGCAAAACAACGGCCAGAAGAATAACTCCATTTCACCTCATTTCACCATGCAAAATCAGCTGTTTTGATTGTTGACAAGGTCTGGTTTGACAGATAGAATTTGTTTCGTCAAGTTTCATTCCCATCCCGTACCAAGCGTTTCAAAGCGTTATTTAGGTTTGTGTCTAGGGTGCCGCTGAGGTAGCAAAAGACACTGAACGAGCATCGAGTTTCAATGCACGGACATTTTAGCAAAGCATGGTCGTGAGTATGCTTTCGATGTCGGTCGTCTAAAGATGCTCGTGCATCGAAAATGAAAAGTCGGAAAATCGCATTTTCGCAACTTTCCGGCGATGGGTATGTGTTTGTTTGTGCTTATACTACCATAAAATATCAATCCAAACCATTTTGCGATTTAACCTGATTGATAAAAATTAGTTTTCGGCAAAATATGACCACGAGCATCGAAAGCCGCTTTCGATGTCGGTCATCGAAAAATCCATGAAAATCCACCCTAATATTAAAAAAAAAAGATTTAATATTTTGTGTCAAAAAATGATTTAAAAAATGGAAAAGGTTAAATTTTAATCAGTTAGTTCATGTCAAATTACTCAACTATTAAATAAGCAATCTTAAACAAAATCGAATTTTTACTGTGTATTTTGAGTTCTATTTTGAAAACATCAACCTTTTCTTAATTTCTCCATTATTTCACTGTGATCTAGTTTTAAGCTTTCTTCTCTCACTGCTCCCCTTTCCTTAGCAAGTACAGATTTTTTTTAAACATTTTTCTATCTTTAGTTAAATCCTCAGTTACAAATAATAAGAGTTAACAACTAAACTAGTAAAAATGATCTGATGATTTCCTATGAATTTGCCTAAGAAACATATGATATTAAATTATCGTATCTGAAATAAAGTTATAAAAAAAATGTTACAACCAAGATTGTAAACGATAAAATGATTGAGGCTCGATAACAATAACGATAGTTCTATCGTTACCAATATCGTTATTTCGATAATTTTTTCAGCGATGATCTTATCTCTGATAATGGACGAAAGCTCGTTTTTAAAATCATTCTTAAATCCATTTATTTAAAAATATCATGTTTAAATACCAATGCCTAAGAATATAGGTTTTTTTTAAATATATCACAATTGTTCACAAAATACCCTTTTTTTGAAGAAAAAAACTCAAATTTTAATAATTTGCATTGTTGGTATCAAACAAAGCGAAATTTTGTTAGCTTTTTCACATCAATAGAGTTTCTTTTTTGGAAAATAGAAAAATTTTCATAAAATACCGTATTTTATTGAAAATACTAAAAAAAAAATGCAATATGGGTATCAAACGACGCGAAATTTTGTATCCAGCAATCACAAGTTGAATGTATTTATGAAGCATGCAAAATTTCGTTTCGTTTGATACCGTTTATGCATTTTTTGAAAATTTTGAGTATTTCTGAAATCATACGGTAATTTGAGATTTTTTTTGTCTTTTCAAAACAAATCTTATAAATTGAAAAAAAAAACATATGAATTTTTAATTCGTTAGAGACCAATATTGTGAAAATTCTAGCAATTTCTTAAAAAAAAACTCTAATAAAGTGAAAAGGCGTTCGAAATTTTGCTTCGTATGTATATTTTGAAAATTTATGTATTTTTGTAATCTTAGTATTTTACAAAAATACTTTTAAAAAGTAAAAGATACAAAATTTCGCTTCGTTTTATACCCATATTTTTTTTTAAAATTTGAGTATTTTCGGATAAATACGGTATTATTTGAACAATTTTGAGTACCTACACTTTGAAACTAACTTCATTTTTGAAAATATGTTCTTAGTAAAAGCATTGATAATTTATTATGATATGGTTGAATTAATCGATTTAAGAAAGATTTAAAAAACGACTTATCGCCCATTATCGACGATGAGATTATCGCCGATACAATTATCGAAATAACGATAACGATAGATTGTCGTTATTGTCAGACGATACTATTATCGATTAACAACCTTGGTAACAGTAAAATACTTTAAACTTAGCTGTGTTTTTTCCTAATGAAATATGTTTTCAAAAATGGCAAATCTTTTTAATCAAAAATATGCATTGACTTTTTCTTCAAAATCATCGTTTAAGTTATTAAAGCAGTGCACTTTCCCAGTAAATTGTTGAATAATTTTTGATTTGAATTTTAATCGATAAATTGAGCTGTTTTGCCTTCCTCACCTCAATGAGGAAAGGCTTTAAAATCACTCGAAAAATGAACTCCTTTATTAGACCTCGTAGACCCACCTTCACGTATACCTATCGACTCAGAATCAAATTCTGTACAAATGTCTGTGCGTGTGTCTGGATGTGAGTCCGTGCACCGAAAAATATGCACACGATTATCTCCGGATTGGCTGAACCGATTTCGACCGTTTTGGTCTCATTCGATCTGTCTTGGGGTCCCACAAGACCCTAGTTAATATTATGAAGTTTAGTAAAGTACTTCAAAAGTTATGCTTAAAAAACGATTTCGAATAAAGTCCGGAAGATTGTAAAAAGGGTGGTTTTTGTAAGAAAACTCATCATGCTATACATTTTTTGAAAGGTATTCAAAAGACCTTTCTAACGAGCCCAAAACATTGAAGATCTGACAATCCTATCAAAAGTTATGAGCACTTAAGTGTTATTTATGCACTTTTTGGAGGTTGGATCTCAAATATTTTGATAAAAACGTTGTCCGGATCCACCATGCGACCTGTCTTTGTATAGGTAATCAAAAGACCTTTCCAATGAGCCTAAAACGTTGAAGATCTGACAACCCTATCAAAAGTTATAACCACTTGAGTGTTATTTATACACTTTTTTAGGCCGGATTTCAGATATTTTGATAAAAATAAGTCTCGTTTAAACTCTTTTTTGAGGCTCTGTAGTGTAACTTTATGAATGTAAGGAAGGCACCACCCACCTAAAGGTGGTTAAGCAACGTTTTTTGTGAGGATTCGATTTTTGTAGAAATATGGCTCAAGCGATATCTTTTATGATCCTGAAAAAAGAAGATTTAGAAACGTTAAAAAAATTGAATATTAGCATGGTTTTATGTTTTTTTTTGTTTTTGCATAAAAATCTTAAAATTTTTGAAGCTGCTGATTGAAATTTCCTCTTTGTTTTAATTTTCAGTAGGCAATTTTAAACATATTAAAATGTGGTCTGATAAACAGTTGTGTAACTTTTCAAAATTTTCGTGGTTGTTGATTTGTTGAAATACAAAAAAAAAATATGATCTGATCTATAGCAAAAAGGGAAAAGGCATTTTAACAACCAAGTCAATTTTTGAATGTTCTATAAGAAATAGAGGTTGACAAAATAAATGCATTTTATTTAATGCAAGACTTTCAATCTCTTAAATTATCGATATTCAAAAAGAAAATTTATGAAAACATCAAAAACGATACCTAAAATATTCATTTAAAAATAACCTTCAACCTGTTTGATGACTAACTGCACTTTTTCAGAATAAATTTAGGCAAAGTTACATGAAAAAATGAGGTCAATCAACACATTCCCTCTGATGTGAACTTTTGTGTTTGTGTACAATTCTGTTGCCTTAAGGCAAACACACTTTAAATATTTTCCTTTCAAACTATCTTGCACAGGAAAGAGTGATTTCTGTGAAAGCTAAGCTTCACTTTTTGAGCTACAACACATTTTTTTCAAACCACTGAAATCTGAAAAGCGAGTTTAGAAACCTTGTTAAGCCATAAAAAATGCAATAAATAGGCTTTTGAGGTTTATGAATTGAAGTTGATGTGTGTGATTAGATTTTTAAATTGAGTTTAAAATAAAATCCTCTTCCCAAAAAAACTGAGTATCAATTTCCACCGAAAAACTCAATTTCAAAACCCCATTTGCTTCATTTGGCCAAAATTGCAAACGATGCTGATGAGAGGCCCCTTCAAGTGGGAAGAAGCTAAAAGCGCGCGCTGAATAGCGATCCTTTTCAAGCGAGAAACGGTCCTAAATTGCCAACAAGAAGCACTTTGGCGCGGTGGTGTAAGCTGCTGCTGCTGCTGCGAATCAAAAACAATTAGGCGGCCATTTATTTTTTAAATTACGTCTAACGAGCCATCGTCGACGGAGGTGGCCCACGGGTTTCTGGTGCGGAATTGAAGTGCTTGTTAGGGATTATTATGTTCTTTTTTTTAATTTTAGAATTTGAAATAATGTGGATCTAGGGTTTCAACGCTTTTAAATAACTTACATGCATTTTTTACAAACTTTTTGAAATAAATTTCGCAAACCGTTGACCGTTTTCATAACCAATGACGTATTCAACATGTCTGCAAATGCTGATGCTGATACTGCTAGTGGAAAATGTTTCCCTCTTGCGGGCTGATATTTTTGGATGGTTCGAAAAATCCAAAAATCGTACGGGAGCCAAAGATTCAAGTTGAAAAGGTGAAAGTAAATGCCTACCCGCGAGTACTCAATCTTTCGGACTGGTGTAACTCCGAGGGAGAGGATAGATGCCCTTGGGAAATTAAACGATGAGTAGAAAGTTACACATAGTGGAAGGACACATTTTTTGAGGAGTTGTTAAAAACCTCTGAAATGGTTGTTAGTAAAAAAAAATCATTTTTTATTTAAATTTCAAAAATCAACTCATTCGCTCTACTACATGGTCTTGGCAGACGATCCAGCTACAATTTCAATCCAGCCAATTCAATAAATAATCAATTCCCAAAGCAAACACCGAGAATCACAAGTGTCAATCAATACCACAATGTTTTCTCACCGGAAAATATATTCCTTGAAAGGCTTTTCTCAAAAAGCAAAAACAGATTCTTCCTTCATTTTTTGCCCACTTTTTCCACCCCTCAAGAGACCACCACCGGCATCAACCTGTTCAAGTGGGCTTTAAGACTTTTCCAATTTTCTTTTGCCCCATTTCAAGATTAATTCAAATTTGCTTTGGACACTTGAGACTTGTGATTCATGATTGTTTGCACTTTTGATTTAATACTTTTTTTTCTTTTTTCGGAGGGTGATGAAGTCGACCCATCTATAACCTTCATGATTGGATCAAAATTCTGCCAAATTAATCTCTGAACAGCTAATTCCATTAATCCATCCGATGCTAACAACCCATCAATTAATGTGGCTGCTACACCCCGTCAGTTTGTCGAACTTTGCCCTCTTGACTGTTCGTTCACGAATTAGTTGCTGGTCAGAAGAGCAACGGGTTTTCCTGGGCAGGTGAAGCCAATAATATGAAGCTCAATTTTCTGCGCAGCCAGATAGAGAACCTAATAAATCTGTTTTTGATGAAAACTTTTCCAATCGAGCAGCCACCGTAATTTGATTACTTTTGGAGGAATTGGGAAAAAAGTTCACTCTTGATTCTTCGACACATGATCTGATAAGGTGGGCTCAGATTTGCTCGGCTGGCTGAACCTTGTTTTTTCCAATGAGTATTTTGTAAAATTATTAGAGCAAATCTTCTAAGAATCCCACAATTGGTTAGATGAAAAAGCAGTATTTTAAATTTCCACAAGAATTAAATGCTTGTATCTCCTACTAAATGCAAAATTATCAAACAGATAAATTAAAAAAAAAACAAAAAGTACTTTTAAAAAATCGGAAAAAACACCTTAAAAATTTGTTTAAATTAGTATGAATGAATTAAAATTTGTGTACAAACTCACCCTAAAATAAATTTGCAGTTTTAAAAAGCTGTAGGAATCAGCTGCTACATACAAATTATTTCAACTTATCGTTCTTTCGAACAAACTTCTATATCATTATAACTTGATGTCTCAACAAATAATCATGTTGAAAATAACAATAGTAGGTAATACGAAAATATTCCCAACACATTCCTTACGTTTCAATGCTTTCAGGATGATCCCACCACCAAATGTGGCCCTTCCGTTCCGGAATACCCCCCTAATTCGAACACGCGTACAAAACAATCCCCTAATGAGCTGAGAAAAAGCCAGCCCAGAAAATCCCGGAAAATGCTGACTTGCTGTCCTTTCTCCCCTCTTAATCGTCCTGGACCTCCCCCCCACAGCAAAAGGATAATTACTATCAATTATTGAAGCAGCAGAAGAAGAGGAAGAAGGCGTTGGTCCGGAATGAAATGTGCCGAAACCGCCGCCGGTTTCGTGAAGTGGCCACGAAACTGGGTCAACCAAGACGCGGGTTCATAAATGTGCCGGAAGCGGATCAATCGAGGCCGGGATGGTGCCAAACCGGAACGAAGAGGTGGAGTTTATTTGGCGGAGAAGGCATATGATGATGGGTTGCACATTACACCGGAGATTTATGAGGAAACGGCGGTAAATTATTGGAAGCGGTGTAATGAAACCAAATGAAGAAGGTTTGTGGTAGCATTAATTAGATGGTAAATCTGGGTGAGTAATGCAAAGCGATTTTGAATCATGCGTTCAAGTAAAATTTAGAAACGTGGCACAAAAGCAAGCATTTTCGTGTTCACATTTTCGTCAAAAAATGACACTGAATGCTTGATTATTGAGGCAGCATTTTTGGAGAATCCAAACTATGCGGTGGCCTTCACAGGTAAAAAAATAAAACAGTTGAGCAGTTCTCTACGAAATCGGTGTTTTTTTTTGAATTTTAATGTTTGTATTTTTTAATCCGACTGAAACTTTTTTGGTGCTATCGGTATGCCCAAAGAAGCCATTTAGCATCATTAGTTTTTCCACATAATTTTCCATAAAAATTTTGCAAATGCTCATACAAAAATGATGCATGAAAATTCATAAATCCGGATTTTTTGTAGGATTTTTTTATCGTTTTGGTGTCTTCAGCAAAGTTGTAAGTATGGATATAGACTACACTGAAAAAAAGATACACGGTTTATAAAAAAAATTGGTTATTTTTTATTTAACTTTTTGTCACTAAAACTTGATTTGCAAAAAAACAATATTTTTAATTTTTTTCATTTCTTGATATGTTTTAGAGAACATAAAATGCCAACTTTCCAGAAATTTCCAGGTTGTGCAAAAAATCTTTGACCGAGTTATGAATTTTTGAATCAACACTGATTTAAAAAAAAACTGAAATATTGGTCGCAAAAAATGTTCAACTTCAATTTTCGATGTAAAATTAAATTTGCAATCAAAAAGTACTTTAGTGAAATATTAATAAAGTGCACCGTTTTCAAGTTAGTTTAAGGAAACGTTTTTAAAAAATAGTCGCACTTTTCCATTTTTATAAATAAGTGCACATTTTTGGCCACGATTTAAAAAAACATTTTTTAAAAGCTGAGAATATTCTCTATATTTTGCTTTTTTGAACTTTGTTGATACGACCCTTACACGGAGAAAAAAGAGTTCCCAAAATCGTGAACACCCGTTCATGAAATTTTGAACCACGAACAAAGTGTTCAAATCCCATTGTACGTTTTTTGAAAATCGTACCATGGCATTTGAACACTTTTTTCGTGGTTCCCAATTTCATGAACGGGTGTTCACGGTTTTGGGAACTCTTTTTTCCCCGTGTAGTTACTGAGATATTGCCATGCAAATGTTTAAAAACATGAAAATTGATGTTTTCCAAGTCTCACCTAAACAACCCACCATTTTCTAACGTCGATATCTCAGCAACTAATGGTCTGATTTACAATGTTAAAATATGAAACAGTCGTGAAATTTTCCGATCTTTTCGAAAAAAATATTTTCAAATTTTTGAATTAAGACTAACATTTCAAACGGGCCATATATTCAATATTACATACTTTTGAAATGTTAATCTTGGTTTTAAAATTTTGAAAACATTTTTTTTGAAAAGATTTTTAGAAAAAATTAACGAATGTTTCATGTTTTATTATTGTAAATCGGACATTAGTTGCTGAGATATCGACATTAGAAAACGGTGGGTTGTTTGAGTGAGGCTTAGAAAACATCAATTTTCCCGTTTTTAAACACTTGCATGGCAATATCTTAGCAACTAAGGCTGGTATCAACAAAGTTAAAAAAAGCAAAATTTAGAGAATTTTCTCAGCTTTTCAAAAAAAAAAATTTCTGAATTGGGCAAACATGTGCACTTATTCAAAAAATGAAAAATTGAGACTATTTTCAAAAAAGTTACCTCAAAATGGCTATAACTTGAAAACGGTGCACTTTATCAAAATTTCACTAAAGAACTTTTTGATAGCCAATTTGATTCTACATCGTAAAATAAAGTTGAAAAATTTTTGCGACCAATATTTCGATTTTTTGAAAAATCAGTATTGATTCAAAAAACTATCGTTCAAAGATTTTTTGCCCATTCTGGAAATTTCTGAAAAGTTGGCATTTGATGTCTTCTAAAACTTATCAAAAAATAAAAAAATTGAAAATAGTGTTTTTTTGCAAATCAAGTTTTAGTGACAAAAAGTGAAATTAAAAATCACCAATTTTTTTTACCGTGTATCATTTTGTTCAGTGTAGTCCATATTCATACCTACAACTTTCACGAAGACACCAAATCGATCAAAAAATTCTTTCAAAAGATGCAGATTTTTTAATTTTTATACATCATTTTTGTATGGACAGCTGCCAAATTTGTATGGAAAATTATATGGACAAATCAATGATGCAAAATGGCATACCTTTGGGTATACCGAAGGCACCAAAAAGTTTCAGTCGGATTAAAAAATATAAAAATAAACGAATGACCGAAATCTGAGAGAACTGCTCAGTTGCTTTTCTCTATACATTTTGACGTTTTTTTCCCATACAAACTTCAAGCGATTAGAGGGAGGGGTTCCCGTGATCAGAATGAGCTCAAATTTTGAATTTAACCTGGTGATGGGTCAATCTTTGATTTAAGGGCTAGCACCGAGGAAGCCCGGATTTGGATCACCCTGTTGTTCACTCTCTATAGCCATGATTTCAATAACTACTTAATCTACAAAACCAATTTTTTGCAATTCCGTCGTGAAACTACTTACTTTTCCTGTCATTCTTAAACGACGAAACAGCCTACTTTTCTTTACCAAAAATAACAGAATCAAATAGTAACCCTTTTCAAAACAAATGCCGAAAAGTTCTACTTTTCAGCATCCATTTCAGTGCTGAAAAGTAGAACTTTTCAGCATTTGTTTTGAAAAGGGTTACTATTCGATTCTGTTATGCTGAAAAGTTGAACTTTTCAGCACTTGTTAAGAAAAGTTATACTTTTCAACATTTTTTTGATTTGAACGATTCATTGACTCAATGTATGGACATTAGTCCTATAATTTTGTCCAAAGGAGTTTTTTCGGAATTGCAAAAAACGTTGTATGGAACTCGTTGCAAAACTTGATTTTTCATCACTCGTCTTATTTATCTAACTCGGTGAACCTCGTTGGATAAATGTACGACTCGTGCTGAAAAAATTCTCTTTTTGCAACTTGTTGTATAAACTAATATTTTGCAATCTTTGGTAGAGATTAACCCATATATAATCGAGGCTGAAATTAGTTAAAAAAGTGATTTTTTAAATGATGTTTTCTAATTTCATGTCAATGTTTATTTCAGATCATTTGGCTCTGGATTATTTGTTGCGTAACGGATTTAACGGATTTTATGTAATTTAAATGAACTAAAATATTGTTGGTAAGTACATTAAAAAATAATCACCACCAAAAGCTTAATTGAGATTCTTTACCTTTTTGTTTACCTTGACAAATTTGGATGAAGTTGAACTGGGACCATATAACATCTCAGACAGAATTGTGCAAATGATAAAGTTCAATTCATTTAATAGTATTTCGGAAATTACAGTTCAAAGTTGACAAATTATGGAGCACTAAGGATAAATATGAAAAATGGAAGATTTGTTTAGTATAATTAATTATGTTATTTTATTGTGTAACAATTTGAACAATTTGAAAGGCAGCTTTAACAATTTGAAATTTTGCACATTTTCTTGAAGTTGTAATTTTGTAAAGCAATCAAGCCATTGACATTTAAATGGAAGTGACATGTATTTTTCTTTCAGTGTATTTTTTCAGAAAGCCCGTCTAATTTTCTACGAGTTTGTCATTGACCACTTTTTGATACGATGCAACAGTTTTGAGTTACAGTATTTTTTAATTTACAAAATACAAAAATATTTAAATTTCTTACGCTCTTCTCAAATGTCATTTTTGAGTACAATTGGCTCCATATACACAGAAATGGCTTATATTGGCCTAGGATAACATGTCAAAAAAATATTGGCGTTGTAGACGAGAATATGCTTTTAAAGTATAAGTAAAATTAATTTACCCTATTCCTAAGGGGAACACTCGTGAAGAGTATCGGGCCCGGCATTTACAAAGCGGATTCAGTGACAGTTTATTAATCAACTTAATGTCAACAGGTTAAAGTTAATGTTAACATTCCATAGATTGTCTTCTTAAGGTGTCTTGATATGCTTTAATTTATGCTTTAAAACTCTCCGGAAAAATGATTTTATCTTGCTTATGACTTAATTTCAGGACCAGTTTTGAGTTAACGATTCAATATACAATTTTTGTCCATTTTATGAATGTATACATATACTATAGTTTCTATGTAGAGTCTTCAAAAATGATAGGTTGATTAGAAAAAGAATAAAAAAAATAAGAAATAAAAACTTAATCATAAATTAAGCATTTTATATGTGTAATAAATTCAGTGATTGAGAATTTTTCTAGCAAAGATAAACTACACTCACCCAAAAAGCGATGTTTTCCAACAAAACCCCTCCACCAAAACTCGATCAATCAAAAGCTCGAAACCGTTCAATTCTGCTCAACTCAATAAAACTTGTTTCTTTTTTTTCGCTGAACTTCACAAACCTCCTCTCGAACAAAGCTCACGCCAACTTTTCCACCCAAGCCGGACATAAAACCCGAAAACAATAAACTCAAATCAAAACTATTAAATCATTTGCACGTGACTCCGCCACTCGCCGCCGCCCCAAAAATTGTTCACGTGTGAGCTTTTATTCACCTCGTTTTATGCTTCCCACTTGCTAGGCGTGGGAGTTATAAATAGTGTGTGTGGAAAACCGGCCACGACTTCGGGTGCGCTCGTTTCGAATAAAAAAAAATATCTCGAATCGTTCTCGGTCTCGACGATTGACTGCCGATTGAAAGTGATTGAGACGAAAGAGGTGAGCGTGTGTTTGATAATAAAAAGGTAACCATCTGTGTGATGTGGTTGAAGTGGGGGGAATGTTTGAGTAGCAAAAATGTCCTATTTGCATTTTTGTTTTTACTTTTTTGATTTTCATATTTAATTCGTAAACAACATATTTGTTGGTGTTTGAGCCACTTTTCGCAAAAATCAGCAGTTGAACAGTCAGTCAGAACCAACCTACCCCACTGTTCTGACCCGAAAGGATTAAATAAAGAGGAAAATGATCTGAACCGTAAGCGATTTTCCCCGACCCGATTGATCGATGTATTTTAAAAGCTTTCCCCGACTGATGGTCAGCAAGGAGGAGCACGGTGGCACAAAAGGAAGCTTTCGCGCATAAAAAAGAGCTGAAGCCACCGTTGAATACGAGCGACGATAAAAGTCCATCCATCAATTTTGTATTCCCGAGTTTGAGGGAGTTGCGCGCTGGGTGGGAAAAGGATGAAACCGTTTGGAGCCCACCACCCCCTTTTGATGTGGTTAGTGTTACTCGAACAAATTTCTACGAGCGTAGAAGATTATCATCTGTTGTAGTGATTTGTAATCATACCATGTATTCAACGTATTTTTTAATAGAAACTGGAGATTATTTGCAAAGATTAAATAAAAGTTATGTTTTTTGGCTTCAAACGGTGAAATAAATCAACAAGTTTATATTTACCCCTAAAATTTTATTTGATATTTATTTAAGCTTCATAATTCCTTCAAAGCTTTTCTCCTCTTCCCTATTAATAATTGTAAGAATTTCATCTACCATTTTTTCTGGCTACTCTGAGCAACGAATAGTTGAGTTAAAATTTCCATTGAATCAGCTTTGTTAATGCCGCCCCTTACTCTTCAAGCGTGGCTTCAGAGTAATGGTTCATTTAACATTTTTCATTTTTTTAATGCTTCCTATTCCCTACGTCAAAAGATGCCGCTTTGATTAAAAATTCATTCATATATGTCTTCATACAATTTTGCTGGCTGGTAATACAATTAGAACCGAAACTTCGAATATCCATATAATTAAAAACAAATTGAAGAAGAACTTTTTTTATCAAGCCAAACGATGACAGCAGCATACAAATTGTTTTCTAAACCGAACAATTTTATTTTTTAATGTTTCAGATTCAGAGGACACCGTTCCAAGGTTGTTAACGATAAAGTTATCGAGGGGGGGGGAATGTTTCATATTGGAAATTTTAAAAAATTTAGTATTTTTTAAAATTTTTGTATTTTGTGAGAATGATCACATTTGAGAAAAAAGCATCAATAAAGTGAAAAAGCATACAAAATTTCTCTTCGTTTGATACCCATATCGCATATTTTGAAAATTTGAGTATTTTCGAAAAACTACGGTAATTTGAAAAAAAAATCAAACATGCATGACAACAAAATATTTAAGACAATCGAAAGTGTTCATAACTCCTTCAAACCAAAAATCAACCCTAAAAATATCGGGCTTATAACAGGACACTGTCCATCAAAATATCATTTGAAGAAGCTTGGGCTTAGTCAGGCTGATATCTGTCGGTTCTGTGACTGTGAACCCGAAATTGCAAAACATCTTTTATGTGACTACAGCGCTCTATATGCCAGAAGGAGGCGAATTCTTAACAAGGCAATTTTAAGTCTTGCTGAGATCTGGCATGAAAACCCCAGCAAGGTTGTTGATTTTATTCTGGAAATCTCACCAAACTGGGAGATACCGCATTATCCGCCAATAACAGCTACCCTTAATGGTAACGTGTCATCCTGAAATATGCGATAATACAATGTGTATACCGCAATAGATCAACTCTACAGTCGCAGTGGCTCTAAACCCACAAAAAAAAAGAAAAAAATAGTTATTACCAAGAAATTTCAGATCAATTCAAATTGTTTTATTAGTAAATAATCAATTTACAATTTCATATTTCTTATAACATAATAAAGTTTTGGAGTTCCTTTCAACTATGATTTGAACTATAATTCATTTTGATGTAATTGGATATTCTAACAATGGATTTGACAAGAGAAGGAAAAAAAAAAACATTTATACATTTGCTAAGGAAAAGGATAGAAATAGAAAAGCTTAAAACTAAATCACAGTATGTTTTGTCTATTGACGTCGAAGTTCCAAGAAGTTTAAAGTTTTTAAAGAGCATGCGAATTTTTAAATAAACAAACATGAAATAATTTGAAAAAGCTGAAAAAAACGAAAATCAAATAATTTTAAAAGTTACTTTTACTTTGAAACATTTCAAAAAAAAAATTCAAATATATATGCTTAGTGAATGCATTGAAAATTTAAAAATGATATTATTGAATTAATCGATTTTAGGCAGTGATCCCCGTGCACCGCGTTCAACCGCGTTCTCTGTTTTCTGTACTCGATCAAACACCAGCACCGCGTGTGCACGCGTACAAGCAAACCTAAACTCTGCCGTGTACAGTCTGTACGCGCACACGAACCTCGAGTTTAAAACCGAACCTTGCACCCCGGGTACAAACCCCGTGCAAGCCGACGACGCAGAAAAGAGACAAACATAGTTCCCTCACGCTCCCTCTGCTGTAAAGCGGTGTTTCATTCTCCGCTGCAGTCACACTACAGTGTTTGCCACAGAGAGAGTGAGAAGCAGTCATTTTTTCGTCTCTTTACACGCTCTTCGCTCGCACGGCGTTGTACCCGAGGTGTGCACCCCGTGTTTAGACCACGTGTAAACTTGAGTGCGCCGTGCGGGGAGAACTTGAACATGGCAGCCTGGTGTGTTTGAGGTTCATCTGCACTGAAAACTTGTACGGCGTTACGGCGAGCGCGCGTTTCGGGAAGACTGATTTTAGGATAATATTAAATATGGTTTATCGTGCTGAGTGCTGAATAGTGGTTCGCAAAACGGCCTCAATTTTGAACTGTCAAAGTGGGACCAATTCACCAATTCAGAGAGTATTGTTATCGATAATTTAAAATTGTTTTTTTTTTTTTTGCAAGAATGAAAAATGTTTGGCTTTTGAGGACTTGGGGTTGCAGTCAAGAAATCTTAGGAAGCTTGAAGGCGAGATCGTCATTTTTTATAATTATGAATGAAAGTTGTTTATGGAGTCGATGCGGTTGTTGTTGCAGCAGCTGTCTTTATTGTTTGATTCCGTTTGAAAACCTGGTTTATTGAAAATTGGCTCTGCTTGTTGGATAAAAAAAAGTCTCTCCTAACCGATCGAAACGCGATAATTTTCTAGCAATAACTGTTGAAAACTACACAAAAAAAAAACATATAATTATAAACAGCTCATTTACCAGTAAAAAAAGTTATGCTTGTGCTTGAACAGCCTCCTACTTTGTAGATATAAACAAAGTGGGATCATTTGGAAATCACGTAACGCATTCTCTCTATTCATCACCCAGGTAAAAACCTATCGAAATCCAGGTGAGCCCGAGGTTTCCGCCACATCGACTTTTTTGGGACACGCTAGTGGGGGTCCAAAAATCTTGTTTTTTGCGTTACGCAATAAAAGAACGCACCATTGGTTGCTGAGATATTGGTATTAGAAAATGTAAGAATTGGAGGAGACTTAAAAAACCAACATTTTCTTGTTTCTTTTTCGTATCTTCTGTGTTTTATCAACCAGAGTTCCTCTTCAATGCCTCTTAGAAAAAAATTTCAATTAGGAATGAACAATCATGGGCACTGTTTTGAAAAATTGATAACTTTAAATGCACTTAATGAACATAAAAATTTAAAAATAAATGTAAAATTTCAATGTTCAAATGAAAATATTATTTTTTCACAGCTCTGCGCATAAATTTATGTCCATCTATTTAAATGTTCCTGTAGTTGGTCACAGTGGTTGCAAAGCTCTACAAAAAAGTCTTTTAAAATGTATCAAAAGCCGTGGGTGGATTTTGAGAAATTTAATTTATGTGACAAAAAGTAAATAAAAAAAATCAGAAATTTTGTTTAATGTTCCATTTTTTCTGAATAGTCCTTATCATGCACGGAATCATCCGTGCTCAATTATGAAAATGTTTGTTCTTCTAAAAACAGTAATAGTAACATTACATCTGGAAAGGGGTACATTTTTATGTAAGAATTTTTTTTTAATTTTGCCTCAGAAAACATGTTTCTTTACCACTTTTCTGGAGAAATGCAATTTGGTTATTCTAAATTTGAGAAAAATTATAACATTAAAGAGATTTTAATAAACCTTCCAAAATAACACCTTTCAGGTCTAAACAATTTGTGCTGTGTAGATTATCGCTTAAATAGAAAAGTTATCGAAGTTTGAATGGACAACATCATTTTCTTTTCTCGATTTCTTCATCTCCTGTTTTTGTTTGCGTGGCGCTTCGAATAAAAACAGATTTAATTTTCAAAAAATCATGATTTGGAATCCTGTGAATTGTGCTTCCATTTTTGAGTATGTAACATAAAGTTTCCGTGCTGATTTCGCAATTCATTTGGGAATTAATGTGTATATTTTGAATGCGGATAAATCATGATTGTAAATGATCATTTTCATTATTTTTGAAGTATCTTGGTCAAGTGCCAGCATCATAATAAATACATTTTGCTTTTTTAAGAACTGTCAAGGTGTTGTCCACTTCACACTAATGACGACCGCGCACCTCTTTTGGCTTTCAATAAGAATCCTCTGAAATTGTAGCGTCATGTTTGAAGTATTTCACACCTCGCACTAATGACACGTCGTTATTTCAATGAATAATTATAACATCGCTAACATCCATGTCAATCCTTAACGAAAGTACACTCAGTCTTGAAGGGGCGAGGCTATTTTGATTATCTATGAATGAAACCTTTTTCATAGTTCTCATTGCATGTTGTTGCGAAAGGGTACTTGAGTTTAAGAATTGCGAATTTTAATTTAGATTCTTTTTTTGGTTTAATGAGAACATGGTAGAACTATTTAATTTGCAAACTCGTCAGTTTTTCAAACAGAAATTCCAAAGTTATCTTTTCACAATTTCATTTTTTGATGTTGGATTTAACCTCAGCATCAGAAAAAAAGTCTAATAAACAGACTAGCTAGACCACACGAGTGACACCGGGTCAAAGGGCTTGTGCCACATGCAATTACTTATCAGTGTCACTTCTTGCTTACTTGCCAGCTTGCACTTTGTTGTCGGAGGAAATCCTTCGTGAAATGAAAAGGAAAAAAAAAAGTTTTCCCCCGGTGAAACCGAACAGAACAAGACCTCACATGCTTCCGCCAGAGCGGTAAGTTTATAAATGAGTGAAAAGAGAGTAAAAATCGAAAGTATTTTCCTGCCTTTTTTGTTGCTGCCGCAAAAGTCATGTGTGTGTGCGTGTATGTCGAGCAGTACCATTTTTCCCGGAAAACAGTTTGGAAGTGGTGGTTAGCACATTTGTGTGTGTGCGCGCAAGTATGTGTGGTTGCTGTTTTGCAAGGAATTTTACCGCTTCGAGACGACGTGTTTATGCATTTTGCCATGCTTGTGGTTTGTCTGGCAGCACACACGGCCAAGGAAGCAAAGAGCACATAGACTGCCGTCAAAGTTTCGGAAAGGAAAACCGATTCTGACTCTGATGGCTTCTGCGAGCTGTACCGTCATCTGGGGCGAATCGGGACAGCAGTCTGAATAGGTACAGGACACGTTTCAGAGCAGTTCATAGCTCCAAATTTGGAAATGAATATACATGTGGTGATGCTCATTGCATCACTGGATGTGAGAGAATTGGCATTTGTAAAATTATTTGAAAAAAAAAACCATTTTGCATAATTGATAACTTCATTCTTTTCCACAAATTAATAGCATATTATTATCTGATATCAAAAAAAAAAAAATATTTTCAAAAAAAAAATGACATGAAGCCCTGATTTGAAACACTTTAATCTGTTTTTCGCCTTTTCTTAAAAAAAAAAACATGCCAATATTCTACTCCCTTGTCCATTCGAAAAATGCGACGTGAAAAGCCAGCCAAACACAGAACGAAAAGTTGTGGTCTCACTCGGAAAGGAGCAAAAACACAAGACTTGGCACATAATTTCGTTGCTCACTCCCTCAATTTCAGTGTTGCATTCCTGTCTTATTGGCATAAAAAAGAAAGTATGCAAGCGAGCAATTGTCTACTAATTCATGCAGTAATATTGTCTCAATAATTCATGCACTTTGTATTTTATTTGGCTAAAACAGTAAAGGCCCTTACTATGTCCAAAACAGTAATTTTGTGTCATTGATTCACCCATAACATTTTGGCAGCTGTTTGTGCAAAATTTTATAAAAATTGTATCATTTTAAAGAATTTTTCAAAAGCGTTGGTGTTTTGGAAAAGCTGTAGGTATTGTTGAAAACTTTCAACAAATAGAGGAAAATTAAAAAATAGTTTTTTTTAATATGTTTTAGGGGTCAAAACCTGCAATTTTTGGCCAGAGAGAATTATGGATCAAAATTTTGCCAGTAAGCTGCACCGGTAAAAATAGATGGTGATATTACATCTGGGAAGTGGTACATATTTTATGTCAAAAAGGTGCTTAATTACCTTTTATTTCGTGTAATTTCAACCACCCTTCTAGGTCACTCTTTCAGTCTAATAAGAGGTAAAATTACATCATAAAAAATGGTTATATTCAACCTTCCAAAATTAAACCTTCCCAAATTACACAATTTTACACCAAATCACAAATTCAAACGAAATCAGTAGTCTAGTTAACTGAAAACACTTTAAATTACATTTTCTTTCGTTTTTAATCATGCTCAACTTGTTTGGACTCGTTTAAAAATATTTCGATTTTTGTATTGTGAAATTTCAATTACAGTTATCACACTTACAAGCTCGTTACACTTTTTTGGTTATTTGTCGATAGGATGCCAATACAAAAAAAAAGTGTTCCGAATTTGTTGATTTCATGAGTTAATGCTTCTTTAAGAAATTTTATATAAAACACTTAAGAAATGATTTCAAAGAAGGTAAAATTGATCATTATGTTCCATTACACTAACTTACAAAAATTAGCAAAAATGACTGCGTAGGCTCAACTCGAGGGGAATCATGAAGTTTGGAGTCCCCAGAAACACATGCGTTTTGATTTTTTCAAAAATATTTAGACTGGGCTGAATGTTTTTTCTCCAAAGTTTGTATGTAGAATTAGGACGAGTTGAGCCTGCCCAGAAATTTTGTTGGTCGGTGTTATCGATTCACAATGATATTTTGTACGCCGATCTCTAAATTGATCCGCATATGTGGGGTAACTGAACAGTACCGCATTAAGTTCTCTTATCGACGATAAAAGGTTTTCCTAAATTACTTAGAAATAATAATTGCAAAGCAGCACTGATGTAAAAAGCATTATAAAACTCTGTTTTTATATTCAATGTTGAAACCATGGCTTGAAATTCAATTTTTTCTTGACTGTCCCTTCAACTTCACCGAGTCAAGGGATATGAACCTAATTTTTTTCTAAAATGATCAGGGAGCAAAAAACCAAACTTAAATGGAAATTTTCAATGAAAAAAAAATTAAAGTCGATTGTGAACTATTCAGAATGCATTCCAATTTGCTTGATATTGTATTTTTATTCAATAAAGGTTTTTTTTATTTTTTTACAAGTTCGATTTTTTTTTTACTACAGGCGAAAAAAAATCAGAAAAAAATATTTGCCTAAATTCATTGATATTTCGTTTATTTGCGAAAAAAGTGTACTGTAATGATGTAAAACGCATTAATTATTTTTTGTAAATCAGGCTTTTAAATTTTATTTTGATGTCAAAATAAAGTTTTTTTTTGCAAGATCGGGAATAAAACTTCAAAAAATATTATACCGCCCTTAAAAATGTGTGTTGAATAAAGCAAATTATTTTTAAAACATTTTTTTTGCCAGACAGCAATTTGAATCAGATAATAAAAAAAAATGTTTTAAGAATTATTAAAATTTTGCCTTTATTTTAGTTTTTATTTATTACCTGTGACATAGTGAATATTTTTGTATGCTCAAAAATTTAAATTTTTATATCTTTCCAATCAAAAATGCAAACCAAAATTTCAATAATCTGTATCGTAGGAAGAGTTGTCTTATTCATGTGATGCCTTCGAAAAAGTTGTAAGTATTAACACCTAGAAATCACAGGCTTCAGAAAAAAGGGGAATTTGTATAGAAATTCCCTCTTTTTCTCAAGCTTGGGAGTTAAGGTGTTCAGGAAAACTTGAAGAAACTTGAAGAAAATAACACTGTGGAAAAAATACATGTTTGTCAACAATTACTGAAAGTGATTATTCCATGGATAGAATGCTATTTTTTAAAACTATCTCTTAAAAAATATCAGAAAAGCAATCAGAGATACAAAATTTTACACTAATTTTTCGACGATTTTTATAATTCGGTTCAAAATTCTGGCCAAAATTCTAGCAACCCTAAACAGAACGTGAATATCCTCCTTCTCAACCACAAAGGATAAGTATGGAGCATGGAATTGGGAAAAGCTAAAATTTTCGGTTTTTCCGTGATCACTGTTGAGTGTGAGGATTGTGATTGTGTATTTTTTTGTATTTTTTTTTATTTATGTCACGTGTACTTGTGACTACGACGACGAGAAGCTATGATGTTTATCCGAAGTTTGGCATATGCTTTGCAATAAATTGTCTGAGCGTCCGAAAACGATCTTTTAAAGATTTTTGTGCTGTAGACTTGTTAACAACTGAAAAAAATAGATAATATTACAATTTTGTTGAATTACATTTTTTCAAATAAACAGATTCATTAAAAAACATGTGTTGATAACCTTAAAAAATCTAGTATCATAGCACAACAAAAATCTTCTTTTGATTTTTCACTTTTTATAGAATTGCAAGATTAAAGTTCCCCAATATACTTGAGATCCCTATTTCATGCTCAAGTCACCTTAAAAAAGCATCCGTTTGTCTAGGAAATTAAAACTTTTCCTCGTCCTAAACGCTTTTGCATTCCGTTGCTGTCGTGCTAACTTGTCGTACGTGCATTTTGGACCAAATTGAGTTGAGAACGTTATTTTTTGCAGCTCACAATGCCTCGCTTTGACCTTCACAGATCCCCAACATTCGATTTCAATCCTGAGATATTCAATAAAAACTGAAAAAGCTCCGTACATTTTTGTCACTTTTCATATGGAAGAAGTTTCAATCTTGTCGTGCTATCTTGACACAGCCTGAAAATGGATGTAAGTGCGACAATCAACCAAAGAGATTTCTGGTCAGAACGCGTTTGACGCACGTACAAGCACGACTACCGTAAACATTTTTAATTATAACTCGGAACTTCAGCAACCAAATGGTCAACCAAACAAAACGTGTTCATTGTTGTTTACATTGCATGCTCTCGTTTTTGTTTATTCAAGGTCAAACATAAAAACGCGATTTCTCGGGACATTAAAAAGCGACGTACGACAAGTTAGCACGACGGCTTCGATTTGTTCTTCTTGTTCTACGTTTGCCGTTAGGAGATGAATTTTTCATTATATTTTAGGCTAGCTCGACTCGATGCCATTTTCATTGCCGAAATCCACGTACGGAAACGATGACGACGACGACGAGTATGTGATGGAAACTTTTGCCAACATGATAAAAAAATGTGTACATTTGTTATCAAATTATAAGAAAAAAATATATACATGTTTCATTCATAAAGGTATTACTTTCTAATTTTTATTTGCATTTATTTTTGCAGCATTTTCACCCTAGTTTTACATCTTTCCAGGAAAAGATTTTTTTGTTTGTGTGTGTTTGTTCTACGAATTTCCCTAGTTGGATAAAACAAACTTTTCCTCGTTATTTCGAGACGAACATTTTCTGAAACTTTCTTTGAATTGATAGTTTTTTTTTCATTTCTTTTCTTTTCATTCCTCCAGCACACGCTTCCTCCTAACGAGTTTTTCACATGCCGAGAAAATTTTCGGAAAAGACTGGAAAATAAAAGCAACATCAACTCTCCTCCTTCCTCCAGCACATTCATGCCCTCTCCCCCCACAGCGAAGAAGACACGTGTGAGGAAAGCTACTGCAGTAACCAGAAATGGGGAGTCCCTAGGCTTTGAGTGGCGCAAAAAAAAAAGCGGTCCAAGGAAGTGCAAAGGAAAATTAACTCAGAACACGCGACGTCCTGGGCGACGACGCTGCCGAAAAGGGTTATGTGATTGGTTTTTTTTTTACTTACTACAACTAAAAAGGAAAGAAAACAAAACGATTATGAGAAGAGTTTCAGAGTTTTCGGGCCACGTATGATGGAGGCAAAAGGAAGTTAATGAAAAGTTTACGAAAGGAAAATTTTGGCCCGGAATATTTCATATGAATGGAAATGCAAAGTTCGTGATTTTGGGGAAATTCCGTGATGCAATTGGATAACGGATTGAAGAGAGAAACTTTGTTTTTCTTTCATTTCTAGGAATGTTAATAACCCAGAGTATGATAATCGTACTAACTAATTCGCCATTGCAATATTCTATAAAGATTGAGATTTCTTCGATAAAAGTAATAATAAAATTAAAAATAGTCAAAAAAAAAAAACTCTCTTTATAAAAAACATATTAAATTAAAAAAGATATAATACAAAAAGGTAGGTAGTAAAAAGTATGCTAGCGATTGTCGAATGAAACCAAATTGACTTGAAGCTTTTTTAACTATCCATTTTTCCTGACATGACCTCATCAAATTCACCGGAACAAAAATCGTAAGGTAGAATCTTTTCTCGGTGCAGTGGAGCAAAAGTTACACGATTATCGGTTTCCATCGTGATTTCCACCTTGTCGCTGATTTTTCACCTCTATTGCATCCTTTAGTCAAAATTTGCCACTGCATTTTTCTAATGCACTTGGCTGCACAATTTCGTACCATTCTGAGCAGCTCACTGGAATGCACTTCCGTTGCTGAAGCTGAAGCAACGACAGTTTTCCCCGAAACAAGATAAAGAAGCAAAATTGAAAGAAAAATTAAATTTTTCTTCAATTCTTGGTGGCATTTCAGCAGGGTGGGATCCAATCCTATCGGGCGAAACAAACTGGCAATTTTTTTTTGAATTAAATATACTTTATTGAATCTTTCTTATAATAATTACATTTGGTTTACATAATAAGTGGTCAGCTGTGGCTCTTCAGCTTTAGTTTGCTTTTCGTGATTTAAACACTGTTCATATTCATAACTTTAAAAGTATATGATTTATCATTTTTGTAACACTAGGTACAATGAAGAAAAAAAAAATTAAGAAAACATAACCTAACCTAAAACTAACTTAATCTTACCATAAACTAAACCAATCCTTGAATCAAGGGGTATTCAGATATAGCACATTTTTCCCTGAATTTCAAACATTTTTCTTGAATCTTCTGATCCAACATTTTAACTTCTGCTAATTCATGAACCTCACTTGATCTTGTCCAGCCAGGAACATTCAAAACCATTTTGAGTACCTTGTTTTGGACACGCTGGAGCTTCAATTTATGAGTTCTAGCGCAACACTCCCAAACAGGTACTGCATACTCAATAACGGGGTAAATTATTTGTTTGTAAACTGCTAGCTTATTTTTCAAAGATAGCTTTGATTTTCTGTTAATTAAAGGATACAAACACCTGATGAGAATGCTGCACTTGTTCAATATTTTATCTACATGCTGCCGAAACAATAGTTTCGAGTCAAGTATGAGACCTAAATAGACAACTTCCTTTGACCAGGGTATCGAAACATCATTCATTTTAATCAAAACATCATCCTTTGGGACAAATCTGGCCGATTTGGAAAGTGGAAAAATGATGGTTTGAGTTTTGGCTGCATTTATGCGAATTTTCCAGTCGCCAAAGTATTCGGAAAGAACGTCAAGACCCTTCTGAAGACGGCCAACTAAATATCTGGTTATTTTACCCTTATAAATAACGGCAGTGTCATCAGCAAAAAGTGACAACACACCATTACCAGGAAGAGTAGGCAAATCAGATGTAAAAATATTGTACAGAAGTGGGCCAAGAATACTTCCTTGGGAACCCCAGCATCAATGTTGAATAATCCAGAAGCAATCCCATTCAGAAAAACCCTGAACGATCTCTCCGAAAGATAGTGCTGGATAATTTTGATAAGATACATTGGAAAACCGTATAAATACAGTTTATGTATCAAACCATCATGCCAAACATTGTCAAAAGCCTTCTCAACATCCAACAAAGCCATAGCAGTTGATTTAGACTCAAGCTTGTTCTGCTTGATGATTTTAGTTACTCTCGTAAGCTGATGAGCAGTATTATGTCCCTTTCGGAAGCCAAACTGCTCATTCAAAATTATATTATTATCGTTGGTAAAATCCAAAAGCCTTGAATAGATGACCTTCTCAAAGAGTTTGGACAGACTACTCAAAAGACTAATGGGACGATAACTTGTTGGCGATGTTGGATCTTTTGAGGCTTCAAAATTGGTATGACTTTGCCCAGCTTCCAATTGGTGGGGAAGTAACCAAGTTGCAAACATTTATTGAAAATATTGGCTAGATGTTGAAAGAACTGATCACTCTGTTTTTTCAACACTAGATTAAAATGTTATCAAAGCCTGGAGCTTTCATATTTTTCATTTGTTTAACTGCAACTTTGACTTCCTCACCAGAAACATGGGAATCTGCAGGAAATTCAAAGGTAGAGTCATTGATTGTTGAAATACTATTGGCAACTGATGTTTCTTTACGGCTGGTCATGGAAGCGCCAAGATTATGTGAACTAACAAAATGAAGCCCAAGTGCATTTGCCTTTTCCTCGGATGTAATCAAAGGAGAATCCTCAACAATAAGAGGAGGAATAGGCTTTGGTTTGTTTTTAAGAACTTTTGAAAGTTTCCAAAATGGTTTTGAATAATTCCCAAGCTGGCTTACATGTTTTGAAAATTCTTGATTTCTGATATTGTCAAGTCGGTCTTGTATGATTTTGTTCAAATTGTTCACTGAAATCTTTTGTCATAGTCCCCAGTCCGTTGATATTGTCTCCTATAAACATTCCTAAGTCTAATCAAGTGTTTAGTATCTACGTCAATATCAGTTACCTTAAAATTAACAGGAACCTCCCGAACGTTGGCAGCCTCTGCTTGGTTGATAGCCTGCTGGATCACCTCCAGCGAACGATCAATATCAGCAGAAGTTTCCGGGTGTTGATCATAGTCGATGTTGCTGTCGACCACTTGCTGAAACTGCTGCCAGTCAACGTTGTGGTAATCTTTCCGGGTTGGTTGCCGCTGCGGAGTAACGGAAGCTCCAACCTCCACAACCACCGGATAGTGATCAGAACTCAACTCTTCAAACACCTCAGGATGAGCCACGTTCTCAGCCATATTGGTAATGAAGAAGTCGATGATTGAGTGATTCCCAGACCGAGCCACCCTCGTTGGACGATCCGGACTCACAACGTTGTAGTATCCGTTTTGCAGATCGTTGTGCAGAATCACTCCGTTCCGATTCCTCCTGCTGTTGCCCCAAACTTCATGCTTCGCGTTGAGGTCACCAGCGATGATGTACTTTGCGCTCCGCCGTGTCAGCTTCTGGATATCGCTCTTCAGTTTTGCTGCTGAACCATCTCTGGCATTCACCTGACGTGGGCAGTATGCAGCAATGAAGAGTACTGGGCCAACCGAAGTGGGAATTTCCACCCAACGGCCTCGATGATGTCCAGCTTAAAGTGTGGCAGCCGGCGTGGCTTGAGATCACGATGAACAGCGACAAGCACACCTCCTCCTCCAGAGGTGGTCCTATCGAGCTGCGTCGCGATCTTGTAGTTTTGCAGATAAACTTTTTCACCGGGCTTCAGATGAGTTTCCGTGATGGCAGCTACGTCGATCTCCTTCTCGCGAAGAAAATCCACCAGCTCTAAGTTCTTCCTCCTAATGGAGCAAGCGTTCCAATTCAGCAGCTTGAGGGACCTACGATCCATACTGGATGACGAACGAGGTCAGCACTTCAATCTGCTGGGTCTTGGTTTTGCATCCACGCAGTGCAGCGGACATCTGTTTGAAAATATTGAGGAGTTCGGTTGAGGTGTAAAGATCATTACCATTTTCCTCAACTGCTGGTTCTTGGGTTGGTCTTGGCTCCTGGCTGAAGCCCGGTGGTGGCGGTCTCGGCTCCTGGCTGGAACCCGGCCGTGGATGATTCATCTCAGCTCTCTTCCTGGGATCCAACGGCAACGGTGCCAAGTTCGGGACCTGGCGTCGCGGTTGAAGAGGTGGAAAATTTTGCTCCACCAGGGCTGGAGGAGTTCTACGACGCTGAGGCTGATTCTTCGTCGATGCTTGCTGCCGAATTTTCACGAACTCAGCTCTCTTGGGGCACTTTCGGTCGGTTGACGAGTGCTCACCGTTGCAGTTGAGGCACTTCACCAGCGAATCTTGGATGCACTGGGATGTGATGTGCGCATCGGTACCACATTTGGCGCAACGACGCTTCAGGTGGCAGTTCTTACCTCCGTGCCCGAAACCCAGGCAGTTGAAGCATTGTGTGACGTCACGATGCACTGGTCGGTATCGCTCCCACGACACGATAATGTTGAAAACCGCTCGAATTGCCTTCAGCTCAGGAAGCGTCGTCGATCCCTTAGCCAAATGCAGCAGGTAGAGCTGGTCACGGTACTTGATGTCTTTGTTGCGTCGGCTCATTTTGTGCACGGCCAACACATCCAGTTTCAAAACTTTTAGCTCGGCAGCTAATTCCTCCACTGGCATGTCGTACAGACCTCTGACGACGATTTTGTACGGCTTATCCATGACGACATCATGGGTAAAGTACTCCGCCTCGTTTTCGGTCAAGTAATCCTTGACCAGTTGATAGTGCTGCCTGGATTGCACCAGCACCTTAAATCCGTCCTGACACAGACGAATGTTGCCTAGGACTTTCCCAGACTTGATGAGTTCAACCAGCCCCGCTCGAAAGTCGATCGTTGCTGCTGATTGCCGCACATAAAAAGGAGGCAGTTTCTCCTTTCGCTGTTTCACTTCATTCTCCTTTGCTTCCGCTACCTGGTCCTCGTCAGGCAGTCCAGCGAACTTGTTGTTCTTCAATAGCTGCTCCTCGTGCGACGAAGAGTTCTCCTCCTCCTCATCCATCGGTACAGTACCGTCGCTCTTTTTCGTCTTTTTGCTGTTCGATGTCACTTCCAAAAGCACCTTCCTTTTGGAAATCCCCGGTTTTTGGCCATCAGTTGAGGCCTCAACCTTCCTTTTGGAAATTCCCACTTTTTTGCCTGCTTGAGCCGCAGGTAGGGCAATATTGCCGGCGTTTTGCGCCGGGACGCGACGAGTCATGTTGATTCAGACAACCTTCACCAACGAATGCTCGGATAACAATGCACTGGGACGTGATGTGCGCATCAGTACCACATTTGGCGCAACGACGCTTCAGGTGGCAGTTCTTACCTCCGTGCCCGAAGCCCAGGCAGTTGAAGCATTGTGTGACGTCACGATGCACTGGTCGGTATCGCTCCCACGACACGATAATGTTGAAAACCGCTCGGATTGCCTTCAGCTCAGGAAGCGTCGTCGATCCCTTAGCCAAATGCAGCAGGTAGAGCTGGTCACGGTACTTGATGTCTTTGTTGCGTCGGCTCATTTTGTGCACGGCCAACACATCCAGTTTCAAAACTTTTAGCTCGGCAGCTAATTCCTCCACTGGCATGTCGTACAGACCTCTGACGACGATTTTGTACGGCTTATCCATGACGACATCATGGGTAAAGTACTCCGCCTCGTTTTCGGTCAAGTAGTCCTTGACCAGTTGATAGTGCTGCCTGGATTGCACCAGCACCTTAAATCCGTCCTGACACAGACGAATGTTGCCTAGGACTTTCCCAGACTTGATGAGTTCAACCAGCCCCGCTCGAAAGTCGATCGTTGCTGCTGATTGCCTCACATAAAAAGGAGGCAGTTTCTCCTTTCGCTGTTTCACTTCATTCTCCTTTGCTTCCGCTACCTGGTCCTCGTCAGGCAGTCCAGCGAACTTGTTGTTCTTCAATAGCTGCTCCTCGTGCGACGAAGAGTTCTCCTCCTCCTCATCCATCGGTACAGTACCGTCGCTCTTTTCGTCTTTTTGCTGTTCGATGTCACTTCCAAAAGCACCTTCCTTTTGGAAATCCCCGGTTTTTGGCCATCAGTTGAGGCCTCAACCTTCCTTTTGGAAATTCCCACTTTTTTGCCTGCTTGAGCCGCAGGTAGGGCAATATTGCCGGCGTTTTGCGCCGGGACGCGACGAGTCATGTTGATTCAGACTACCTTCACCAACGAATGCTCGGATAACAATGAACAAACTGGCAACATTCCGTGCACGGTACTTGTTTGCTGTGTAAACTAATAAAATATAATTCAGTGCGAATCTTCAATCGAGAGCGTTTCCAGGAACACGGTGCTGCCAGGAAGGAAGTCAGGTGTAAATTTAGTGCACCGTGAAACGTGAAGATGCGCTGATTTTTGGGGACAATTTTTGAACAAAAATTTTTTGTTGTTGTTTGTTGTTTGTTGTTTGTTGTTTGTTGTTTGTTGTTTGTTGTTTGTTGTTTGTTGTTTGTTGTTTGTTGTTTGTTGTTTGTTGTTTGTTGTTTGTTGTTTGTTGTTTGTTGTTTGTTGTTTGTTGTTTGTTGTTTGTTGTTTGTTGTTTGTTGTTTGTTGTTTGTTGTTTGTTGTTTGTTGTTTGTTGTTTGTTGTTTGTTGTTTGTTGTTTGTTGTTTGTTGTTTGTTGTTTGTTGTTTGTTGTTTGTTGTTTGTTGTTTGTTGTTTGTTGTTTGTTGTTTGTTGTTTGTTGTTTGTTGTTTGTTGTTTGTTGTTTGTTG
The DNA here is from genome assembly GCF_015732765.1 of Culex quinquefasciatus. Taxonomy (NCBI): domain Eukaryota; kingdom Metazoa; phylum Arthropoda; class Insecta; order Diptera; family Culicidae; genus Culex; species Culex quinquefasciatus. The sequence continues at coordinate 150,395,889 of NC_051863.1, read as the reverse complement.
TTTGTTGTTTGTTGTTTGTTGTTTGTTGTTTGTTGTTTGTTGTTTGTTGTTTGTTGTTTGTTGTTTGTTGTTTGTTGTTTGTTGTTTGTTGTTTGTTGTTTGTTGTTTGTTGTTTGTTGTTTGTTGTTTGTTGTTTGTTGTTTGTTGTTTGTTGTTTGTTGTTTGTTGTTTGTTGTTGTTTGCGTTGAATATTTTTTCAGAAAAATGTCAAACATGAATGGAAATTTTACTTCACTACAAAAACAGCTATTCTCTTTTTCGATTGCACTCTACCTTCATCTATTATTGATAGTTGAAACAAAACCTGAAAAATGTATAATTGAAATTCAATTTCGATCGTGATACTGCCGCAACTTCAATGGTTGAGGGGATCCACTAGGAAAAAAACCAAAAAATACTCACCACGCGAGTGGTGAACCAATTTGAGGGGATTAGCGGGGATCTCATCTAGATGAGCATAAATCCACAAACTCGGCCTCGTGGAAAAGCTCCTGCCACCTTGCCCTCTCCCAGCTACCGCATTTTGGTCGGTTGGATGACATGTCCAACGTCTGGTCTGGTTCAGCAGTGATAACAACAGTTAGTGGAGTTGGTATGCGGATAGCTTTTTATACGGGAATAAGCTTGAAGTTCAGTTCAGGGTAGGGATGTCAGAGAATTGAAAATTATTTTTAAAAAATACGTCAATTTTGTAAAAAGCAAAAAGCAAAAAGCAAAAAGCAAAAAGAAAAAGCAAAAAGCAAAAAGCAAAAAGCAAAAAGCAAAAAGCAAAAAGCAAAAAGCAAAAAGCAAAAAGCAAAAAAGCAAAAAGCAAAAAGCAAAAAGCAAAAGCAAAAGCAAAAGCAAAGCAAACAAAAGCAAAAAGCAAAAAGCAAAAGCAAAAAGCAAAAGCAAAGCAAAAAGCAAAAAGCAAATAGCAAAAAGCAAAAAGCAAAAGCAAAAGAAAGCAAAAAGCAAAAGCAAAAAGCAAAAGCAAAAGCAAAAGCAAAGCAAAAAGCAAAAAGCAAAAAGCAAAAAGCAAAAAGCAAAAAGCAAAAAGCAAAAAGCAAAAAGCAAAAAGCAAAAAGCAAAAAGCAAAAAGCAAAAAGCAAAAAGCAAAAAGCAAAAAGCAAAAAGCAAAAAGCAAAAAGCAAAAAGCAAAAAGCAAAAAGCAAAAAGCAAAAATCTAAATGTTTTTTTTTTTATCAACACCCCTATTGAAGTAAATTTTCCAATTCAACCACCAGTTTCCTTCCACGTCACCAACACCACCCACTCAAAGTCCCATATGCGGAGATATTATTTTTCCGGATTATGCATTTTTATTATTCCTTCCCGGTGGACGCCGTGTGGAGCACTCGCGTGGATTACAGCTGTAAATCATCAACAGGAGGACACCTCACCGACCCTTACTGACAGCAGCAGCCAGGAGATCCTTTTGCGGCGGGGTTGTTTTACTTTTCCGCCGACTGTCCAGACCGCCTTGGTCTGGGGCTTTTTGGTGGCTTCCGTCGCGTCAACACGCCAACCAAAACCAAAAACTAACTTTGGTTTTGGGAGGGGAAAAAACTACAGAATCACAGAAGTGGGGAAATTGGCGGGAAGGAGCAAACTTTTCATGAACTATCTCTGTCTGTGTTTTCCCCTTTCCTCGCATCTCTGGGTTCAGTTCCGGGGGAGGAAGAGCCACCGTTGGCCACAACCGGCACTAGTGGGTGCTTTTCTGGGTCTGGGCTGCATCTGTCTGGCTGCTGCTGTTGCTGTTCCATGGCACCGGATCCGGGATGATTCAACAAAATATATGCAAATCTGGAAAGATTAACGCTACAGTGTGAATATGTTTACCGATGTGTGGGGGCCTGAGCTCTATCCGCTTTGCTATCTCGAGTCCATATGGTTGTGGCATTCTAGATTAGCCGTGTTATGCCTAAATTAGTGTTCAGTTTAGGTAAACGAAGATAAGCGTGTGAGCGGGAGTGAGTCGGTCTGTGTACGAAGATGGACGAATAAAGCGGTGCGTTGAAAACCGCATTATTGTGTTTTATTACAAGCTTGAGAATATCACATTGGCGATCCTGCCATGATGATTTTTCCCTTGTTTTGTGAAGAAGAGTAGTGATTCAATCTATAATGTTGTGTTTTGTGTCAAAGGAGAAAATTTGTACATTTTCACGCGTGAGTTATGTTTTGTTTTCGTTTGGTTGGTGGCTTGGTTGGAGGAGCTCTTAGGTTGGCCCAGTGCGTGATTGGAGTCCGACAGGAGCCCGACGTTTACGAGACATCGTCGGTCGAATTTCATTCAGCGAGGAAGAATGAGTGGTTGCGGAGCAGGAAGGTGTTGATAACAGGTGGGAGCCGTGTCGAGCTGTGTTTGGTAGCAGTGAAGGAGGTTTGAGGAGTCGGCGCTTGAAGAGGTGAATGGGTAAAAGAGACAACTGTGAGTAGGGTGACTAAGGCTAAGGAGTGAAAGGGGATTTTTCTTTAATTGAGCTGGAAGTTGTTCTATTGTGGTTTAGTGTTTTGCGATCGGTTTCCTTATTGGGTCGTTGGAGGCGGCCGACGAAATAGGCGGCGGGCCAGATACGGGCAAGGAAAGTGTCAAAACCTCTCCCCCCTCATTTCGTCTCACCATCCAGCTGCAGCTGTGTTGGTAAACAAACAAAGCGCGCGGTCGCATGATGGCAGCATCGAGCAGGCCCTAGAGGTGTTCATGTTGTTAGAAAGAAACTATTTTTCAAGAAAAATAATACATTTTAAGTTGAATTAAAGGTTTGCATGAGCAATCGAACAATTATTACTGATGTTGGAGAAGTGATTTGGGACCAATGTTTTTAGTCCATGAATTGAACATTTACACGCCAAATGGGAATCCCTAGGCCTCTCCACCACCGTTTCCAATGACCGTGACAAAATGCTAAAAATCCAGCTATCAGATAAATCCACAATATTTATGAGCAATAATTAAAAAAAAATGGTTTGTATTTCTAACATTATTTGCCAGTCAGCATGAAAAATTCTAAATTATGTCATGTAAACGTAATATGTCATTTATTGTTGTATTAGATAGGACAACCTGTTAGTGTGCATTTCAGATCAAAGAAGAACCGAGTCAAGGAAGAAACTATACGAAAATTATACAGAAAAAATGGAATTTGTCTTGGCAGAAATCAATTAAGTCAATTAATTGGTGACGAAGCATTATTTGAAGTTAAAGTTCTATATCTACACATTTTTAAAATGAGAAATGGAGGGATTGTGAGAGTTATAAAAAAAACATTTAGCGATTGGATTGGAAAAAAAGATACATAACAAGATTTTAATTAGAAATAGATATGCTTCGATTTTTTTTTATTTAATCATTCTCAGAGATGAAAAAAATGAAGCAGCTGATAGGTACGATTCATTGAAAGTTAGTATGAAGGGAAAAGTCAGTAAAATTAGATAAAGGAACCTGAAAGAAAAGTTTTATTTTACTGCCAATGTTAACTAATAAATATGAAAGGTCACATAAATAATTGCGCCAAGTTGTTTTATTACAGGTTTATCTAAAAATAGTTTGTTTTTCTATCTTCGAATAAAGGATGAAAGTATTCCAACTGTTCTGGTCAAGTAATGTATAAATTACCGATTTAGATTTTTACGATGAAATTCGATTAGATTCGATGGGAGAACTATAAGAACAATAAATGGGCTAGAAGTACACTTCGGTTATACTGTTTAAGGAAGTTTCACAAGAAAGCACAGACAAAGCATGGAAAAAACGAGAGTGATAGTAAAAAAAAACAATGTTGAATTTCTGGTAGTTGGGTCAAGTTTGACCCATTTCCAACTATAACCAAAGTGTTTTTGAAAGTTAAGAATAGAAGTCTTGGTCGAAAAAAAAAATGCAATTGGTTTAAAAAAGTTGAGTCGGGTTAGGTTTATGAATAGCAAACAAAGAATTGAAAAAGAAGGTGGATTCAGCCCATAACCTGTTTGGAAAAAGGGTTGCTGATAGTTGAGTCGGGTTCAGCCCAAGACCAACTTAAACTAAAATGTGTTTGAAAAGAGGAGTCGGGTTTAGCCCATGACCTTCATAAAAAAAGAGTTGCTGATAGTTGAGCCGGGTTAAGCCCATGACCAACTTAAACTAACGTGTTTGGAAAAAGAAGGTGGGTTTAGCCCGTGGCCAGCGAAAGCCAAAAGTGTTGAGTCGGGATTAGCCCAAGACCAACTTCAAACTAAAATGTGTTTGAAAAGAGGAGTCGGGTTTAGCCCATGACCTTCATAAAAAAAGAGTTGCTGATAGTTGAGCCGGGTTAAGCCCATGACCAACTTAAACTAACGTGTTTGGAAAAAGAAGGTGGGTTTAGCCCGTGGCCAGCGAAAGCCAAAAGTGTTGAGTCGGGATTAGCCCAAGACCAACTTCAAACTAAAATGTGTTTGAAAAGAGGAGTCGGGTTTAGCCCATGACCTTCATAAAAAAAGAGTTGCTGATAGATGAGCCGGGTTTAGCCCATGACCTGCTTGGAAAAAAAAAGTTGCTGACAATGGAGTCGGGACCAACTCAGATTAAAATTTGTTTGGAAAAAGAAGGTGGGTCCATGGCCAGCGGAATCCAAAAGAATTGAGATGGCTTTAGCCAAAGGTTAACAGAAGTAGAAAGTGTTATGGAAAGATGAGTCTGGTTAAACTTATGGCCAAATATCTTGAACAGGTTTATGTAAAATAGTGACATATTTGATTCATAGCAAACAACTGTTTAATAGTTGAATGAAACTTTTTTAGGATAATCACAAGACATGCAGCCAAAGAATGTTGTTCAGAGTAATATACAATTTGTTTTAAATTAATAATCATAGGATAGAAAATGAATGAATAGTATAGCTGAAAGCTATATAAGATCACCAAAGCATCAGAATAAATTATTCAGTAACGAGCAGTCAGATTTTGAGCTTTTCGATACGGTTCAGCTGTGTTTTATCGTTCGAGTTTGTTGAAGTGATTCTTCAAGGTAGTTTTTAAATTTTATGTTAATAATAAATCAGGACACTGATTTGAGTGAAATCAAGATTGACAAATAAAATAAATCACCCTAAGGTACCTGTACGAAAAAAAAAATTGAAGAACAGAGAAAAAAACATGTAACATGCACATGAATTATTTTCTTTGTAAACAAAACTTATTGCATAAAATGGTTCCATATTGCAGAGAGGTATTGTACAAAACAAAATATATCTTGATTGTGACACATTCACAATTGGGTACCAAAATTAAGCTCTAACTGCTGATTTAATTTATTATAACGATAAAGTTTATTTTTCTGAGTACATTTACCCTTTGTACGACCACAAAGGGATAGAAATGGAAAGTTGATCCATCGTAAACAAAATTTGTCTTGTTCTTTTTATTTGTGTTATTGCAGATTGCAGCGATTATTAGACAATCGTGCAACTTGTGGAAAGCTCTATACAAAAGTGCACACCAGAACTACAGCAGAAAAAAACTATCTAAGACACACGCCCTAGTTTGAAACTGTTCTAAAGTGTTCGAAAGTAACAAAGCTCAGTCGAGACACGCACCACTCTAGGCGAGCGAGGGGGAGAAGGGGTAAGATTTCAAGTGTGCAAATATTTGGTGTGCAGTTATGATTTGCAAGGGTGGAGAATTTGGTGCAAAGTGTGCAATAAAGTAAAAAAAAAGTGTTCATAAATTACTCTAAGCGTGTTTTAACCGTTGTACATAAACATTTCCGTTGGGCTTTAGGTCCCTATTGGCAGTATCATTGAAACGTAAGGCAAAATAAATGGCTGACATGATAGAAAGATGGTTACACGTGTTTCAACATTTTCGGAAAAGGCGAGACATGGTACCCGAGTTGGCTCTACTGTGTTGGTTGTGTATTAAGAATGGCAATAAAGAAGAGTTTTTGTTATTGGTCGAGTAGGAGATAGTAAAAGATAAATAGCAATTTGTCTTGCCTTGGTAGAGTCGCTGTTAAGCAGATGGACAAACAATCCAAAGGTCGTCAGTTTGAATCCCGGGGTGGATGGTGTAAAAAGAGGTTTGCAATTGTCTCAACAATCAAACCTTCGGACACCAAGTTTCGAGTATGAATCTCGCAATAGAGAACGCCAAGTTAATGCTGTTGAGCGAACAACCTGTTTTTTTTTTTGCTTTTAGAAATTTGTATAATGTAGGAATCTGAACATCATTTTACTTGTACCTGGATGAATATGTCAAGTTCAAAATACAAACGATAGTTTTTTGTTATTTTTTAATGTAAATAGTTTCCTAGCACCCTTGAAGAGTATGGGAGCTGGCATTTACAACGCGGATTCAGTTCAATTTTTACTCAACTAATGGTAACATACCATAAGTCGCCTTCCCAAAGGCGCCGTGATAAGGTCCAGCTCGTGATGATGCGCTACCTTCTCTTCACTGAGATATCGACTTCAGATGATGATTAGGATTATATATAGGATGGTTATTATTGTAAGGGATTCCAAAGATAGCATTAGAAAAAGTTATTAAAATACTATGTTCATTTAGCTCTATGGTAAATGTATAATTTGAAGAAATATAAAATAAACTGTTTGTGGGTAAGCCTGATCAAAGTAAACAAAAGGAATTAGGGAAATACAGGCAAACTGTAGGGATTTGCAATTGTTAGCACTATCAGAAGATTTCATGAAAATTATGAAATTAGTTTAGTATTTTATGGTATAAGTTGCTGAATTTGATTTAGATCACTGTTCGGTTAATATTATGTTTTCGTTTGTGGTTTGCTTTTCTCTGTTTTTTTTCTCGTTTGTTTTTTTTTTTTCTTTTTAGCGGTAGCAGAGGATGAGGGAAGAACAGAAGGAGCAATCGTTTGGAATTCAAAGAATTGATGATGACTACCGGAGGGACCGAACGCTGTGTACATCACTTCTACGATACGATTCAGCAATAACCTAGAATTAAGAGTTACAATACAAGTGATAGTTTTTATGTTATCATTCATTCATAATTTATCGAAGGGGAGGATGTGGCATTCTAGATTAGCCGTGTTATGCCTAAATTAGTGTTCAGTTTAGGTAAACGAAGATAAGCGTGTGAGCGGGAGTGAGTCGGTCTGTGTACGAAGATGGACGAATAAAGCGGTGCGTTGAAAACCGCATTATTGTGTTTTATTACAAGCTTGAGAATATCACAATGGTCAGGAGATTCCGTATGTGGAACCATGTCGAGCTTTAGCCGTGGACGGATTTAAACTTTGTTGTCGGTTGAACTTTAATCGATAGTATTTTGGAAATTTAATTCCATTAGAAGTGAATCATGCAAGAAATAAGTGTGAATGAATTGTGAAGAAAATATGCAGAATATCTTGAGAGTGAGTTTAATTGCTACATTTGTTCTAAGATCTAAGCTTGAGAATATTAGGGACCATCCTAATTTAATTCCAAAATGATCTAAAAATCTTATTGAAATAAAATTTAAAAAATCTTCACAGTTTTAAAACATTTTGAACTACATGTAATTTTCAGAATGATAATAGATGGAAGGGATCGTTCCACCCTAATTGTACAAATTAGCGGAAATGGGCTTCGGGATTGTGATCAGGGATCAGGGATAACATACAGTAAGTCAAACAAGTTAAGGCATTGTTCCCAATTTCAGATGAATCAACAAAATCGTCGATTACATTAAAAAATAAAAATATTTTCTTTGTTTGTAATTGAAATCGCAAGTTTGAATATTTTTGAAAAATATGGTATACTGTGAAAATTTTAGTATTTTACATACAGTCGTGCCTCGGTTTAGCACCGCATATGGGGGATGCAAAACCGAGGCGTGCATAACTGAAGCACAGAGCTTATGGGATTTTGGCTATATGGGAAACATTGGTATGAAAAATCATGCAAACATCAAAAAATTATAGTGTTTTGAAATCGGGATGATGTCAGCTATCCATTAAAATTATGATTTCATGAAAATTTAAAAAATACGTATTTTAAAATGATCCGAATTTTTTCAAACATTTCGAATGCAACAGCAACATTTTTTTTCAAATACTCAAAATGTTCACAGAACCACGTATTTTCGAAAAATATTCAAAATTTAAGTTTTTACAATATGGGTATCAAACGATTGGATTTTTTTCATACATTTCGAATGTAATAACAACATTTGCTGAAAATACTCAACATTTTCACAAAACCACGTATTTGCGAAAAATACTCAAAATTTCATTTTTGTACAAAATGGGTATCAAATGATCGGGCTTTTTTCAAACATATTAAATGTTATTAAAAAAAAATTAAACATTTTCACGAAACTACGTTTTTTTAAGTTCTCAAAACTCAAGTTTTTTACATATGGGTATCAAATCATCGGGATTTTTTATATATATCAAATACAATAACAATATTTTTTTAAGGTACTCCAAATAATCATTTTTTTAATAACTTCTGAAATGCTTGAAAAAAATCCGATCGTTTGGTATCCATATCTAATCTAATCAGACCCTAGCGCAGCCAATCTTTCGAAGGGATCCTGGAGAGTGCCTTACGTTAGATGACGCCTAGCACTTGTCATTTTTTAACACATGATCGTTTGGTATCTATATTGAAAAAACTAAAATTTTAAGTAGTTTTTCTAAAAGACTTAGTTTTGTGAAAATTTTAGTTATTTTCACAAATTTGTGTTAGATCGTTCGACATTTGTTAAAAATCTCGATCGTTTGATACCCATATTGTAAAATCTTGAAAGCTTGAGTTTTTTTTTTCGAAAATACGTGGTTTTGTGAAAATGTGGAGAAATACTTTTATCCTGACAAATAAAACACTTTATTCTTGTTACTTCCCCTTACCTATAATGTAAAAACTGAAATTTTGAGTATTTTTTTGAAAATTTTTAGTTTTGTGAACATTTTGAGTGTTTTCAAAAAAATATTGCTATTACATTCGAAATGTATGAAAAAATTGCAATCATTTGAGACCCATATTGCAATAATAATAATTTTGAGTATTTTTTCGAGAAATATTTCATTTTCAAAATACAGAAAAAACGTATTTTTGTAAAAAAAAATCATGAAATTATAAGTGCAATTGATAGCTGACATTGCTTCGATTTCAAAACTTAAAAAAATATGGTTTTTGTGCAATTATGTTAAAAAATTAAAATGCATAGAAAATTTCGCTTAGTTTATAAAAACGTGAGTACTTTGTAAAAAATGTGGCATTTTGTAAAAATTTTAATATTCTACAAAAAAAACTATAATATAGTGAAAGTACATACTTATTTTCGCTTCGTTTGATACCCATATTGCGAAAAATTCTAGTATCTAAAAAAATAATACGGCATTCTGTAACAATTGAGACTTATTAGGAGAACAGCATCCAATTAAAAAAAAAAACATAGATTAGAAAAAAAACAGCTCGACGTTATTAAACCTTGATCATTTGATCGGAACAATAACATTTTTAAACATGCGAAAAGAGAGGTGTTTTTCAATAATTCGCATCCTAAAACGGTGATGAGATAGAAATTTGGTGTCAAAGAGACTTTTATGTAAAATTGGACGCCCGATTTGATGCAGAACTCAAAATTCCGAATATTTTTCATCGAAAAAACACTAAAAAGTTTTAAAAACTCTGCCTTTTTCGTTACTCAACTGTTAAAATTGTTTGGAACATGTCATTTTAAGGGAAATTCAATGTACTTTTTGAATCTACATTAACCCTGAAAGATCATTCTTTCATTTAGAACAAAAATTTTCATTTGAATAATTCGTGTTTTTTTGTAACTTTATAGGGTTATTTTTAAGAAAATGTTCTACAAAGTTGTAGAGCAGAAAAAAATGATACCTTAACATTAAAGGCAGACGTGCATCGGCACTCCATAGCACTTGACATTTTTTTAAGGCCATGGCTTGGAAAAGGTATCATATCATTTTGTTTTGTGCCTAAAGTATGTTTTTTTTCATTGCACTATGAGGTTCTGAACGACCGAAACCTTAAGCTTCACTTATTCGCTAGTTTTGTATGTATGTATGTATGTATTTGAACCCCCGCCTTGGCAAGACTTGGCCATGACCACAGTATATTTCAACTGAGACGGTTCGGTTAGTAACCACCATATATCTCAAGAACCTTTGAAGCGAGTACCTTTCTCTGGCTAACGATTTCTTCTGAAATTATACGGACAAAGATCGGTAATGCAGATGACTCGGGCCAGGCAATCCACGACTCCCTCGTCCAGTTCATGAGTATATGAGATGGCCCTGGGCTGTTTTGAGACGGTGTTAGTAGTTATATAATGGATTGATATGTTATACCTTGTGACATTATTTCGCCACTACGGATCAATTCAGTTCTAGAGCATTAACTCCATGATGGCCGACTGGTTAGCGTCCCAGACCATCAATCCAAAGGGTGTGAGTTCGAATCCCACCCACCTAAAGGTTTTTTGTTCATATTTAAAGTTCAATTCCTGATTCCAAATTTCAAGGGAACCGACCGGGATTTGATCCCTGAACCTTCTGCATTCGAGGCAGAAGCCGCAACCATTAAGCCACGGAGCCGGTTTTCACTTATTCGCTAGTTTAAGTGATGAAGTGCTATTTGAGTGCTAAATAGCACATTTAGCACTTGAAATTTTTGTGATATTCAAATCACTATAATTTTTTTGCCAATCCAAACTGCATAATGAACAATGATTATTGAAAGCGTCGAACTAAAGCTTATTTTGATGCACAGTGAGCAAAGATTCACTCTGCTGGTTTACGAAGGCAATCATCTCAAAATGTGGTGAAGTGCTATTGAGTGCTGATGCACGTCTGATTAAAGGTTTGCTTGTAAACATCACAAGTTATCGTGTATTTACTAAAAAAAAGTTTTGAAAAAGTTACTTTTTGCGTTTATCTCGTTTCGTTCGCGGGTGACCATGAACGGCCGTGGTCAACGACGACCAACTTTTTCAAAACTTTTTCCGTAAAATCGCTATAACTCGACTATTTGGGGTTTGGACACTCGGGTTATAGTGAGTTTCTAACAAATAACTTAATTTTTGTAAATATATCGAAAGGGGTACATTTTGTTCACCGGAGGAGCAGATTTTCTAAAAACTTTAATTACCCTACTATAACAGGCAGTCAAAGTGATGGGGACGGCTCGCTTTACACTTTTCAACGTAACTTACGAGTTTCTGTGAACGAATGCTCTTGTACAGCATTAGTGAAATAAGAATGCATAAAAATTCCGATGCACGTCCCGTTTTTGTACCTGTGCAAATAAAGAGAATGACATGATTTTTTTTCGTTTAAGGGGAAGTAACAAGAATAAAGTGTTTTATTTGTCAGGATAAAAGTATTTCTTTAATAAAAGTTATTCAATTTCAAAAAAAAAATAATATTTCGTGATATACTTGGTTGTTTTTGCATTAAAAAAATATTACGATGTAACTCCTTCAAAGATAAAGAAACCACGAGGCAATGGACAACCACAGGGCACGTGCTCATGGAGCGATTCTTCCCAGCAATACCTGGGGCCGACTCGTTGGTTGGTGGTCTACCAACGTTTTCCCTTAAGGAAAGTTCAACGGTATGACCACCGAAACTTGGCCACTTGTTGTTGTCGTTGCCAGACATTCCACGCCAGTATCTCTCTTCACTCATTCAGATTCTGTACACCACGGCCCATTATTTATTTATGAGTGGTGCTATGCTGTCCATATAAAAATACACAGAAAAAAGCTGAACACACACACACACAGACATACATACATTATGCTTTTATGTATGACCGACGGGTTCCATTAGAACAATTTGGGATAGCGGGGGTGAATGTGACCAGGCTCGAAGGCAAATGGGCTGCTCACCAAACCAAAGGGGAAGAATTGGTAAAGAAAACCCCGCCGGAATAAACGCCACAGCAGGACGTGAGTGGTACGTGCCCCCGGTGAAACTGTGATACCTTTTCGGCGCTAGGCGACATCTTGATGAAGGGGCCGACAAACGAAATCCTTTCTAGTCTGATGGTCACAGGATGTGGACGAAAGTTTGTGGGGTTGAGGGGTGTTAGTGACAGTACTGGGAGGTGGATAGGTGCAACTGTATCCATGGCAACGAATGTGTGGAGGCTGGATGATGGATTCTTGCATGGACATTTTGGTAGAAGAAAACTTTTTCTTGCAGAGAATCTTAACTTGTTATCAAAATCAAATGTTAACAGAGCCCTTGAATATACTAACACATTTGGGATTAAAAAGTATCACAAAATGCTAAAGATTAGGATTATAACGCAAAAAATTTCATGGAACTGTGGCAGCAAAAATAACAATAAAAATTAAAAAAAAATTAAAATTACTATTTTAAAAATTATTGAACAACTTAAAGAATCTTTAGCGATAACTAATACTTTAAGTTATTATTTTTTACCACTTGTTTTTTTAGAAAAATATGTAAGGAGAGAAAGCGAGCCCAATTTTTATGGACATTGTTTACGCCGAATTTAATTATCAAATTAATAGAAAAATGTTAATCAAATCTGAAAAAATAACATTTTTTAACCTTCCTGGGTTATTAAGAAAAACTTACGTTAAAGGCGTTAAGGGGTCTATATGACCCCGGAATTGAAAACGCTGGCAAAAATTCATTTTGCAACCGATTTTCGTTCTTTTGGATGCAAATGAAAGGTATGGATGTCTAGAAAGGCACCTGTGCTATGCGAACCCGATTTGGCCTCTTTGGTTCCTGGGAATCGATTCCAAAGGAACAAATTTTCCAGCAAACCGGCTCTCCGGAGTTTTATTATATTTAGCTATGGATCAATGCATAATAAACTATATAAATAACATCTAAAATTACGAGTCATACGTCCCGGAACAGGTTGCATGTCATTTGGATCATATCTGGCCACTCCGGAACCGGTTCCGGATACCCTGGATGTGGCCAAATGGATAATTTGGTAAAAGCCTATCGTGCGACATATCAAACTTCATGGAATTACAAGCCATGCCGGAACCAGAAAAAAAGCTAATTGGACTGTATCTGGCCACTCCGGAACCGGTTCCAGATACCCTGAAAGTGACCAGATTGCTATTTTGGTAAAAGCCCAACGTGCGGAATATCAAACTTCATGGAATTACATGCCATGCACGCTGGAACAAGTAATTCTCTACCAACTCACACAAAATAGGGAAAAGCTGCCCCGAACGCTTAATTTGATGGCGTACTCAAAATTTCGAAAAAAAGTTTTTTTTTATCGAAAAAAAACTCTAAAAAAGTTTTAAATACTCTGCCATTTTCCGTTACTCAAATGTAAAAATTTGTGATACTTGCCATTTTAAGGAAAAATTTATGTCAAGTTTTTTTATGAACAGAAAATTATTTTTTTTTTGCAATATAAACATAAGTGGTTTGTTTATAACCATGACGAGTTATCGCGATTTTACGAGTTTTGCCTTCCTCACCTCACTGAGGCAAGGCTATAAAATCACTCAAAAATTGAACTTTTTAAATAAGCCTCCCAGATATACCTTTACGTATACATATCGACTCAGAATCAAATTCTGGGCAAATGTCTGTGCGTGTGGATGGACGTAGAATTTTTTTTCTCACTCACTTTTCTCGGAACTGGCTCGACCGATTTTGTCCGGATCTATGTTTTTGGATTTGCCTTCAGGTTCTTTAAGTCTTTTAAATTTCATCCGGCTTGGTGCAGTACTTTAAAGATATGTTCGAAAAACTGTTTTGGTTGATACTAAAAGGGTCATTATTTACATAATTTGAAAGCTCCGGCGGATAGCTGTCGGAACTTTACGCTCAGTGCACGCACACAAACACTGCAGTGCTTTCAAATGGTTCATTAAATTTATCATACCTAGATGGCAGCACTCAGATGTATAGTGTCTTTACTAAGTAAGCGTTAGCCAAAGCTTTCGTAGTGTGTGGTTGCAAGGCTTTTAGGAGGAAGGCAGCAACCACCTTCCGGTGGATTAAGTAACGTTTTTTTTTTAAGAGTTAATCATTGCCGTTCATGATCACCCGCGACAAAAACGAATAACGAAACGCAAAAAGTAACTTTTTCTAAACATTTGTTTACGTAAAATCGCTGTATTTTGAGATGGTTATAAACAAACCCCTGATTTTTGTACACTCTAAAATATAGCTCTGCAAAGTAAGAAAAAACAAAAGAAAAATCAAATGGAAATTTTTTTTATTGTAAATTCGAACATTGTTACACTCTAAAAAATAATCCTGCAAAGTAAGAAAAAACACGAAATTTTAAAATGAAAAATTTTGTTCTAAACGAAAAAATGACCCTTCTGGGTCAACGTAGATTCGAAAAGTAAATGAAATTTCCCATAAAATGACATGTTCCAAAATTTTTTACAGTCGAGTAGCGGAAAATGGGAGAATTTTTAAAACGATTTAAGTGTTTTTTTCGATGAAAAATACGTTTTTTTCGAAATTCTGAGTAGGCCATCAAATCGGGCGTCTAATTTTATATAAAAGTCCCTTTGACACCAAATTTCTATCTCATCACCGTTTCAGGCTGCAAATTATTGAAAATACCTCTTTTTTCGCATGTTCAAAAATTGAAAGGGTCGTACCACCCCTCCGTCACGAGATATCAAAAAACAGACTTCGGATTCGTGATCAGGGACAAAAGTTACCTCTTAGGACAAAGTTTCACGCAAATCGAAGAGGGGTCAGGGCAACTTTTCTCGATTTCGTGTGAGTTGGTAGAGAATTACTCAAGTGTTTTTCGATGAAAAATACGTTTTTTTTCGGAAATTCAACATCAAATCGGGCGTCCAATTTTACATAAAAGTCCTTCAGACTCCAAATTTCGTTCTCATCACCGTTTCAGACTGCACATTATTGAAAAACACGTCTTTTTTCGCATGTTCAAAAATGAAGGAGTAGTACCGCCCCTCCGTTACGATTTATCAAAAAACGGACCTCGGATTCGTGATCAGGGACATTAGTTTCCCCTCATGACAAAATTTCACGCAAATCGAAGAGGGGTCGGGACAACTTTTCCCGATTTCGTGTGAGTTAGTAGATGTAATTATGATTGCAATTAGTTTAAAACAATTTTAAGTGCATTCCCCTACGTTTATAATCATTTTTACAGTCAACTCACTCGATCTTCTCGATATCAATATTACTCCATCTACCGATTGATTCGTCAGTCCCTTCAAACTGCATACATCGATTCTCTTCTTTCGTTGATATTTTCTCTTACTTGAAAGATCTCTTCCTCGACGGTCTCTTGGATTCTGATTGCTTTTAAAAATCTCTTCCCGTTGTCAATAATTTATCTTTCCCATGGCTTGCACAGACATTCTTCTTTCCCGAGTGAAGCTTTGGAAGGTACTTGACATTAGTTTGTTTTTGTTTGCTGGACGTTGCCATGATTCTCTCCCACAGCTGGAAAAAAATATTTTCAATCGAGTCTTCGTTCTGTAAACTGATGATTCTTTTCCTCGACGGTCCTTTGGATATTGACAACCGACTGTATTATGTTTGATTTAAGGGGCCATCCATAAATCACGTGGATCTGTTTTTCGAAAACTCAGAACTTCCCCCCCCTTCCCTCGTCAAAAATTTTCATACAAATCAAATCTTTTTTGTATGGACAATCGCTGAAACCCTAGCCCCCCCCCTATGGTGTTCACGTTGCTTATGGATGGTCCCCTAATTTTTAAATATTTTAAATTTTAGTAAATTTAAGTTTTCCAATATAGCAAAAATGTTGTTGCCGCAATAAAAATAATTCCTTTAAATAAACCTCCCCCCCCCTGCACCAACCCTTCCCCCTTAAATATAATAATATTTGCATCGGCTTTATTCAAGTGTGTGCATTTTTTTTACAAACTATGGTTATTGTTTAAAATATTCATTTTTGTAATTATAGATTTATGTAGAACATAATACACTTTTATAAGAAACCCTGGTAAATGGCAAAAAAGCATGATTCTGAGTTTCTTTGTCCGGAATGAAAAATATATTTTTCTGTGTAATAGAACATTTGCAAAGTAAAGTATATTTTTTAATGACATGCCTCTCAGTTTTTTTTTCAGTTAAGTGAAGGGAAACTTTCAAACCTTTTAAAAAAATTGAAGAAAATACGTATTTTACATAAAAGTGTTTCCTCCTTTACAGTTTCAAATAAGAAATCAAATCGGTTTCGTGATCAGGATTAAAATTCTTCTTAGAGCAAGGTTTAACGGAAATCGAAGAGGAATCTGGGAAACTTTTTCGGATTTTTACAGTTTTTTTTCTCACCAAAATACTTTTATTTTTATTTTTTGTCTGATTTTCATCAACCGAAATTTGAATCAATCACTTCCCTCTTTCGTCCATCTGTCTAGACTTGCATAAATTCTCAGTCTCATCGATCGTCGTCACTGTGCTTGAACTGTGAAAACCTGTCAGTGACATCGTGCCCGTCGAACGGTCCGGCTCGGCGTACAGCACCGCAGGGCATTTAAAGTTTGACTAAATAAAAACCGGAAACCGTTTATCGATTAAAATCGAACCGACAACACACATTTCCACGGCAGCAGACAGACAGACGAAACCGGCCAGTCATCCAGGGGCAATGCAATTCCCGCTGTCAGTTGCACAGAAAATGCACCGGTGGAGATGAATCACCGATTGGGGAGGTGGTGGGATTTAGGGTAAAGGGACGAGCTGTTTGAATTAAATTGAATTAAATATACTTTATTGAATCTTTCTTATAATAATTACATTTGGTTTACATAATAAGTGGTCAGCTGTGGCTCTTCAGCTTTAGTTTGCTTTTCGTGATTTAAACACTGTTTATTTTCATAACTTTAAAAGTATATGATTTATCATTTTTGTAACACTAGGTACAATGAGGAAAAAAAATGTCAAGAAAACATAACCTAACCTAAAACTAACTTAAACTTACCATAAACTAAACCAATCCTTGAATCAAGGGGTATTCAGATATAGCACATTTTTCCCTGAATTTCAAACATTTTTCTTGAATCTTCTGATCCAACATTTTTACTTCTGCTAATTCATGAACCTCACTTGATCTTGTCCAGCCAGGAACATTCAAAACCATTTTGAGTACCTTGTTTTGGACACGCTGGAGCTTCAATTTATGAGTTCTAGCGCAACACTCCCAAACAGGTACTGCATACTCAATAACGGGGTAAATTATTTGTTTGTAAACTGCTAGCTTATTTTTCAAAGATAGCTTTGATTTTCTGTTAATTAAAGGATACAAACACCTGATGAGAATGCTGCACTTGTTCAATATTTTATCTACATGCTGCCGAAACAATAGTTTCGAGTCAAGTATGAGACCTAAATAGACAACTTCCTTTGACCAGGGTATTGAAACATCATTCATTTTAATCAAAACATCATCCTTTGGGACAAATCTGGCCGATTTGGAAAGTGGAAAAATGATGGTTTGAGTTTTGGCTGCATTTATGCGAATTTTCCAGTCGCCAAAGTATTCGGAAAGAACGTCAAGACCCTTCTGAAGACGGCCAACTAAATATCTGGTTATTTTACCCTTATAAATAACGGCAGTGTCATCAGCAAAAAGTGACAACACACCATTACCAGGAAGAGTAGGCAAATCAGATGTAAAAATATTGTACAGAAGTGGGCCAAGAATACTTCCTTGGGAACCCCAGCATCAATGTTGAATAATCCAGAAGCAATCCCATTCAGAAAAACCTGAACGATCTCTCCGAAAGATAGTGCTGGATAATTTTGATAAGATACATTGGAAAACCGTATAAATACAGTTTATGTATCAAACCATCATGCCAAACATTGTCAAAAGCCTTCTCAACATCCAACAAAGCCATAGCAGTTGATTTAGACTCAAGCTTGTTCTGCTTGATGATTTTAGTTACTCTCGTAAGCTGATGAGCAGTATTATGTCCCTTTCGGAAGCCAAACTGCTCATTCAAAATTATATTATTATCGTTGGTAAAATCCAAAAGCCTTGAATAGATGACCTTCTCAAAGAGTTTGGACAGACTACTCAAAAGACTAATGGGACGATAACTTGTTGGCGATGTTGGATCTTTTGAGGCTTCAAAATTGGTATGACTTTGCCCAGCTTCCAATTGGTGGGGAAGTAACCAAGTTGCAAACATTTATTGAAAATATTGGCTAGATGTTGAAAGAACTGATCACTCTGTTTTTCAACACTAGATTAAAATGTTATCAAAGCCAGGAGCTTTCATATTTTTCATTTGTTTAACTGCAACTTTGACTTCCTCACCAGAAACATGGGAATCTGCAGGAAATTCAAAGGTAGAGTCATTGATTGTTGAAATACTATTGGCAACTGATGTTTCTTTACGGCTGGTCATGGAAGCGCCAAGATTATGAGAACTAACAAAATGAAGCCCAAGTGCATTTGCCTTTTCCTCGGATGTAATCAAAGGAGAATCCTCAACAATAAGAGGAGGAATAGGCTTTGGTTTGTTTTTAAGAACTTTTGAAAGTTTCCAAAATGGTTTTGAATAATTCCCAAGCTGGCTTACATGTTTTGAAAATTCTTGATTTCTGATATTGTCAAGTCGGTCTTGTATGATTTTGTTCAAATTGTTCACTGAAATCTTTTGTCATAGTCCCCAGTCCGTTGATATTGTCTCCTATAAACATTCCTAAGTCTAATCAAGTGTTTAGTATCTACGTCAATATCAGTTACCTTAAAATTAACAGGAACCTCCCGAACGTTGGCAGCCTCTGCTTGGTTGATAGCCTGCTGGATCACCTCCAGCGAACGATCAATATCGGCAGAAGTTTCCGGGTGTTGATCATAGTCGATGTTGCTGTCTACCACTTGCTGAAACTGCTGCCAGTCAACGTTGTGGTAATCTTTCCGGGTTGGTTGCCGCTGCGGAGTAACGGAAGCTCCAACCTCCACAACCACCGGATAGTGATCAGAACTCAACTCTTCAAACACCTCAGGATGAGCCACGTTCTCAGCCATATTGGTAATGAAGAAGTCGATGATTGAGTGATTCCCAGACCGAGCCACCCTCGTTGGACGATCCGGACTCACAACGTTGTAGTATCCGTTTTGCAGATCGTTGTGCAGAATCACTCCGTTCCGATTCCTCCTGCTGTTGCCCCAAACTTCATGCTTCGCGTTGAGGTCACCAGCGATGATGTACTTTGCGCTCCGCCGTGTCAGCTTCTGGATATCGCTCTTCAGTTTTGCTGCTGAACCATCTCTGGCATTCACCTGACGTGGGCAGTATGCAGCAATGAAGAGTACTGGGCCAACCGAAGTGGGAATTTCCACCCCAACGGCCTCGATGATGTCCAGCTTAAAGTGTGGCAGCCGGCGTGGCTTGAGATCACGATGAACAGCGACAAGCACACCTCCTCCTCCAGAGGTGGTCCTATCGAGCTGCGTCGCGATCTTGTAGTTTTGCAGATAAACTTTTTCACCGGGCTTCAGATGAGTTTCCGTGATGGCAGCTACGTCGATCTCCTTCTCGCGAAGAAAATCCACCAGCTCTAAATTCTTCCTCCTAATGGAGCAAGCGTTCCAATTCAGCAGCTTGAGGGACCTACGATCCATACTGGATGACGAACGAGGTCAGCACTTCAATCTGCTGGGTCTTGGTTTTGCATCCACGCAGTGCAGCGGACATCTGTTTGAAAATATTGAGGAGTTCGGTTGAGGTGTAAAGATCATTACCATTTTCCTCAACTGCTGGTTCTTGGGTTGGTCTTGGCTCCTGGCTGAAGCCCGGTGGTGGCGGTCTCGGCTCCTGGCTGGAACCCGGCCGTGGATGATTCATCTCAGCTCTCTTCCTGGGATCCAACGGCAACGGTGCCAAGTTCGGGACCTGGCGTCGCGGTTGAAGAGGTGGAAAATTTTGCTCCACCAGGGCTGGAGGAGTTCTACGACGCTGAGGCTGATTCTTCGTCGATGCTTGCTGCCGAATTTTCACGAACTCAGCTCTCTTGGGGCACTTTCGGTCGGTTGACGAGTGCTCACCGTTGCAGTTGAGGCACTTCACCAGCGAATCTTGGATGCACTGGGATGTGATGTGCGCATCGGTACCACATTTGGCGCAACGACGCTTCAGGTGGCAGTTCTTACCTCCGTGCCCGAAGCCCAGGCAGTTGAAGCATTGTGTGACGTCACGGTGCACTGGTCGGTATCGCTCCACGACACGATAATGTTGAAAACCGCTCGGATTGCCTTCAGCTCAGGAAGCGTCGTCGATCCCTTAGCCAAATGCAGCAGGTAGAGCTGGTCACGGTACTTGATGTCTTTGTTGCGTCGGCTCATTTTGTGCACGGCCAACACATCCAGTTTCAAAACTTTTAGCTCGGCAGCTAATTCCTCCACTGGCATGTCGTACAGACCTCTGACGACGATTTTGTACGGCTTATCCATGACGACATCATGGGTAAAGTACTCCGCCTCGTTTTCGGTCAAGTAATCCTTGACCAGTTGATAGTGCTGCCTGGATTGCACCAGCACCTTAAATCCGTCCTGACACAGACGAATGTTGCCTAGGACTTTCCCAGACTTGATGAGTTCAACCAGCCCCGCTCGAAAGTCGATCGTTGCTGCTGATTGCCTCACATAAAAGGAGGCAGTTTCTCCTTTCGCTGTTTCACTTCATTCTCCTTTGCTTCCGCTACCTGGTCCTCGTCAGGCAGTCCAGCGAACTTGTTGTTCTTCAATAGCTGCTCCTCGTGCGACGAAGAGTTCTCCTCCTCCTCATCCATCGGTACAGTACCGTCGCTCTTTTTCGTCTTTTTGCTGTTCGATGTCACTTCCAAAAGCACCTTCCTTTTGGAAATCCCGGTTTTGGCCATCAGTTGAGGCCTCAACCTTCCTTTTGGAAATTCCCACTTTTTTGCCTGCTTGAGCCGCAGGTAGGGCAATATTGCCGGCGTTTTGCGCCGGGACGCGACGAGTCATGTTGATTCAGACAACCTTCACCAACGAATGCTCGGATAACAATGGTGGGGACGAGCTGTTGATTTTTTTGTTTGCTTAAATTTCACTCAAATATGATTTTTAAGGGTTGATGCTTTTTTTAAAAAAAATATCAAAATCAAATACGTGTACTATTTTGGTTGTTCTTTTTGCAAATGTGACTAAATGTCACCAAACTCAAACATGTAAATTGAATTTCCAGTGCAACCAATGGCTGTTTGCTAAAAGTCATTGAAAAAAAGAGCAAAACGACATCAAACAAAAAAAGACAAACAAATACACACCCACAAACTGAAATGAGCAACTCAGATAAAAAATAACTGGAAACGTCTGTTTCAGATGGACCCACACATGCACACAGGTTCAGATTTCCTGATTTGAAACCCAAAGCGACGAAAAGACCGACGATCGGACCTGGTCTGTCCTGGTGACACATGCGTGATGAATTATTTCGATTGTTTTTGGGCATTTTTTGTTTTGTTGGGCCTAGAGCTTTCTCGGTGTCCTCTGTCGTGTGCCGTTTGTGGAAGGCTATGAATGTTGCAGCCGGACAGGACAGGCAAGACAAACTGGTCAAAGAATTCAATTACTGCAACCAGGACTGTGATTGAAGGGTTGTCATGTAGTTATGGCAAGAACTTTTCGTTTTTTTTTTTCTTTGCTTGTTTGAATTTTATCATAAAATCTCGCTGAGCAATATGTAATTATATATAAAAAATAATCCAGAGCTTAACATCAGTTGCACTAGCATTCGGCAACAACAAAAAAAACATGTTTCTTCATAAGAGTTTTCATTTCGATTCTAAAATTAAACATCCAAAACAAGTACAACGATAAAACTTCCATCGTAAAACGAAGATCGATTCCGCAAACTGCCCGAGGTGGTTGTTGTTTTGGGAACGATCCGAGCCAGCCACAATACGGAAAAACATTTTCTTCCCATCGTTCCATGGGAACATCAGGGTGGTAAAGTGAATCAAGGATGCCTTCCGAAGAACCGGTGTAAGTCCGCTTTTTCTTCGCATTTCAATGTTTGACCGATTCTGATGAACAGTGGGCCATCAAATAAAGTTTCAAATAGGAAATCTTTATAGATTTATATCTTGCAATATATATTTCAACCTGTTGAAGATTTTGTCCTGCCAACTTTCAACTTTTTCTGAAAAATATATATGAAGAAAAATCATCAAAATAAAGTTACCGCAGTTTTAGTGAAAAATGTTGATTGTTTGCTGATGATAAGTGCAGTGCTTCTGGGAACGCGCAGTCCTGTTTTTTTTCGCGATAATTTTCGTCGTAAATGATCGTACAAATTTATTCCAACTGGCAGTTTTAATATTAACTCATCAAACTGTCGATTTTATGAAGAGTAAAGCGTTATTTATTTACTATTTTTGAAATTTGCTCGCGTTATCTAAATTGTAAAAACAGTAAAAATATACTGATAAGTCCAGCCCATAGCACTACTGCTCGGCTGGCACGCGTTCGATAAAAAAAAAACTTTTTAAATAAACAATTATCTATATTTCCGCAGCCGGCTGCCTAAGGTTTTAAAATTTCAACCGATAAACAAAATGCTCATGGTCACATCACTGCCACTCGTGAATCCTGACCTCATACCCATCTACTAACCCCCTCAAAACTCATGTGATACTTTGTCGGAGATGCAGTCGATTAGGCGGTCTCTATCACTCAAGTATCGGACTAACATTCCCATCCACTTCCCCGTGACCCTACCACTGGTCGTGGCCGGCGCCGGTATTGATCAGCATGATAGGGGCCTTTGAGAAGTTGCGAAGCGAGGAAAGATAGCTCCCACTTATCTTCCACGGCTCGTGGATGTAACTTCTGGAGGTCCTAGTCAATAACGGAGTAGCAACTGCGGGTGGGCACCTATGCTTATGCTTATGCTTATGCTAAAATGTTGATTGTTTGCTGATTTCGTCATTTTCCCATTTTAACCGTGGCGCGTAGAAAAACCCAGTTTATATTTTCAACAAATCATATCTCAGATTCCTGTTAATGAACTCCTCCAATTTTTTAGTGTGTTACTTAAAATTGTCCGAGAAATCTGATTAAAATATTTCCCGACAGATGCTCTTTGGTTCACACACCGTCAACACGGCATTATAAAGTTTAATACGACCTTTACATGTGTTAGGTTAGATTTTTCACCTTTCATTTGCGTATTAGACAGCAAAAATAACGGAGAGTTATGATTTTTTGAAGAAAAAAAAGTGCACGGAGAAAAAAGAGTTCCCAAAATCGTGAACAAGTGTTCATGAAAATGGGAACCACGAACAAAGTGTTCAAATCTCATGGTACGATTTCTAAAAACGTACCATGGGATTTGAACACTTTGTTCGTGGTGCCCATTTTCATGAACGCTTGTTCACGATTTTGGGAACTCTTTTTTCTCCGTGTGGTTTCTGCGAAAATCCACAAAAATGACAATTTTCCTGACCACCCTAACATGGCGTAGGACACCCTAATGGCCAAACATAAAAAATACGGGTTTAATTATTTCGGCCAGTAAACCCTCGAAAAAAAATTAACCCGATCCGAACTCTTTTGTTTTTTCATTAATAAAACGTGAAAATTTGGTGAAATTTTCAGAACTTTTCATAATTATTTTTTTAGTGCACTTTTTTTTTAAAGCAATTTGCCGTTTAATTACAGCTGAGCAATTTGCAGCGATTCCGAACACCCTAATTTATTCTCATTTTTTTCTGCGTGATACTTTAAGGGTGCCTTTTGTATGCCTTAAAAAAATCATTTTAACTCATCAGTTTGTCCATATAATTTTCTACACAAATTTGTTAGCTGTCCATACATAAAGAGTATGTGAAAATGGTGTTTGATTTGAAGGAATTTTTTGATCGATTTGGT
This sequence comes from Culex quinquefasciatus, assembly GCF_015732765.1. Lineage (NCBI taxonomy): Eukaryota > Metazoa > Arthropoda > Insecta > Diptera > Culicidae > Culex > Culex quinquefasciatus. Next base: position 150,372,079 of record NC_051863.1, on the reverse strand, counting down.
TTCGTCGGCAAAATTATTCTTATAGATGAAGACTGCAATGAACAAAAAATCTTTTTGTTGATTATTTTTCTCACTAAATGCCATCTTTTTAAAATATTTCAGAAGAAACAAAACAATCAAAATTTTGATAAAATGCACCGTTTTGAAGTTAAAAATAATGTTTAGGTAACTTTTTTTGAGATAAAGTCGCATTTTTTATTTTAAAATGTTTGATAAGGCCGTTGCAAATTATTTTTGAAGTTTATGTCCCTCGGCTCTGACCAAAGTCGAGGGAGGTGGGCAAAAAAAAATAAAAAATTTAAATTACAAGATTCAACATTTGGATAAAAAAAAGTATATTAAAACTCATTTTACAGGCGTACAGTTGCTTTCCAATCATTAGTTTTCAAAATATCAAGGTATTGATGGATTTATTTTTTCGCAAAAAAAAAATCTTTTCGTGGGACTGTACTTTGGTATTTCATGAAAATTTAAAATGTTTACAAAGGAGTTCAAACATGCTGAATATGATTATAAACGCGGGAAAATGCATTTTAACTGGTTTTCAGTTGATTAAACATAAATTTTCAGTAACATTTTGAAGTTTTTCGAAAAAATATATTTTTTCCCCCTGATTATTCAGGCCAATTTTGAAGTGGTGGCAACATAAACTTTGAAAAATATCTGCAACGGACTAATTTAAAAAACTAATTTAAAAAAATTAACAGGCTGAAAAATATTCCTACCTTTTACCTTTTTTGGGTGGGTTAACGCGTTGTTTGATTGCTAAGATATGACCATGCAAAGATAAAAAATGAAAAAGCTTAGCTGATATTTAATGGTCCAATTGTCAACGTTAAAAATAATGTTAATTTGTGCTCTTATTATAAGTATAAGTTATTTCAAAACCTGAAAATCCAGCCCAACATTTTTTTTAATGTGAAAAATAAGTGCCTTTCAAAAAAATATCCCTGATTATCAAATTTGAACACATTTTTTCAATAAAAAGAGTCAGACAAATATTTGTCTGAACTAGCGATGGAATAATCATCATCAAAAGAAAATCATTGAATGTTTATCAAGAGAAAAATCCGAAAGGAGCATGCTCTCCTCGCTCGCGCATGAAAGATCGGTAAAAAGAATCTAAAAAAATCATCATCTTGATTATTCAGTGGAACACCTTTTTCACTACTACACTAGCAAGTGTGACGACGTTACATGTCGGAAATTGATCTGTCACATTTTGTAGATGGGCAAGTGAACAAAATAATTTTAAGTGGTGCTGACAAGGAAAATCCTCAAAAATCATCAGGAATCATCATTTTCTGGAAGAATTTCGGAAGCAATTTTCTTTTGCGTGATTTGCCTCCTTTCTCTTTCGCGGGTGAAAAAAGTTCGCAAGTAAAATTGATTGTTTTGCGATTATTCCATCCCTGGTCTGAACATTGATTTTTTGGAACCTAAAGTGACGTAAAGTGTATTTTACAATATTTTGTCATAGAATTGTTAAAAACCTTGATTCAATAATTGTAAAAAAAAATTCAAAGCAAAATTAAATTTGCAATCAAAAAGTATAAGTACACGATTTTTTGATTAAATGTACAGTTTTAGATTTTTGCATTTTATAATTTCTTCTCATAGAAAGGCCCCTTAAAAAAGCTATTTTTGAAAATTTTCTGCAATTTTCTCTCTGAGACTTTGAAAATCGGGCAATTAGTTTCTGAGAAACAAACTCACAAAAATTTTCCTAATACCTATCTAATATGCCTGTAGTTTTCAACTGAAGATATCTCGGAAACTATTAGTCTCATTTTCAATGGTAAAAAATGAAAGCTTTGTGAAATTGTCTGACCTTTTCAATTAATAAATCTTAGTTTTTTAATATGATCTGATTTGATAAAAAATATTCCAAATTGTAGTTCTAATAAGTTGTTCATAATTCCCTTAAAAAATTCTTCAACGTTCTATAAGGCCGACGCAAAAAATCAAACATTCAATATCACGCCCTTTTGAAATGTTAGTCTTGATAAATTTTTTTCAAAATATTGTTTTCGAAAAGATCGGAAAATTTTATTTTTATCATTGGGAATCGAGCCATTTGTTTCTGAGATATCGGCATTAGAAAATGGTGGGTTGTTTGAGTGAGACTTGGAAAACTTCAATTTTCCTGTTTCTTTTTCTTTAAGCCGCTGTATCTCAGCAACCAGAGAACCAATCTTCGACGTCTCTTAGACAATTTCATAGCAAATTTTCAGAACTTTTCAAACAAACAAAAATATTTAGAAATGGTTACTAATGGTCACTATTTTTAAAAATCGAAAAACTGCAAATATTACATTGAAATCAAACTTCAGTGGCCCTCGATCAAAAAATCTGTAAAGTACTTTTCGATTGCAAATTCGATTTCCCATAAAAAATTGAAGTATTTTTTTTTGTGTAAAATCCCGATTTTTTCCAAAATTTATAACATGGCGGCTGATTGTTTGACCATATTTCTGTATGGCTAAAAAATCGGTATTTTTTCCGTGTAACTATTTTTTTCTCAATAGTCCTCAACAATACCTACAATTTTGCCAAAGACGCCAAATTGATCAGAAAATTCACTCAAAAGTTACAGCTGTTTAAATATGTACGTACCATTTTTGTATGCACAGCTGCCAACATTGTATGGAGACTTGTATGGGTGAACCAATGACACAAAATAGCTTCTTTGGTCATAGGAAAGGCCCTCACATAGTTTGAGCTAAATAAAAAAATACAAAAAAAATGGTCAAAATCTGCCGATTTGATTGAGAATTGTTCCCCTTGTTTTTTTTAGATGATTTTGAAGGGGGAGAAACAAAAAGTTAACGTTTTTAAAACGTTTCAAATATTTGTACTAGTCGAGTATCAAAAATGCATTGCAAATCTGATAAAATCGATGTTGAGGCAATTTAAACTTTTTTGCCAACCATTATTTGTCTTTATCTCTACCTTGACCAAAATTAAAGGACATGTACTTTGAACAAATATTTTTTGCATGGACAATTGTCCACGAGGGGCGAGGGGGGGGTTTCAGATTTCCAAAAAAATGTCCACGTGGTTTATGGATGGTCCCATAGAGAATTGTTGTATTTGGTTAAGATCAATATTGACATTGAGGTGACTTTATTCAAAAAGTTGTCACTCGTCACAAATTATTTAAAATTATATTTTACTTAAGGGGTTACATACATGTAGAAAATCATGAAATTTCATATTACAGAAAATTTATTAAATATGCTAAAAAGATGATTTTTGCAATTCCGTCGTGAAACCACTTACTTTTCCTGTCATTCTTGAACGACGAAATAGCCTACTTTTCTGGACCAAAAATAACAGAATCGAATAGCAAAATTTTTCAAAATAAATGCTGAAAAGTTCTACTTTTCAGCACTGAAATGGGTGCTGAAAAGTTGAACTTTTCAGCACTTGTTTTGAAAAGTAATGCACTTCAATTTTTTTTTTATTCAAACGATTTATTGACAAAATACATGAAAATTTGACATAAAATTTCATTCAATGGGTGTTTTTCGGAATTGCAAAAAATGTTGTATGGAACTCGTTGCAAAACTTGATTTTTTCAGCACTCTTCATATTTATCCAACTCGGTGAACCTCGTTGGATAAATGTACGACTCGTGCTGAAAAAATCCTCTTTTTGCAACTTGTTGCATAAACTTCTATTTCAATCGCTCCTGAAAATTTCATAAACATATTAAATGATTCAACTGAGTTAGAGACGATTTGAGGCTCAAAATTTTGCCGTGCGCAAAGCGGACTGTCAAACTTTTTGAGTGTTTTTCTTGAAACACCAAGTTGATTTACGGGTGCCACGATATCTCGAGATGGGATGGACCGAATTGGCTGAAATTCGGGGTGAAGACTCCCAAAACATATCCCGTGTGCATGACGAAGCCCGATTTTAAAATTTTTCATTTAAAAAAAATACAATAATTAAAAACTGATGATTTTTTATATGAAAAACACAAAAATATTTTTATCTTTTTTTAAATTAGTTTTTTTGAAAACCGGCCTTCGTCATGCAAACAGGATCGGTTTAACGAGTCTTCACCAAAATTTTGAGCCGATTTGGTCACGGCAGTGTTAAAATATCGTGGCACCCGTTTTTTGAAACTGCTAACTTCAAATAGCCATATCTCGGCAATAATACAACCTTCATGTCTTCAAAATTGTTTTGATAATAGATATAAATGTAGATTTTAATGCCCTGAAAACAGATTTTAAATAAAACTAAGTGTGTGCTCACTCCAACCTCTGATAATTTTTGTCGATTTACCACTGAACTGAACTGAACCACTATCCATCGGTTAGGTCTGTGGCCACAAAAGTGCTGCCGGCAATCTACACTGTACATCGATATTGTTTTATTCAATAAGACGGACCTGCCCGTTCCGCCCATCTTCGGCTTGGCTCATCTCGGCAAGCCGGTTTTGTATTTATTTATTTTTTTCGGAGAAAAAAGAAATCACAATAAAAATCAAAAGTTTTCCCGCTCTTCAAGCCGAATGCGATGTACTTTCTTTCGGTTTTCTATGGAAAATAAAGCAATAGGGAAAATTCAAACAGGGAAAAAAGAAAACTTTCATTGATTACGACGTGAATCGCGCGGCCACCGAGCGCGGAGTGGAAAATTGCGCGGGAAATTCAAACACAACAACAATTGAGTTCTGAAAAGGAACAAGCTGGAGAGGAAAAACATTTCCCAGCAAAGATGCTTGTCTTGGTATGTGTGTTTGTGTGAGTGTTGCACTTTAGCAGCCAGCACACTGAATGGGGGTGAGAATAGTCCAACAATGGACTGGAGGCGTTGAATGCAATTCGTTGTACTTTTCCGGTCTAGTGGATTTGAATGGAAAGTGAACTTTTCGAGCAAAATGCTGAAAAGATCATATTTGTAGGGAGTATCTGTTGCAAGTTATTGAGTTGGAAAAAACAGCAAATAGAAAGTTAACACAAAGTTTGAAGCACGTAAAATCAGATTAAAATTTTGGTTGCTACTTTCCACCCACGAATCCGATTTCAGAAACTTCCGCTGGACAAAATCTGCTCTCCAACTGGTACCAGTTCAAACAACCAGAGCAAATTTTCCTCCCCCCTCCCACAAATGGCAACAAGAGTTTTCAATTAAAACAAATCATTTTCCATTATTGGCCTGTCCGCGAACGTGTGTCGAAACACTATCCCTTCCTCCCCGGCCGGGGAGGTCACAATCAAGTCTCGAGGACCACTTCGGTGAGTGTGTGTGTGTGTGTCCCCGAAACAAGTCCTCCGCCGACTTGTGCGGTCCAGGTTGGCGCCGTCGATGCCGATTGTGACTTTTGGCCAGTTTGCCATTGTGGGGTGGTTTACGGCGGAGTGGAGGGGTTAGAGGAAATCCGGAGAAACTCCTTCTACGAGTGTTTCAATTTGGCTACGCATCGATTGCCGGTAGGGGAGGTAGGCAGTTAGCAGTTAAAATGTTATCAAAATGAAATGAAAGGCTGTACAATCACTCAAAACAAATTAGAACTCCTAGACCCACCTTCACGTGTAAGGCTAAACAAATAGTTTCAATCAACTCGATGCATACCACCCTTCCTACAAATCGCGCCAATATTTCCAATTATCCACACTACGGTGGCAATTCAGTGCCATTTTTCACCTATTAGTGCGGCAAACGGTTGATAATTGCGCCACGTGTGGTTCTGCTTTCTGTTGCGCACTTCAAACGCACCCCCTCGAAAATTCAAGTGGCTTTTCTGGCCAAGATATTGGAAACAATTGATTTCCCCCACCACCCTTGCAAGTCCAACGCACAATAAATTCGCCCTTGGGCACTCACATTTTGCTCGGCACTGTGTTCACCGAACTGCACCAGAAAGCAATTTTAATCCGGACTGAATTAATTTGTACCTTTGTTTCTAATCCTGGCTTCAATGACGACTGCCCCACCATGTTCATATCAGCAATGAGTACGCAAACAATCCGTCCTACCTGGAAAACGCACTTTCATCGGATTGATGTTGATTAGAGTGCTCACCTGTTTATTCATCTACCGTACCCAACAAAACCGGTTCCAGCTTTGATTGAAATCCCGGCTTCATGCGAGCCTGCGGGGAGGCAGGAAAAAATAATTTCCGCTGCCGTCATTCACTCCGCTTTCAATAATGGTTGCAAACTATTGACACTGACCAACTAATTGCTTTGTTGTAGATTTTAGAAGTGCAAAATTGCGTTCAATGGTTTCGAAGCAAACAGAGCTTGGCGTGTATTTTGAACCGAAAATGGCTACTTTTCAAAAAGAACTGGTTGTTTTTATTTATAGAGTGTTTAAAATGGAATTTAAGGGGTTACATACGTGTAGAAAATCACAAAATTTCATATTACAGAAAAATTTATTAAATCTACTTGAAAGATGATTTTCAACCACACCTGAGAGCTTCATGAAGGTATTTCATGATTGAACTGAGTTAGAGACGATTTAAGCTCAGAGTTTTGCCATGCGCAAAGCAAACTGTCTAACTTTCTGAGCGTTTTTCTCTGGACACCAAGTTGATTTACGGGTGCCACAATATCTCGAGATGGGACGGACCAAATTGGCTGAAATTTTGGGTAAAGACTCCCAAGACATATCCTCTGTGCATGACGAAGTCCGATTTTGAAATTTTGAATTTTCAAAACATACAAAAATCAATAACTGGCGATTTTTTATGAGAAAAACAGAAAAATATTTTTATCTTTTTTTAAAATAAACTTTTTGAAAATTGACCTTCGTCATGCACACGGGACCAGTTTGAGGAGTCTTCACCAAAATTTTGAGCCGATTTGGTCGAAGCAATGTTGAGATATCGTGGCACCCGTTTTTTGAAACTGCTAACTTCAAATAGCTATATCTCGGCAATGCAATGAGTTCGGCAAAGTTGTAGGTATTGTTGAGGACTTTTGAAAAAAAAGGTACACGGAAAAAAAATTGAAGTTTTTTTTATCAACTTTTTTTTCACTTAAACTGAATTTCCCAAAATACGTATTTTTTTTTGATTTTCGTGATTTTTTGTTATGTTATAGAGGACAAAAATCCGCAACTTTTGAGCCACAGCGAAACATGGTCAAAAAATCTGCCGCCGAGTTATTAATTTTTGAAAAAAACAGTGATTTTTGGAAAAAATCGAAGTTTTATGCAAAAACAAGTTTGACATTATTTTTTAATGCAAAATTGAATTTGCAATCGAAATGTACTTCCCAGATTGTTTGGTAAAGGGCTCCGTTTTCAAGATGTAGCAACCGAAAGTTTGTTTTTAGCTAAATATTTGCAGTTTTTCAATTTTTAAAAATTTAAAAAAAGTGACCATTTCTAAAAATATTTTTTTTAAGAAGTTCAGAAAATTGCTATAAAATTGTCTAAGAGACATTGAAGATTGGGCCTCGGGTTGTGAGATAGAGCCACTTTAAGAAAAAGAAACACGAAAACTAAAGTTTTCTTAATCTCACCAAAATAACCCACCATTTTCTAATGACGATAACTCAACAACTAATGGTCCGATTATGAATGTTAAAACATGAAACATTCGTGAAATTTTCCGATCTTTTCGAAAATATTTATAAAATTTTAAATCAAGACTAGCATTTTAAAAAAGCCAAACATTGAATATTACGCCCATTTAAAATGCTAGTCTTGATTTAAAAAATTTCACGAATTTTTCATGCACTAACATTGAAAATCGGTCAATTATTTGCTGAGATATTGTCATTAGAAAATGGTAAGTTGTTTTGGTGAGATTAAGAAAACTTCAATTTTCGTGTTTCTTTTTCTTAAAGCGGCTCTATCTCAGCAACCCGAGGTCCAATCTGCAATGTATCTTAGACAATTTTATAGAAAATTTTCTGAACTTTTCAAAAAAAAAAAATGTTTTAAGAAATGGTCACTTATGGTCACTATTTTTAAAAATTGAAAAACTGCAAATATTTCGCTAAAATCAAACTTTTGGTGGCTATATCTTGAAAACAGAGCCCTTCATCAAAAAATCTGTAAAGTACTTTTCGATTGCAAATTCAATTTTGCATTAAAAAATAATGTCAAACTTGTTTTTGCATAAAACTTCGAATTTTCAAAAAATCACTATTTTTTCAAAAAATAATGACTCGGCGTCAGATTTTTTGACCATGTTTCTCTACAGCTCAAAAGTTGCGGATTTTTGTCCCCTAAAACATATCAAAAAATCTCAAAAATAAAAAATACGTGTTTTGGGAAATTGAGTTTTAGTGAAAATAAAGTTGATTTAAAAATTTGCAATTTTTTTCCTTGTATCTATTTTTTTTCTCAAAGGTCCTCAACAATACCTACAACTTTGCCGAAGACACCGAAAATTCACTCAAAAGTTACAGCTGTTTGAATATTTACATACCATTTTTGTATGGACAGCAGCCAAAATTGTATGGAGACTTGTATGGATGAACCAATCACACAAAATAGTTTATTTGGTCATAGGGAAGGCTCTCAAAAAGTTTGAGCCAAATCAAAAAATACGAATAAAATCCATTTCCGGTTTTGGTAGAGAATTGCTCAGTAGAAGATTGATATATTGGTTGATAATGTTTTAAAAACATAATTATTTTTGTTAAATACTGATAGTGAGCAATCACAATAAAAATGCTTCGAAAACATCATGGTATAAATATTAGGATGTAACAAAAATGACTTTTTAGCGGGCATTCAGGGGTTTGTTCAGGTGGGCATACTGAGCCTAAATCCCAAATATGAGCTTGATTGGACGTAACAGGAGCTGGTGCTCCGCCCTTCAATTTTAAATGGGATTTAACCCGTAAAAAAAGATTTTTTCAAAAATGTCACTTTTTGAGGCATTTTGGCCACCAATGCGTTTACCAAAAACATCACTGGCGTGTAGGCCAGATCCTTGCGCATCTTTTGGTATATATAACATTGAAGTTTGGAGCATCCTGGAGCTCGGTAAAGACCTTCAAAGTTTGGCATATTTTCGAAAAATCGGTCCCAGCAAAATCAAATGGCGTCTCGGGCGTCGCGAAGTGCGACGCATATCTTTTTGCCGGGGCCGATTTTTTGAAAAAATGCCAAACTTTGAAGGTCTGTACCGAGCTCTAGGATGCTCCAAACTTCAATGTTATATATACCAAAAGATGCGCAAGGATCTGGCCTACACGCCAGTGATGTTTTTGGTAAACGCATTGGTGGCCAAAATGCCTCAAAAAGTGACATTTTTGAAAAAATCTTTTTTTACGGGTTAAATCCCATTTAAAATTGAAGGGCGGAGCGCCAGCTCCTGTTACGTCCAATCAAGCTCATATTTGGGATTTAGGCTCAGTATGCCCACCTGAACAAACCCCTGAATGCCCGCTAAAAAGTCATTTTTGTTACACTCTAATAAATATCTTAAAACATCGTGGTATAAACATCATGGTATAAATATCTTAAACCAAAAAATAAATAAAACATAAAATGTCAACGCAGTGCGCGCAATTCAAGAAATAAATTTAAAATATTAAAAAAATCTGACTCCAACTTTGACTCGAGAAAAGTATGACCGAACTAGCAAACGATTTAAATTGCAGCAATTTTAACACGCAAACAACATTCCAATAGAGCGTAGCTCCAAAACAACACTGTTTATATGAAATTAGATTCCAGATTCGGATTCAGTGGCTTAAATTACTATACGAAAGCATACCCTGACCTTTAAGACATATGCTTGCAACGTCGTGTAATTAGTAGGTCATGCTTCTGAAGTCTGAGAAATTTTGAAAAATAGCACTTTTTTTCTTACTTAAACCCAAATATCTCGGCACTGGAGAATTGAAATTGCATTTTCTCAGGGGCAAAAATGCTTGCCGTGAAATTTCCTACACGCTGCATGTTTTGGTTTTACTAGGAATAATAGGCTACCCTGAGTAAAAATGAGCATTACTAAAAAAAGTTTCGAAAAAAATAGATTTTTTTTTCGATATAAATCCGCCTGGGAGAGGCTAAAATCCTTAAATTTGGTCCAATATCGGTAGTGCATCTTCATCACTGCACAAACATATCTTTTGAAAACAATACACACCTGATTGAAACAAATTTTGAATTGATTCCAAACGATTTTAGAAAATTTGTTCAAAAAAGTGATTTTTTCAATAATTCGAAGGGGAGGGGGGATCCGATAAAATTTTACTATTTTTTCTTGTCTTAGAAAACATTGTTTTTCAACATCATAATCTATCATTTAAGACGTGAGCACCCAAAATTCCTCGACATGACCTCAACATGGGACAGGCTAGTTGACATTTATCCAGACTTGACGTAATCATCAATTATTTTTTCCAAAGTCTTTAAAAGAACCGAGGATAATCTTATCGGGTGACCGTTTTATCTCTTTTTCTAGTTTTTGGGATAAAAAAATTTCCGTTCAAACTTTCGATAGAAAAACCATTCAGATTTTTTTTAATCTGACAGCGTTAAAATCAATTCAATCGGTCAAACACCCTCAAACTGATGTTCTCGCTTCAAGAAAGCTCTCCATAACTTTACCAATTGCAAACTTCATGGCAAAACGTGCGAATTTGATCGGTCTTTCCAGTACCCTCTCTGCTTACTCTGCTTAGTGCACAGTGATTTTGGAGATGTTTTCAATCTGGCAAAAGAGCGAATGAAATGGCAAAGATCTTCGCCGATAGGACGTAGACCAGACTGCGAAGGAAAAGTTTTATTGAAAATCAACGTTAAATCGAGAGGAAGAGAAAAATGTGTGACATGCACTCCACCTGAATAGTTTTCGGTTCTTCTTTGGTTGTTGCAGCAAAGTGGTGAAATCAATACTATAGCAAGCAGGACTTGGCGAAATGGGAGTGAGATAAAAAACAGTTGTGGAGTGACTTGAGAGGTTATTGGAAAATGTAGTTGATGTGAGACAAAAATTGAAATCGTTTCGATTCTATACTTGCATATGAAGAAAAATAACTTGTTTCAATTTTTGATGTTGAAGATTAAACTAATAAATAACGAAAAACAAAAGGCAACATTTACAAAACATTTTTTTTTGGTTTCAGTAACCCCTGGCCAAAAAAAATCGACTGAACGAAATTGCAATAAACATAAATTATGCTTGGTTGAACTCAGCGAATTTGAATGCACAAAAATAAATAAGTAATTCACTGCTATAACTCGCGATCGAGAAAAATCGCCAAATTATTCATATCAATAACAACATCGTGCACTCGTTTTTCCTGCTTCTATTTTTAAACACCAACCAAAAATTCGCACCCAGACGACCGAAATTGAAACCATATCAGCTTGCAGACCGTGAAAAATCCCCAGATTGGTAATCAATTTCCGCGTCCGCGTTTTTTGCCTTTTGCTGGTGCGTTTTTCCGCGGCCAGACAGGACTTTCGATTTCACCGCGAATCGAAATTTCGGCGCTTTGTGGCCTGCCTGCCTGCCACGTAAGCCAGTTGTCAGCTAGTAAAGAAGACCAGCTAGTTAAGAACATCCCTCGCTTTGGTTTTGGTTTTTGGCTGGGTGCATTTTTAATTAAATTATGCAAATAAATCAAAAATATTTCTACCAGTCAGTGGGCGACGTAATATGTCGCTGAAATTTTGTGGATCATATCGATCGCCTCTCCTCTGCTCCAACTTCAAAAGGGTAACCCTTGAATGCCACCCGGCTACACAACAGAGTTTAGCGAGCAGCGTTGCACAAATCATCCGTAAAGTGCGAGGCAATATCCGAAAGCCGCCACCGCGCTGTTCATGCTCAAGTGTCTAATGAAGCGTACTAAATCACGCCAAAGATACACACTAATCTGGAAGTACTTGTAAGCTCGGAAAAGCGGCTTCCATTTTGGAAAATGAGACTGAATGACATTGGGTGGAGAAAGGGTTTGCAAAGCTTATTACATTTTGGTATTTGAAGAAGAATGTTTATGACAAAAATTTTATGTAAGTTAAAAAAAAAATTTGTCAACAAATTACTAAACTGAAAATATGATTGGCTAACAATTTAAGAGTTTTAAACTTCCATATCATTGAAATTATCTTCAGTTAAATATTAACTAATATATAACACCGACCAACTAAATTTCTGCGCAGGCTCAACTCGAGGAGAAGCATGATGATTGGGGTTCCTATTTTGAATTTTTCAAAAATATTTAGACAGGGAACGGATTGGTCTCAGTCATTTTTTTTTTTCAAGTCAATAAAAAAAAACAATAACATATAGCAGAAGAGTTTTCATTTTTTTTTTTTTTACACTTCATATGCCTGAAAGATTTCCAAATTTTGACTTTCTTTGTATTTTGAGGACCACAAATAGGCATCTTTTGAGCAATTCCAGCTCAAATCAGGAATTACTTTTGTACATTTGAGAAGGGCGTAAGTTATTTAAATATTTTTGTATTATGTAATATAAAAATTACTGTATCTCGAAGCCGTTGCGTCGTATCAAAAAGTGGTCAAAAAAAAACTTGTAAGAAATTGGACGGGCTTTCTGAAAAAAAAACACTGAAACAAAAATACACGCCACATCAATGAGATTTTTAAGTCTTAAACTTAAATTTAAAGGTGATGTTACGATTGTTTTTGTTCAAAATTTTTCAGGTAATAGCCTAAAATGTTACCAAAAGAAAGACGAAATATGCAGGATGGTATGTTTCTCTTAAAAAAATACAGTTGGACGAGCTTTCTGGTAAAAATATTTACGAGACTGGAAAATCAATTCTGTCATATAGAAATTGCCAAAAACCACAAAAAAAAACCCGTTTTTCAACATTTTTATTTTTAAAACCGCTGTATCTTCCCAAGGAGTGGACATAGGACAATGTTCAATATGGAGACTTTTATGTAAAATTGTCTGGAAAATCGATCCCCACTACTAGTTTTCAAAAATTTTGACGTTTAGACCACTTTTCAAAAAAAAAAACAGTTTTAGTAAATGATTTTTGTATTTTTTTAGTAGAGACATACCATCCTGCATTTTTCTTCAGTTTTTTGAAAACATTTTAGGCTATTACCTCAAAAATTTTAAACGAAAAAAAATCGTGACATCACCTTTAAATTTAAGTTTTAGACTTGAAAATCAAAAAATCTCATTGATGTGGCGTGTATTTTTGTTTCAGTGTATTTTTTCAGAAAGCCCGTCCAATTTCTTACAAGTTTTTCTTTGACCACTTTTTGATACGATGCAACGGCTTCGAGATACAGTAATTTTTATATTACAAAATACAAAAATATTTAAATAACTAACGCCCTCCTCAAATTTTATTTTCGAGTACTATTGGCTCCATATACTTAAAAATGGCTCATATAGGACTAGGATAACATGTCTACAAAGTTTCATTGAAATCGGAGAGGGTCGGGTACAAAATTACCAGAAAAATTCCTGATTTGAGCTGGAATTGCTCTTTTGCGCTTTAGTTTAGAACTGTGCAAAAACTCGTTATTTTTTTTCAATTTTGGAATAAAATACTTTCTTTTAAAAAAAATTGGGCCCTGTAGTCAATGCTAAACAAATAAAATAAAAATATAAGCTTGCAAAAAACTTGAAACATTTCACTGAAATATTTCATGAGCTTCCAAAGGCAAAGTAGAAATTCATGGTTTTTATTTCCTTACATTCTAGCAAATTTTCATATAAAACAACGATTATTTTGATGTAAACAGCTTATTTGAGACCTAAATGCCGAATGCCGCTCATTAAAATTTCAGTCCAATTCTGAGCTATTTATAAGCAAAAACGAGTGACCAACCACAAGAAAAGTGGTGTTTTGATGAATTCTCTTAAAATTGACAGTTAATACTACATACTGATGATGTTTCTACAATTTCAACTTATTTCATCGACGCCGTCGTGCTATCATGTTGTACGGCGCTTTTTGACGTTCCGAGTAAAACGCATTTTAATGTTTGACCATGAATAAACAAAAAAGAGAGCACGAAATGTAAACAAAAATGAACACGTTTTGTTTGGTTGACCATTCTGTGCATTGTCCCGAAGATTGGTTGAATTTGGATGTCGGAGTCCCGAGTTATAATTGAAAATGTTTACGGTAGTCGTACCAGTGTCAAACGCGTTCTGACCTGAAATCTCTTTGGCCAATTGTCGCACTTACATCAATTTCCAAGCTGTGTCAAGATAGCATGACAAGATTGAAACTTCTTTTATATGAAAAGTGACAAAAATGCACGGAGTTTTTCAGTCTTTATGGAATATCTCAGGATTGATATTGTTTTTTTTAGAGATCTGTGATGGTCAAAAGGTGAGGCATTGAGCTGCACAAAATGACGTTTTTAACTCAATTTGGCAAAAAATGCACGTACGACAAGTTATCACGACGGCAACGACATACTCAAAAAAATTGACAAGTCATTTCGGTTAAAACACACTCAAATCAATACACATTTTGCAAACCCTAACATCCGTGGAGCTAGAGCCCAGCAGCCCATCATCCGATCACCACGAGGTGAAGTAGGTGTTATCTCGGCATTGACACCACGTGCTCCCACACCCTCCATTTTGTTGGCTTAGCAACAGGCCTGCTAGCGGCGTGGTGCGTGGCATCTCGCGTCACACATGTCGGTGAAAAGCTCTGTAGCCGCCCTTACAAACTTGGGCTGAAAAGCGCGGTCGCGGCGCTTGTCGTTGCTGTCAAGATGAAAAGCAAATATTTTCATTAGCTGGCTTCTCGGCTTCTGGCAGTAGTTTACGCGCGATGTTAGTGGATATTGCGGAACCCTCAAGGCTAACAGATGGTGTGGTGTTGCCTTATTTTTTTAAAATTTTCAAATAAATTTTGCAAAAAAACTGATTGCTGGACAGAAGAAAAAAAAATAGCAGAAATTACTAATATATTAGCAATAAAACGACATTATTTCCGACACCATATTTTAGCTTACAAGTTTTGTGCACGTTGTTGACTATAATTATGACTAAGGCAACAAACCCCAAAGGGTGACTGTCGGCTCCTTAGAAAATGTTCATGAATTATGTGCGCATGCTTTCAGGGTAACACTATAAAGCTGATCCCTCGTGCGACCGCCAAGCTGAGCAGCATTTTCCTTTTCATCAGATTTAATTAATTAGAATAATTCTTGGATATGTGCGTTGAATAGTTTTACGACATTGGGCTAACTACGTTAGGGCGGGTCCCTCTGCGTGGCTTCCCGCCACTCGAAATTGTGTTATTGCAAAATGAAACTCATTAGATTTTCCACCCTCAAAAGAGATGGAGGGAGGAGTCCTCCCCCCTCTTGGCAAGGAAAATGACTCAATAGCAACAGTGTGGTGCTGGATTACCAACACGCGTCATCATGACAGCGGTTAAGGCAACGATAGTCCTTGGTTGACACTATCACGTGAAATGCGCCTTCTGGAACTGATTAGCCGCAGGAACGTTTTTGGACGACGACATATCGTGATTGTCTTTGTGTTACCGAAATTGCGGGAACACACGCGCGAGGTTGCTTACGTTGTAAGCAGTTTTAACCTTGTTTCGTAGCCGCGGCGCCATCTGGCGGGACGACGAAGGCAAATCACGCCTCTTTGACAACGACGTGATTAATTTATGGTGTGGTGGATATGGTACCACGTAAATGATTGAATTTCCAAGATTTTGGAAGTTTAATTGAAACTCAATTGCTTACACTTCAGCTTAACTGTGTGGAAAACATAATTATCACTCCTCGAACTTTTTTTGGCAATAAAAGAGCTACATTTTGCTTGCATTTTTTGTAAATTTCTTTGCTTTAACCATCAAAATCGAGTTCTACGACCCCAATTCAGTCAAATTTGAATGGTTGATTGCGAATTTAATTGAAAATGCATTTTTTCAATTTTTCAACATCACCATTTTAGCAGCCATCTTGGGATTAAAAATTCTAAATCACATTATAGTGGAGTTGGTGCCTTTGGTATACCCAAAGAAGCTATTTTGCATCATTAGTTTGTCTATATAATATTCCATAAATATTTGGCAGCTGTCTAAACAAAAATGATATATTAAAATTTAAAAAACTGTATCTTTTGCAGGAATTATTGATCGATTTGGTGTTTTCGGCAAAGCTGTAAGTATGGATAAGGACTACAATACAAGGTAAAAACAATTTTTGATGATTTTTTATTTAACTTTTTCTCACTGAAACTTAATTTACAAAAAACACCATTTTTATTTTTTTTATTTTCTGATATGATTTAGGGGACTGCTAACTTTTCAGAAATTTCCAGAATGTGCAAAAAATCTATGACCGAGTTATGAATTTTTGAATCAATACTGATATAAAAAGGCAACGATATAGGTCGCAAAAAATTTCTACTTCATTTTTCGACGTGAAATTGATTTTGCAATCAAAAAGTATTTCAGTGACATTTTGATAAAGCTTCACCGTTTTCAAGTTATAGCCTTTTTAAGGTAACTTTTTTGAAAATAATCGCAGTTATTATTTTATTAAATATGTGCCCATGTTTGCTAACTATTGCAAATAAAAAATATTTTTGAAAACCCGAGAAAATTCTCTATATTTTCTTTTTTGAACTTCGCTGATACAAACATAGTTGCTGAGATATTGTCATGCAAAGGTTTATTTCAATTCAATTCGGTTTTATTGGTGAATAATCAAGATACAATGAGTTATTTTGAAGTGCATAACAGAGTTTTGGAGTTCCTTACAGCTGTGTGTTGCATCATAATCTATTTAGGAACAATTATTTCTTTAACTAAGGCACTAGCAAGCAGAGTTCGGAAACTCACTCACGAGGTACTCAACTATGAGGAAAAACTAAGTTACCTGCGAGTAAATTACTCATCACTCTCGGTGAGTGTGAGGGCCTTCCTCATTTACTCACAAAGAGGGCTTTGAGCGCTCATGAGGGCTATTTTAGAAAACAAATTTCGAGATGTCAAACTCTACATCGGCGATTTCCTTGTTCACTCAACAGCGAAAAAGTAGTCCTGATGGAAGAGGCGCAGTGCTATTAATTAGAAGTTTTTGTATCACAGTGGTTCAAATCCTGATTTTTATCTGTTTTTTTTTCAGCGAGTTTAAAAACCACAAAGGTTGTTGTCAACTTCCAGCTGTCCTACCGACGGATAGGTCGGAGGTTGTTTAGATGGGGGATGCTTCTGCGGGTGGATTTTTACAGCTTTACCAGCAGTGGATGGCCGTGTTGCTGAGGTAAGTGGCCACTCCCGGCCGTCGACAGTTGTACAAATGTGTTTTGGTTCAGCATCGGGACATGCCGAAGAAGTTGCAGTAGCCGCCGGTGGCTTTGGCTTGGAGGATCACTGAAAACTAAAAAAGGCCGATCCAGTGCTATAACAGCTTTAGGCTAGGGCCACCGGCGGCTGCTGAGGCTCCACTGGCGTGTCCTGGTTCTTAGGCAAGACATATTGGTAGAACTGTCAGCGACCGGGAGTGGCCACAGTTGCACAGCTGTCGAAGGGAGTGACCACCATTACCCACAGCAACACGGCCATCTTCTTATGGTATGGCTGCCAACATCCACCCGCAGAAGCTGCCCCCGTCTGCGGCCTCCGATTTGTCCTGCGGTAGGTCTATCCACAACGGATTCGCCCGGTCACCAATCTTAAAATTATGAGATTAATTGCCCATCCATTGGACTTTGACAATCCAAGGTTTCTTTTGAAGCAATGAAAAAAAAAATTACAGACAGACAAAAAAAAATTAATACCACATTAATACCAACCCTGAACCTCCGGATTTATAGACATTGACGCTACCTCTAATGTACAACCGATTGATAGAGACACATGATTTTAAATTGATGTTGTCATTGATTTTGTAAATAACAAATTGTTGGAAACGGCCTACTCACACTCTCATTTTACTCAAATATGAGTAAATTTACTCAGCCCTCACACTCACGGTGAGTATCGAGAGTGTTTGCTGTGAGGAAGCCTACTCGATTTGTGAGTGTGAGTGGTTTTCCGAACTCTGCTAGCAAGAGTAAGAAAAAACTATTAAAAAAACTTACAGAAATAGCAAAGGAAAGGGGATAGAGGAAGAGATAGCTTATATCTAGATCACAGGTAATTTATCCTTTGTAGATGTGTTTGATCATCAGTTCCCCAAGGGCCAGAAATTGTTCTGCCTTGTTCCGGCAGCTCCGAAACCGCGTCATCATCTCCCCCGCGAGAGCAAAGAACTCCGGCAGGGTGAAGAGATCTTCCCCGGTGACTTCTTGCTGGGCCGTACTGCCGCTACCGGCAGCGACCACGCTGGCGAACGAACGCCCCCAACCAGGAGCGAACGCTGAGTTTTCCGCTGGAACCGTACGCTGTCCAGCTGCAGGAACGGCTGCGCTCGTACTTCGCTGAGGAGGGTGGGACGCTTTCTTCTTCCTCTTTTCCTGCTCCTCGAGGTAGGCCTTGCGCGCGACGCATCCGCGGTAATTGCCGGTATGGTTGCCGTCACAGTTCGCGCACTTTACGCGCGGCTTGGTTTGTTCTGCCTTGTCCCCCAAGTCCGCCTTTCGTGGCAGTGCGCACGCCTCCGAGAGGTGTGACTCACCGCACTTCACGCAGCGGGGCCGGAGGTTGCAGTTCCGCGAGCCGTGGCCGAATTTCTGGCAACGGTGGCATTGCGCTACGTCCGTCGGGTTCTTGGTGTAAAACCGCCAGTTTACCCAAAAACCGTCCAACGTTTTAGTCCGCCGCAGGTCTTGGATCTTGACGGTGCCGCGGTCGAAGTACAACAGGTACAGTGTGTGTGTACCTGTTACCGTTGTCTTGCGCGAGAGCACTTTAATCTCCCGCGGTTTTATTCCGGCGTCCGAAAGGTGACCCTTCAGGTCGGGGATCGGACGGTCTTGATAACCCTGCAAGACGACCTTAACAGGGGGCTTTTCGGGGTTGAATGTGTAGAAGTTGAAGTTGCTACGCTTCAATTCTTCAAACACCAGGTCGAAATTCTTTTTGGTCAGTGTGATCACTTGCACTGCCGACTTACCGATTTTCAGACAATATCCGAGGTCTTCCAGCAACTCGTCAACATCGTCCGCTAACGTGTCCAAAACAAAAATTGGAGGTGGTCTTCGTTCCGTAGGAGAATTGTTCTTTTTTGACGTCGACACTTTTTTCCGTGCACGACCATCATCATCGTCGTCGTCGTCAGTAGTGCTGCTACCGTCGGTGTTGTTGTTGTTGTTTTCTTCGTCGTCGCTCAGCATCTGGAACTCGTTCCTGATGGGGATGTTAGCGAATGTTGATGTGCCACTGGTCGTGGCACCGGAAGTACCGGAACGGGTTCGCACTGGTGATCTTGGGACATATCCGGGATGTAGTAACTTTTTGTCGATGCCTTCAGCGCTAACGCTCCCCTGCGCGATGGCGGCCGACACGGCGTTGGTTTGTTTACCTTTTTGCACACGGCCGGTAGACGAACTTCGCGGGTTTTTCGAGGCCGCACTCGAACTGCCACGGCCACGGCCGGCCTTTGGCATGCTGGAGAAGCAAACTCGCGGGTAACCACAATCAATTACGGCGAAAAAAATCGAAAAAACGATGGAGCACTGAGCACTAGCTGCATGCTCTCGTGCGTACACGGAGGGAGCTGATGCAAAGGTTTAAAAACAGAAAAAATCATGTTTCCTAAGTATCGCCAAACAGCCAACCATTTTTTTACGTTGATATCTCAGCAACTAATGGTCCGATTTTCAATGTTTGAATTTGAAACATTCTTGAAATTTTTCGATCATTTCGAAAACAATATTTTTATTTTTTTTAAGACTAACATTTCAAAGGGCGTAATTTTGAAGTTTTGGGCGAGACTTTGAAAACATCAATTTTCCTGTTTTCAAAACTTTGCATGTCAAGATCTTAGCAACGAAAAGTCGTATCAAAAAAGTTCAATCAAGCAAATTTAAGAGATTTTTTTTCAGTTTTTCAAAAAAAAATTTTAGATGTGAGCAAACATCCCAAGCAACATTTTAGGTTTTAAGTAGGCCATAAAAGCCTATTTAGGCCGTATCAGGGTTTTGAGAACCATGATAAAACCTGTAAGTTTAAAAATGTTACTAGGGATGGGCACTTTCAAAAAAAGAATAACTGCAACTTAAAAAAAGATATCTAAAAATGGCTTTAACCTTAAAACGGTGCACTTTATTGGAAAAAAAATGGACGCCCAATTTGATGGCGTACTCAAGATTTCGAAAAAAGTATTTTTAATTAAAAAAGTTAAATAGTATATAGCCATTTCCCGTTACTCAACTGTCAAAAATATCTGGACTTGTAATTTTATGGAAAAGTTTAAGTACTTTGCGAGTCCGCAATAATCCCGAGTGATTATTTTTTCATAAAGAAGAGTGATTTAAAAAAAAAAGTCAGTGTTGATTCTAAAATTCATAATTCGGTCAAAGATTTTTTGCCCGTTCTGCAAACTTCTGAAAAGTTGGCATTTGAGGTCCCCTAAAACATATCAGAAAAAATAAAAGTGAAAATTGTTTTTATTTTGAAAATCACATTTTAGTGACAAAAAATTGAATAAAAAATCATTTTTTTTAACGTGTTGTCCATTTCTACAACATTGCCGAAGACACCAAATCGATCCAAAAAAAATCCTTCAATAGGTACAGATATTTGAATTTTCATATATCATTTTTGTATGGACAGCTGCCAAATTTGAATGGAAAATCATATGGACAAACTTATTATGCAAAATGGCTTCATTGGGCATATCAAAAGCATCAAAAAAGTTACAACCGGATTTAAAAATTCTAAAATAAATAATAAAACAAGACCGATTTTTTAGAGCAAGAGGTCAAATAATCGAAAATAAGGCATCGAATTTTTGTTTTTGTTTTTGTGATTCGATTATCCGATGTGACATTTTGCCAAGGCCTTCAGATTAACGAGTCTGTACTGTAGTTATTTCACAGTTTCCTAATACAGTGGAGAGTAGATAACCCGAAGGCTTGGAAAATTTCCCTTCGGATAATCGAATAACAAAAAAAAAGTTATATTGCCTAATTGTTGATTATGGCTTTCAAACTACTCTAAAGTGAAAAAGATTTTTTTAAATCCGAGATGGCGGGCAAAATGGCCGTGAGGAAATATTGTGAAAATGTATTTGATTATTTCATAGGCAACCATAAAAAAATCGATTCTCATTTTTCGGGATTTGTACTTAGACATATATTTCAGTTTTTTGTAGCTCGAATCCGTGAAAAGGTAGAAATTTGGTGTCAGAGGATTTTTTGTGAGTAAAATTGAACGCCAAATTTGATGGCGCACTCAAAATTCCGATAAACCGTATGTTTAATTGAAAAAGTTAAAAATTAGTTTTGAAATCACAGCCATTTCCCGTTACTCAACTGTCAAAATTATCGGGACTTGTCATTTTATGGGAAAGTTAATTATCACCTTTTTTCTAATGCAATCGGCCTCAGCAACATTAAATCGCATCGTAGACGTCGTTAGCTATGAGGCATTTTTTTCTCAAATTCATGAACACAATTCACGATTACAGAAAATATTTTTTTATCTGTTTGGTCTCATCCGAAGTAGGGTAGTCCGAAAAATTGCGCCATGTATTGTTAGTTGGCTTCTCATGAAAAATGCTAACAAATAATTTACAAAAAAATGTGAATATCTGAATATAAACTGATTTTTTTATTTATAAACAAGAACTTGAACTACGATTTTTGAAGAAAGATATTAATCGAGATATAAATTGATCATAAAGCACCGTGCGTCTGTGTCTAGCTATCCAGCCGGACCCTAAGATGAGTGTTTTCGTGAGTTGCGCGTATTCACCGACAGATGGCCAGTGGGCCTCGTCAGAGTTCGCCCATTAAATACGCAACTCAAAATTTGCATAAGATTCTTTGTTTTTGTGACGGCTTTCGCGGCACGCTCACTCCAACTGTTCTAGACTAATATTTGAACGTGGCGTATCTCTAAGCAAGTTTTTCATGAAAATGATTCCAGACTGCTTATTTTGTCGTTTTAAACCGAAAAAAGGCAGAAACTATATTTATTCAAACTATTCGCCATTTTCAAAAGTTTGGCTAGATAATATCAAAGTCCACCATCTTAGGCCCACTGGGCCCACAAAAAGAGGTACGCTCAGTTTGTATGGGAGCTGTCAACATGCTCCCGGGCTGTAGCTATCTTTTTGAAATGTCTTATTACATTTAATTTAACTCCAACTAAATGCAATGCGGCAAGTAAAATTGGTACAGCCGTTTCAGAGATACAATTTAAGTAGTTATGCTCTCGACTGTTATTCTACAATTTTGGGTTGAGGTTTTTCGGCTTTCAGTTATATAGCAGTGAAAACAATGTATTGTTTCGACATTTCGGCAAATGTATTGCCTTTTTCAAGGATTAAAAACGGTTTGTTTTCATGTTATTTTTCGAGTTTTGGGTAGATTGGTAACTGTCTTTTGTTGTTGTTCATCAGTCTTAGTTGGTGCACAGCAGCACATGTTATGCTGGTAGCTGCTGGTTTCGGTTTAGAAAAAAAACTTTTTTGTGTTGCACTATCCACGAAACGGTCAATTGCAATCGAACGGAGCTTTGAATGAACCGTTTTTAATCTTTGAAAAAGGCAATACATTTGCCGAAACGTCGGAAATTGAAACAATACATTATTTTAACTGCAATATGACTGATAGCCCAGAAACCACAACCCAAAAATGATACAATTTAAAAAAATGATTTTGCAAAATAGGACCAGATGAAACCACTCGAATCGCTGAAAAAATGTGGTCCTCATCGAATGGGCTGAATCGAAGATTCAGTTGGGCCCTACGGGTTTGACAACACATATTTTCAACGGCCTAATTTCATAAATGTCACATTAACCGTCTATGACCGTAAACTCTTTTTTTGTAGTATCCTACAATTTTATACTGCGTACTTTTGATTCCAATTCACCAACAAATGTCACTATAACTCATCTAGAATTGCTACCATTTCCATAATGAGTCAACCTGTTCATCACATTAGAACTAATAGAATCGTCACCGAGTACAGAAATAAGATTACCTCACCTGCCTTTTCCATAATCCCAAACCCCGCAGGGTCCACATAATCCAACAAATGCGATTAAAGGATTGTTACATGAAAATGGGGGTAAACAGGCTAAAACAAATGGTCCTATAGCAACACGTCGTGACGTTCGTCCTCGTCAAGTGACAAGGACGTTAACTTAAGGTTTGAAGTTGGTTAACCATTGGTTATGGGTCGTACCTTAAGCAAACTCCATTGGCCTTTCGTTAAGTGTTAGGTATAAATTCCACTCCTGGAACCCACGGCGGTGTGTTTTATTGCGATAAGGCACGAAAACACACACACACGGATATATGACTTAAGGACCGTCCCCCGTCCAACGTCTGGGGAAAATATCGTGACCCCAATAAAGACATAACCACACCGCACAAGCAACAACAATGTAGCAAACCTCACCTGTATTGACAGCTCGAATGGAGTCGGGTCGGGATGGTGGAGTTGTATTTATGAGATGGTGGTTTCATATAAATGCGAATTACAATGTCGTGATTACGCGTTGTTCACACACCGTTCGGCTCACGATCCAACGACAAGCCCCTCTTGTTGATACACGCACACAACGCACGCACAGAACTGTTGTTTCAAGCGCCGATGTGGGTGTAGGAAGGTAGGTAGGTGAACAATCGCTACAACATTGGCACATTACGCCGACAATTGTTCTGCTACATTTGATTACGTTTGTTTTCCCACGAGGATTGTGTGAGTGTGCCAAGCACGTTTACATGGAATTGTCATCAGCTAAAGTGCACAAACAATCGGTTGGTACTTGTTGGATGGAATGCATTTATTTAGTTTTGAATAACATATTTTTTAACCACTGACTATCAGCGTAACCTGTCCAAATTAGTATTAAATTATATTGAAATGCTTACTGAAGTGTTTCACCATTTTAGAGGAGATTACCCAATTCGTGACAATATTTTACATGGAAGAGGTAAAAAAGGCCAAAATGTCTATCACATCTGTTGAACTGATTGTTTTAAATTTACAATATCATGCACATATGAGTTTGTGAAAACATAAGTTTAACATATTTTATAGGAGGATGTACAGTAAGGTAGCTCAACATGGTCCATGTATCAGAACAAGTTTTTTCGGTTGCATATAAGCCAATAAACAACTCTCCAAAATTTGGGAGCATTGGTTGCGTCCACATTTTGTGCAATGTATTTCTATTTTGGGTAACCCAGTTTTTTGTATTTTGATTTTTGAAATTTTTACTGAATTTTTTAAACAATAGCGCTAAAATTAAAAAAATTCTTTAAAATTTCCAGAATTTAATCTGACAAAAGATGTATCAATTCCCAGTTTGATTATATTTTACTTAAAATATTCCTTGCTCCACAAGCCAATTATAACGTTTATCTTATTATCACTTTATTTTCAGAAATGGTAGCTCAAGGTCACTATTTTTCAAAATCGAAAAACTGCAAATATCTCGATGGAATCAAACTTTCGGTGGCTATATCTTGAAAACGAAGCCCTTTACCAAAAAATCTGCAAATATTTTTCGAAGTTTATGTCGCCCCCCCCCCCTCCTTCAAAATTGGTTCGAAACATTAGGGGGTAATTATTTTTTGCAAAGCTAGAAAATATCAATGGAAATGAGAATATAATCAACTCAAAACACTTTAAAATTCATTTTTCTACATTGATAATCACATTCAACATCTTTGGTCTCGTTTAAAAATATTTTGAACATTTATGAAATTATAATTTTTAGCACCGCAAAAAAAAATTTTCACAGCTATAAAATTTTCGTCAAAATTTAGAAATGTTGGAAAGTTTTGATTGCAAAACAACTGGGCATGCATTTTAAAACACTTTTTTCATTTAAATGTTAAAACCGTGGCCTGTTTTTTTTTTTGCTTTTTATAAATTCTTTATTAATACATTCAATGCGTACTAGAGTGCCAATAATATGGGACTTTTGTTCACAATCCTGCTCCCCCCTGCCCCCCCAAGCGGAATATTGTTTTAATAGCTATTTTAAGAATCTGAGCTAAATATGAGCAAAATTTTTCAAAATTTCAATGGGCATTGAAACTCGAGGGCGAAATTTGGTAAAATCCAAAAAACTCATAAACTTTGTCCAATAGGCCAAAGCCGTATAACTTGATCCTGAAAAGTAATTAGCGCTTTAAGAAATATTATTTTTAAGTGAAATTTTTTTTTCATCTACTTCAACCTTGGGTATAAATGGGTTAATCTAATTGCCACAGATGCTTCAAATAACCCAAAAACGGTTTTGCTTTTGGGGCCAGGGGTCATTCTGCGAACTCTTACCCATTACAATTTTAAATTTTTACAAGAGAGCAATTCTGAACCAAAACCTGAAATGGATTTTATTTGTTTTGGTGGGTTGTTTTGGTGAGATTTAGAAAACTTCAATTTTCGTGTTCCTTTTTCTTAAAGCGGCTCTATCTTAGCAACCCGTGTTTCTTTTTCTTAAAGCGGCTCTATCTCAGCAACCCGAGGTCCAATCTTCAATGTCTCTTGGACAATTTTATAGCAAATTTTCTTTACCTTTCAAAAAAAATATTTTTGGAATGGCCACTCATGGTCACTATTTTTAAAAATTGAAAAACAGCAAATATTTCGCTAAAATCGAACTTTCGGTGGCTATATCTTGAAAACGGAGCCCTTTATCAAAAAATCTGTAGAGTACTTTTCGATTGCAAATTCAATTTTGCATTAAAAAATAATGTCAAGTTTGTTTTTGCATGAAACTTCGATTTTTTCCAAAAATCACTATTTTTTCAAAAATTTATAATTCGGCGGCAGATTTTTTGACCATGTATCTCTATGACTCAAAAGTTGCGGATTTTTGTCCCCTAAAACATATCAAAAAATTTCGAAAATCAAAAAATACGTATTTTGGAAAATAGAGTTTTAGTGAAAAAAAATTGATTAAAAAATCTGCAATTTTTTTCCGTGTACCATTTTTTTTCTCAAAAGTCCTCAAGAATACCTACAACTTTGCCGAAGACACCAAATTGATCAGAAAATTCACTCAAAAGTTACAGTTGTTTGAATATTTACATACCATTTTTATATGAACAGCAGCCAACATTGTATGGAGACTTGTATGGGTGAACCAATGACGCAAAATAGCTTATTTGGTCATATGGAAGGCCCCCACAAAGTTTAAGTCAAATCAAAAAATACAAAAAAATAAAATGGTTGAAATCGGCCGATTTCGTAGAGAGTTTCTCAAGATTAGGTTACTTTGTTAAAACATCCAATGAGCCACGGGTTTCCTATGTACATAGGACCTTTTGAAAAAGTAAGCGAGAAGATATGTCTTTATTCAAAGCACACACTTTTTAAGTAATCTTTTAGCATTTTGTTAAAGCAATAGATGGTGAACCACGTCGGATTAAGGTACGACTTGTTCTAAAAAAATCTTCTTTTTGCAACTTGTTGCACAAACAACTATTTTGAAATCCATTTTTCTGAAGCTTAATTTTATTCAACTCACAAAATGTATTTTCGACCTAACTGATAAATGCAATATTCTTTATGCATTTTAATAAAATTATGATTTAAATGCAAATAAAATTAAATTACAAGTTTGTTCAACCTTTTCGTGTCCTTGGAGTTTTGAATTAGCCTTAGTATACTCTTTTGAGGCAATGATTTTTTTTTTCTAATATCAAATAATAATGATGTCTGCAATGTCGCTTTAAAAAAATAGATATTATTGATATCACCTTATTGCATTTTAGTTATTAAACTTTTTTTTTCAACAAAAAATTGAGAAAGAGGGGAAATGGAGCTTACAAGCATTTTGAAGAATGTTTGTATTTTGAAATAAGTAGCTCAACATTTTCAAGTTAATGACAATAACTAATGATTTTTCATCAAGATCTTTAAGAATTTAGCTTCATGAAGCTGCCCAAAAAGTATAGTTCAATTCCGGCCAAAAACAAATAGCTTAAATGTAGGGTACAGAAGCCATGATATTAGCACTGAGATAAGGCCGGAAATGAGCTAAAATTTAATTCTGCTGATTGCAGCTTCGGGGAGACGATGTAGTTTAAATTTATTTAACGTGATTCTAAGTAATTCTTGGATATTACGTTAATTTTCTGAAAACTTAATGGATATTTAAAGTAATGTATGAAGCAAAATATTTTGATCTCCAAATTATTTTAAAATAATTTTGAAATGCGATTACAGTATTGGTCAAGCAAATCTGACCAATCCTTTCAGGCTGACTTGTAAATCCTTTGAATTCAGCTCTAGGTATATTCTTTGTTTTCATTCTGTGTATTTTTTAACTTTTAATATAGTGCACACAAGTTCTTTGTTGTCTTTTTCATCACTTGTTGTTCAGTCCATCAGTTTATCAATACTCGTAAGCACTACTGAATTCCATTCACACTCAACTATCATGAAAACTCGTTTGATGCAACAACCTCAAATCTACGAAATCCATTGGAATTTTGGCCACGCTCCTCCCCACTGAGTATAAACAATAACCTTCCAAACACTGGGAAAACTTTCACCGCTACTCCGTTGAACCTGTATGATAAGAGCCACCAACCGAGACTGAATGTGCGGCACCGGCCATATGTCCGACCTTGTCGGGACCAGATTTCCAAACACCTGGCCCGCTAACTGTGTGTGTAGGTTAACGGATTTCCGACCCGAAGCGCGAACCGCCTCGGGATGAACACGTGTTCGGTGGACATGCGCACCGGCCGGGGCCGGGAATAGCGGATCCTTCCAGGCCGTTGTTCCAGCTCGAATGCCGAATCCTGCGAGCTAACGGTGAGAGAATCCGGCTGAAGGATCCTTGTTGCTGTTTGGAGAGCTACATTTTTAGAGGTCATCCAAATCCAGTAGATGGCCACTGTGGGGCGATGAACAAAAACATTCGCCAAGTGGATTGTTGGTGTTCACCGGTTGGTCCTTGCCGGAAAGAGATCTAATTCATGAGACAGCATCCTGCGGGTGAATATTGACAGTCACTTCTGTGTTATACTTTAATGAACCAACTTTCATGTGCAACTGCTATTTCAAAATGGTCGGTTCTCACTGCGACTCCAGCTATTGAAAATTTTGTGACTTTGAGTCCGACTTCAACTCATGCTTATGAAGATTCCAAGCTCATCAAAAAGATCCGATTCCACCGACTCCGACAACATTTTTTTTTCTGTTTGAGTATTAAGACACGGAATCCTGATTACAAGGACTATTGTATCGTGTTACCCATTTTTACTGTTATTAAGCATTTCCAGATCTATAACACAGTTCCTATTGAGAGGAAAAGTGCTGTTCCATCCAGATGCCGTAAACTCCATTCCTTGTGCCTTGTGCGCTATGTATCGCTAGAACCGCGGTGACAATTTTTTCGTGTCATTTTTCAAGCTCTTCCCAGCAGCTATTATTTGCCGCGCGGGGTCTTGTAAAGACAATTGTCTTTTTGCGGCGCTACTCTTGCGGTGTTCCCTTTGCTCTGATCTGGACAATGCGACTGAACTGCAGTGCAATACCGATCGGCTGGGCATTATTTACATGCGAAGACACGAGGAAAGTATTTTGGGAAGAGGCGCAAAGGAATATCCCAAGATCGATCACATGCTTGAAGAGCACGTGAGGCAACCGTTTTATACTCATAAGGTTGCTGCTACCTCTGAACTTAAACCTAAGGCTGCCACCGTGAGAAGAACCCATGACTTTCCGCTTATGAGGCGAAACCCGTAACCATTCGGCCACAGGAGGTTGGCACTCCGACAACATGTTCCATACAACATGTTCCGACAACATGTTCCATACAATAAGCATAATAAGCATAAGCATAAGCATAAGCATAGGTGCCCACCCGCAGTTGCTACTCCGTTATTGACCAGGACCTCCAGAAGTTACATCCACGAGCCGTGGAAGATAAGTGGGTGCTATCTTTCCTCGCTTCGCAACTTCTCAAAGGCCCCTATCATGCTGATCAATACCGGCGCCGGCCACGACCAGTGGTAGGGTCACGGGGAAGTGGATGGGAATGTTAGTCCGATACTTGAGTGATAGAGACCGCCCAATCGACTGCTTCTCCGACAAAGTATCACATGAGTTTTGAGGGGGTTAGTAGATGGGTATGAAGTCAGGATTCACGAGTGGCAGTGATGTGACCATGAGCATTTTGTTTATCGGTTGAAATTTTAAATCTTAGGCAGCCGGCTGCGGAAAGATAAATAATTGATTATTTGAAACGTTTGTTTTAATCGAACGCGTGCCAACCGAGCGGTAGTGCTATGGGCTGGACTTATCAGTATATTTTTACTGTTGGTACAATTAAGATAACGCGAGCAAATGTCAAAAATAGTAGGTGAGTTAATACTAAAGCTGCCAGTTGGAATAAATTATTACGATCAACGAATATAAACGAAAAGAAAACAGGACACCACGTAACCGATTGTAATGAAATTAAAACAATAACTTAAACGAACTTAACCGGCGGCGTGCCTTCCTATCAACAATGATAAAAGAAGGACTTATAAATTTAAAATATAAAAAGACTCCAAAAAATACGTTGCATAGTAACCGCGAAGTCCCGCTACTCACAATCGAATCCGAAAGATAGCTATCTAGAATTTTAAATATAGTATTAATTCGACCGCGATCCTCCAGAAATTCTTCGTCGGCTTGCCTTCCGATCAACGGTGATGTAAGAAGGGCTTTATTCATTAAAATGATTTTATATCATAAGCCTTAAAACATATTCGTCGGCGTGCCTTCCGATCATCGATGATATAGAAAGGACTTAATCCAGCAATACGACTTGCTTGTCTCGAAAAAAAAGAATTCGGATCGTTTCTATCGAAAACTATGTAAAGAGAACAAAAATAAACTCATTGGCCAACGAACGCGCGAACTAAAAATAAAGAAAAAAGAAGAAGAAGAAGAAGACCAATCACCCCATGCACACAAACAACGACACAAAAGAGATGAAAACAACACGAATCAGAAGAAATCCAATCACCCCATGCACACAAATAGCGACACAAAAGAGATGGAAAATAACACGAAAAAAACAGGACTGCGCGTCCACACAGGCACCGCACTACTGATGCCATTATTTAATTATAATGACCAATCACCCCATGCACTCGAACAGCGACATAAAAGAGACGGAAAATAACACGAAAAAACAGGACTGAGCGTCCACACAGGCACCGCACTACTGATGCCATTATTTAATTATAATGACCAATCACCCCATGCACTCGAACAGCGAAAAAACAGGACTGAGCGTCCACACAGGCACCGCACTACTGATGCCATTATTTAATTATAATGACCAATCACCCCATGCACTCGAACAGCGACATAAAAGAGACGGAAAATAACACGAAAAAACAGAACTGAGCGTCCACACAGGCACCGCACTACTGATGCCATTATTTAATTATAATGACCAATCACCCCATGCACTCGAACAGCGACATAAAAGAGACGGAAAATAACACGAAAAAATAGGACTGAGCGTCCACACAGGCACCGTACTCCCGACAACATGTTCCATACAATATTGTTGAAAGTTGTTGGTTTGCAGCAGAGCAATTACTCGCGAATTAAAACCCATAACAAAATTTTAACACATTTATTTTCATTTTTAGTGGAGCGATTTATTAGGGTATTTTAACCATTAGTTGACCCCCTAGTAGAGCCGACGTGCATTTTTCTAAAAAAAAAAATCAAAATTTTAAGCACTTTTTTATAACCCTTTGTACAAAACAATGAAATCTGAAGTCTTTTGAACAATTTTAACTTTTTGTTTCATGAGTTATTTGCTTTTGAGCAGAAAAATATCCATATAAATAAAAAGTTTTTTTCCCTGCTATGGACCGCCTTTTCCTATAGTGGACCCGGGTTTTTGATATCAAATTTAGCCGATATTTGGTGTTTCGATGCATGGTGGAGGTCTAATGATAGATATAATGAATACCCTTTTTTCAAAAAATGTTTTGTTATTGATTTATTATTAAGAAATTGTTCAGGAGGTCATTTTGAGCAACTTTTGTTCTAAAAATGACATTTGTTGTTTTATGTTTTTCTTGATAGATTTTTAAGTATTTTTAATTGCATTTATCTTGTTTAGTATATGTTTGTTTTTGATAGTTTTTGGCTTCTTTAACCACATCCTAACTTTGTCATTTGTCTATTTAGTCTTTTCATGTTTTACAGTCACCTTTTCAGTGTTTTGCTTGTTTTCCACATTTTCTACTGTAAAATGACATTACTTTCATTAATTTATTTCGTTGTTCAAGCATAACTTGTGTAAAGTAACTATCCTATGCTCGTATATGAACTATCTTTTCACGGCTGATTGATTCAAAGTTGGGAACAATGTTTGCGGGTGCCTCAAGAACCGAGTGGATCTATTCCTTCGAAATTGTTCTAAAATTGTTTAAGTTCTTCATTCCAATGCTTTTTGAAAATCAAAATAAATTGAAAATGTATTTTTTAAGTAAATTTTTAGATCGAAGCCCACCTTAAGGTGGTCTTCCCCGAACAGACGGAAATAACTAGGGAATAACATTTTTTTATATTAGAAAATACTACGCCAATAACATTTTATGTTATTTATCACAAGAATTGTTATTCGTCGTTATTATTTTTTTGTTATTGGATTGTTATTGTAATAACAGACTAATAACATTTTAAGTTATTCTTCGAACAAATCTTTGTAATTATTTTTTGTTATTTTAACAACTAATCCGATCATCCCAATACCAGTTGGCGGTATTCTTCCATAACAAAAAAAATTATTCTAAAGTTGTTTTGGCTTTCAACCAATATCTACCCATAACACATTTTGTTATGATAACATAAACTGTTATTGAACTCTTATGCAAAAATGGATTTTGTAAGAATATTCCATAACAGTTTTTGTTATTTTAACTGTATTTGTTATTGAAATGGCATGAATTTAGTTATTACCGTCTGTTCGGGTCAGTATTAAACCTTGAAAAAAAAAAAAAAACAAAAAAAACACAAATTTTCTGTCAAGTCATGATTTTTTGACATTTTTTTTTTAATAAAAATCTAACCAAATTTTGTTTGACTACAGTTTTTAATGTATAATCGAATTTGCAATCTAAAAGTATCTCGGAAATTTTGATAAAGTACACCGTTTTTGGGATATGGCTATTGAAAGTTTGAATTCAACTGAAAATTTTAAGTAAAAACAAATGTTCAAAAACGATTCCCGGGAAATTCGGTTCAGACTTCCGGGAAATTTTAAACTTATAAATATCAAAGCAAAATCATATAAATTAATCATAAAAAGACAACAAAAAATCAAAATGCTCAATGTTCGATTTTCAAGTTCGAATAAACCTATGCTCAGAGCCGTACCTTGGGTCCACGGCGCCCTTGGCGAATCATCAATTTGGCGCCCCACCCAAAATTACAAGCATTTTGATAAACTGGTTTTATTTTTAATGATTGCCTCAATGAGGTTTGATTGTATAATTGCAATTGGAGACCTTGTGATGGTTAAAATCATAAACACAGTATTTTTATTGTTTTATTTTTCAAATTGATTTGAGATAGGTTGAATTGAAAATTTATTGAAGGAATTAAGTTGGCTGAATATTTTCTCAGATTTCATAAAATCGATAATAATAGCAGGGTTCTGTTTTTCTTAATTTATTTTTAAGACACAGAATACTCAATCCTGATGAGTTTTAATTTCGGTGTAATTAGAAAAAAAATCCTTCTTCAAAATTATGAAAAATAATAAGTATAATTTTTCAACATGCAGCGGCAGAACCGAATTCCGTCAAAATCAATTAATGATCATTCAAAATCCAGCGCAATTCATGATGAAACTTATTTTAATTATAATAATAATTGGTGAAAAATATGAAGATAAATAATTTTTATTATTTTTATAGATTCGCCCATACTATGTCTGGAATATATTTTATGTTTTTTTTTTTTGTTAAATTATGTTGTTCATTGATTTTTTTTTGATTGATATTTTTTAAATTTATTTTCAATTCATAAAATTAAATTCCATATTCTAGAAAATTGTTTGTTTTTAAACAAAGCTTCAAAGCAAAAAATCAAATGGTAAAATCGCATGCAAAAGCATGCACATCACCTTCGTCAAAATAAACACTTAATATTACACACTGCATGTACATTTTTTGCAAACACAAAAAAAGCTGTAACCGACGGGATTCAAACCCAAACATCAACACTAAGGACTGGCGCCTTAGCCAACTCGGCCATCAGACCGATGAAGAATGGAAAGGATAAACGCATATATGAGCTTGATATTTCGGTCAAGTAGGTTTCCAGGGCTACATATTTCAGAGTGTAATATTACATAAAATTTCATAAAATAATGCAAAATTCATTTTACACGCAGCTGGATTACTACTTTTTTTTTGCTGTATGTATGAATATTTCCTATTTGTTTGATTTTAACTGAAACTATTTTTTCTGAAAATAAAGTTCTAAATAGTTTCTCATTGTCAGAGCTTTTAAGACGATTAAAAAAGTAAATGCGTAAATTTTGGCGAAATAACACTTGAACAGTAGCGTGGCTCACGGATATATGAAAAAGACAAAAATGTTTAATTTCTAGTGCCTCAAATGGAATTTGCAAGTACTATAGTGTCAGAAACTATCCTGAAATTTTAAGCGCATTTGGTTAATGTTTAGTTGCTCCACTCTAGTCCTGAAGTTATAATTAAACTTAAATAAGTTTAATTAATTCATTTTTCACATTTTAACACATCTTCGAGAAAGTTTTCCTATACCCTTTGATTTTTTTTCTCAAATTAGAGGTTTCTTATAGGTTTTGAACCGGGGAACAACTTTGAAGAACATCACAATTTTTTAGAGCACTTTATATTTTTTTCCATACTCCAAAAAATATAGACGGTTGGGGCGCGGACTTGGTGATCGGGATATGACTCTCAACAGATTGATGTTATTTTTGGGGTGTGCAACATTAATTTATTTTTCTTTTGTACATGCTTATTATGTACACGTTTTCGCATACAATATTACATGCTTTTGCTCACAAAGGTGATGTGCATGCTTTTGCATGCGATTTTACCATCGGATTTTTTGCTGTGTACGCTCAAAATTCAGGCTAGCTTTGGGGCCATATTGCTCCAAAATTCCGGTATAGACGTTCGAAATTGAATACTTTTGTCTTTTTCATATAACCGTGAGCCACGCTATTAATCAATAAATTGTGAAAAATCTAAGTGTGTAGAAATTTGCCAACACCGGTTAAGCTAAAAATAGAGAATGAGATTCAGAGAAGCTTGTGTGTTCTGTAGAACATTTTTTTTTCTTGAAAATATATTGTTGATTTTATTGGTGAAAATTTACAGCAGTTTTCCTATTTCAAAACTCTAGTATTTCGAAAAAGCGTAGGCAAATTTCAATGCACGAAGTTGCTTATAAAAGGGAAATAGTGCTGAAAAAGTCTAAATTTTAAAACAAAAATTATGTGTTTCAATGCTAAAATCTAGAGTATTTTTAAAGGTTCTATCCTATAAACAAAATATTCATTTTTAGTTATTTGGATGTTTCTTGATACCTCTGATTCAAGGCGCTTTGAAAAACACTCAAAAAGCAAAAAGTCTAAATTTGGTTTATAGGACTACTTCAAAAAAATCTAGAAATAATTTCTATTTTAAAGAAGTTCAAAATATGACAACAACGTGAAAAAACATACAGTTGGACAATATTTTAGTCTGGAAAGTATGGCTTAAACTTCATTGTATAACTGTCTTAACTTTAACGCTGTATTAATTTTGAAAAGCTCTTTTATAACTCCTTGATCTATTTGCCACTTCAGCGCCCTGCCCCTTCTTTGATGACAAATTAAATTTAGCATTAAATGTAAATTTTCAAGAACACTTCGGTAGAAATATTCATACAATTGATTTTGACGCCCCTAAATCATTTTTTTATTATATGCTAAACGAAATTATCTAGTAATTTGTAGTTATACTTTATATGTTGGCGCCCTTTCTCTTTTAAATTCCAAATGAGGATGTTATAACTGACATTAAAAATAAGTACAATCACCGATTTCGGCGCCCCCCAAAGGGCTTGCGCCCTTGGCGGTCGCCAACTGCGCCAACCCCTAGGTACGGCGCTGCCTATGCTTCTCTAATCTTATTCAGAATGAGTAATTTTCAACTTGTCAAATATTTCAAAAATATAAATGAAGGAAGCCAAAAAAAAGTGGAACCCAAAATTTGCTTAAAAATATATTGAGCAGTTTGACCCCAGAAATGACCGAGCCACGTAGCCCAGTGGAAACGCTTCCGCCTCGTAAGCGGTAGATCGGGGTTCAAATCCCGGCTCGGACCAACACAACTGGTGATCTTTTCCCTTCTGGAATCGATTACTTAGTAAAGGAAAGGTAGTGTATCGTCACAAACTGGACCTTATCACGACACCTTAGTATAGAACCTTAAAAAAAAAAACAAAAAAAAATCACAAATTTTCTGTCAAGTCATGATTTTTTGACATTTTTTTTTAAATAAAAATCTAACCAAATTTTGTTTGACTACAGTTTTTAATGTATAATCGAATTTGCAATCTAAAAGTATCTCGGAAATTTTGATAAAGTACACCGTTTTTGGGAAATGGCTATTGAAAGTTTGAATTCAACTGAAAATTTTAAGTAAAAACAAATGTTCAAAATAGAGCTCTTTAAAATACATTATAATTTCTTCAATTTCATCTAAAAAAATAAGAATTAAACAAACCAATAGTTGCTGAGAGAGAGCGGGTAATAGAAAGACACGATTTGGATGGAGCAAAACATTATAAATTGAGATACAGTTGAGATACTCCATCGAAGATTTATTTGTAGAAGGTTGTTTTAACCAGCCTAAATCAGAATCTGTTTGGATTTATATATTCTATCAGTGATTAATGCCAATTACAATTTTTTAAGGGATTTTTTAAATTTTTGGTCGGATTTTCAACTGACCTGACCATAAATGTGAATCGAGCTCAAAAATATTTGTTCAGATTTATAGGGAAATAGATTGATGCCTTCCTCACTATTTACCAAAAATTAGTGATATGATGGGTTTGGACACAAATTACATCTAGAGGGTGATGAGTGTGAATTACCGGGATTTTTTTCGAAAATTGTTGGACCTCACGATTCCCGGGAAATTCGGTCCAGATTTCTGGGAAATTTCAAACTTATAAATATCAAAGCAAAATCATAAAAAATAATCAAAAAAAGAGAACAACAAAACAATATGCTCAATATTCGATTTTCAAGTTCGAATAAACCTATGCTTCTCTAATTTTATTCAGAAAGTGTAATTTTTAACTTGTCAAATATTTCAATAACTAAAAATGAAGGAAGCCAAAAAAAGTGGAACCAAAAATTTGCTTTAAAATATATTGAGCAGTTTGACCCCAGAAATGACCGAGCCACGTAGCCCAGTGGTAACGCTTCATCCTCGTATGCGGTAGATCGGGGTTCAAATCCCGGCTCGGACCAACACAACTGGTGATCTTTTCCCTTCTGGAATCGATTACTTAGTAAAGGGAAGGTAGTGTATCGTCACAAACTGGACCTTATCACGACACCTTAGGGAGGCGACCTGAGGAATGTTAACATTAACCTTAACATGTTAACATTAAGTTGAGAATGAAACTGCCACTGAATCCGCTATGTAAATGCCGGCCCCGATACTCTTCAAGGGTGTTCCCCTCAGGAACTGGGAAAGATTTACTTTTTTACCCCAGAAATGAAATCAAATGTTTTATTGTCAAATATGTTTTTAATTATTACTAAGAGAGAAAAGCTATTTCAAGTTAAGTTCAATTTTAAGCATAGCGATCCTCATATTCAAGTTTTTTTGTGAACATTTGAGGTTTTTTTTCATAACTATTAATATTTCTTAAATGAATATTTACAGTTGACCTTTAAAATAACAAAAAAAAAGTTTATTTGTTCCCGATACTGGCTAAATTAGTATTTTTTAACAAAAGTCTAATATTATGTTTGTGGAACTTTTGAAAAATCACTCAGTGTGAATTAAGATTTGAAAATATTAAAAAGTCCAATAAACCATTTTGTACCCTCTAATTACGTCTATTATTTTAGACCAGAATTAAAAAACACACACAAATAAAGGACTTTCTATAACCTAGACAGAGTTGCCAAATCTTCAATGTTTTGGAATCACTGGAAAAGTCTTTTAATCACCTAACTAACGATGGCTGATGGATCCGGACATAGTTAACATACATTTAAATGAGATCCAAAAGTACATAAATATCTCGTAAGTGGTCATAATTACAAACATGGTTGTCAGAAGGTCTTTTGATAACCTAACCAATGATAACAATGTATATATTAGGACTTGAGTTGTTTTTTGGTTACCTGGATGTTTTTGAAAAATACATAACTTTTGAACTATGAATCGATACTTCAACAATTCAATAACGTAATGTGGGATCATAAACCAAGTCGAATGAGACCAGTTTGATCAAAATCGGTTAAGTACACACCAGAGTGTAACAAAAATGACGTTTTGGCGAACATTCAAGGGTTTGTTCCGGTGGGCATACTAAGCTCAAATCCAAAACATGAGCTTCATTGGACGTAACAGGAGCTGGCGCTTTGCATTTGAATTTAAAATAGGATTTAACCCGTGAAAAATGATTTTTTTCAAAAATGTCACTTTTTGAAGCATATTGGTCACTGAAACGTTTATTTTCAACATCACTGGCGTGCAGGCCAGATCCTTGCGCATCTTTTGGTATATATAACATTGACATTTGGAGAACCCTGGAGCTCGGTATAGACCTTCGGCATTTTTTGGCATTTTTTCACAAAATCGTCCCCGGCAAAAAAGATATGCCTCGCGACGCCCTAGACGCCATTTGATTCGCGTTCGAACTAAAGCAACTATGACTATATCAGCTCAGGACTGAACTTCCAGTTTTGGATTCTAATGTAAACAAAATGTTTACCATGACAATTATTAATGTTTTTCAAATGTTGATATTGTTATGCCAAATATCTAGAAATTTCAAAACAACACTCCCATTGGGTTAAACAACTCATTTTTTCAGTGTGCTCTTCATCAGCATTAAACATGTCATTTAGACCGAAGGTGTCTAGCTGATCAAATATTAATGCAACCCAAATGCTTGCCACACCGCAAGCCACAGATTTGTTTGCAAACTCACACACTCACGCTCGGATTAGACGCATAGAAGCTCCGACTAAATCAAAACTTATGGCTTATTTCAGTGGGCCGGGAAAATTTGAATTTTTATGGACCCTTCTTTTCACCCACCACACGACAGTCAGTGAGGAAAAGAGTCCTTTATTCGGGGGATGACGACATCTAAACCCCAACCCAACAGCAGCGACGCATTATTAAGGTTATTTTTGACGGAATTTGTAATCAGCCACACCTGTTACTCTGGAAGGGAACCACGGTTATTTGCCATCCAGAAGTTGCAGCAGCGCACAAAAAATGCTAAAATTTTGTTATCCTCAAACCCTATTAAGGCGACGGCGCGTTTTGGGGGGTGAATTATGAAATTTTTATGTGTGGAAAATGTGTTTCAGGTTGTTGTTTTTTTCTTTTTACATTTTTTTTTACAGAGGTTTCTTGCCTTTTGCTTGAAGGAAAAAGTCACTCGCAAGATCATTGCGCCCAAATGACAACCTGTTTGGTTTACTTACTCGAGGAGGATGACATAAAAATTTGTATGTAAACAAGCACACTCACGTGTGTTTTTACGACGGAAAATTATGCTATAAATTTTCCGGTGTGTGCTCTGATAATGCATGCGGCAAGTGGTTGGACTTTTGTTTGTTTTTTTGCATGCTATTTTTTAAACATTTTTTCTTAGTCAATAAATTATTACTTTCAAAATCATTTGATAATATCGTCGCCGTCGTGCTAACTTGTCGTACGTGCATTTTGGGCCAAATTGAATTAAGAACGCCATTTTGTGCAGCTCACAATGCCTCACCTTTTGACCTTCACAGGTCCCCAAAATTCGATTTCAATCCTGAGATATTTAATGAAAACCAAAAAAGCTCCGAAAATGTTTGTCACTTTTCATATGAAAGTAGTTTCAATCTTGTCGTGCTATCTTGTCACTCCCTGAAAATTGATGTAAGTGCGACAAAGGGCAAAGGGATTTCAGGTCAGAACGCGTTTGTTGCACGTACAAGTTAGACTACCGTAAACATTTGTAATTATAACTCGGCACTCCAGCAACCAACTTTAACCAAACTTCGGGACAATGCACAGAATGGTCAACCAAAAAAAAACTTGTTTGTTATTGTGTGCATTGCTTGATTTCAGTTTTTGTTTATTCAAGGTCAAACATTAAAACGCGTTTTTCTCGGAACGTCGAAACGGCGGGTACGACAAGATAGCACGACGACGCCGATATGAAGAAGCATCATAAACAAACATTCGCTGAAACCTCTTCAAACCTGTTTAAATGAAACCCAAAAAAATCCTAAGGCATTCCGTCCACCATAAGACGCTTATGCAAATGTTGGCCACCTTTCAACTGGCTGGCAATTTGCTTTCCTTCCATCAACAGAGGCCACCAGAATAAAAGGTTACCCATTGTAGGCTATTTCAGCTGGCAGACATTTGGAAAAATTAAATTTACATAATTTGTTCGCCCCAGCAACAAATGGACAGAAAAGTTCGATCTGCAACTCCATCCAAAACCTGACTTCAAAAGGTTTATTTTTCCCCATATACATTTCGAAAACCTTTGGCGCTCCACAAACCACGCGGAATAAATTATGGACAAACTTCACCGAAAATAGTTAGGCATCGCACCGAAAAGTGCTAACTTTACCGCAGTGAGGTTTCCGCAACTGTCCGTTCCCTCGAGGGATCAAGTGGGTTTTATTGGAAGTGTTGCCAGATTCATGAATTGAAGTTTTTTTTATACAAACTAAAGATAAATTCATTTCCAAAAAAGTTATTCTACAAAGAAGTAAACAATATTTTTCTAAATTCAACCGGCTGGCAGCACAGTATCGATGAATTTCACTCTAGCTTGCTTAAGGGCAGTCCGTCAACAGTTACTTCGAGTTATGTGCTGAACAGTCACTTCGGCGAGGAGAAACCACATCGGGATAGCATTCGCAGAAAGTTTACCATTTTGCATCGTAAAATGGCTATTTGTAGGCAAAATAGCTCCAAGAGGGGTTCATACCGGGAAGTAACACTTTAAAAACCTGATCGAGGTTGGGGTCGCTTTTGTAGGATTTCGAATCAAAAACTGGTCTTGTAAACTGAAATGAAACTGTAGCTTTAAATGAGTGTATCGGCAAATTGATACAACGAATATCTCTAATCTAATCTAATCTAATCAGATCCTAGCGCAGCCAATCTTTCGAAGGGATCCTGGAGAGTGCCTTTGGTAAGATGACGTCTAGCACTCTTCTTGTCATTTATCAACATCTGTACAAACCCTGATCGCATAAATGTCCCATATGCATTTCCATCGCTTTGGATTATTAATGCAGTTTGGTTCCAAATCGTGTGCTCTTTCCGCAAAGTCTACAACATCCAATACTTTGTTTCAGAAATCAGGAGGAAATCCAGTTTTTTCGTGCAAACTTAACAGGTAGCCTTATGTGTGAGGACAAACTTCAAATGTGTTTTTCTCAGCTTAATGTTTTTGCATATGGGACATTTATGCGAACAGCAGTGCACCATTTCATTAGAAGAGCAATTCTCTACGGAATCGATCTTTTTTCTTCAATTTTAATTTTTGTATTTTTTAATCCGACTGAAACTTTTTTGGTGCCTTCGGTATGCCCAAAAAAGCCATTTTGCATCATTAGTTTGTCCATATAATTTTCCATACAAATTTGGCAGCTGTCCATACAAAAATGATGCATGAAAATTCCAAAATCTGTATCTTTTGAAAGAATTTTTTAAATCGATTTGGTGTCTTCGGCAAAGTTGTAGGTACGGACTACACTGGAAAAAAATGATGCACGGTTAAAAAAATTTTGTGGTTTTTTATTTAACTTTTTATCACTAAAACTTGATTTGCATAAAAACACTATTTTTAAATTTTTTTATTTTTTGATATGTTTTAGAGGACATAAAATGCCAACTTTTCAGAATTTTCCAGGTTGTGCAAAAAATCATTGACCGAGTTATGATTTTTTTAATAAATAGTGATTTTTTCAAAAAATCTAAATTTTGGTCGCAAAAAAAATTAACTTCATTTTTCGATGTAAAATCGAATTTGCAATCAAAAAGTACTCCAGTGAAATTTTGATAAAGTGCACCGTTTTCAAGTTAAATCCATATTTAGGTGATTTTTTTGAAAATAGTCATAGTTTTTCATTTTTTTAAATAGTGCACATGTTTGCCCACTTTTGAAAAAAATATTTTTGAAAAGCTGAGAAAATTCTCTATATTTTGCTTCTTCGGACTTTGGTGATACGAAACCTTAGTTGCTGAGATATTGCAATGCAAAGGTTTAAAAACAAGAAAATTGATGTTTTCTAAGTCTCACCCAAACAACCCACCATTTTTCATTGTCGATATGTAAGCAATTAATGGTCCGATTTTCAATGTTAATATATGAAACATTTGTGAAATTTTCCGATCTTTTCGAAAACAATATTTTCAAAATTTTCAAATCAAGACTAACATTTTTAAAGGGCTTAATATTGAATTTTTGGCCCTTCTGAAATGTTAGTCTTGATTTGATTATTTTGAAAATATTGTTTTCGAAAAGATCGGAAAATTTCACAAATGTTTTATATTTTAACTTTGACAATCGGACCATTAGTTGCTGAGATATAGACATTGAAAAATGGTGGGCTGTTTGGGTGAGACTTAAAAAACATCAATTTTCCTGTTTTTAAACCTTTGCATTGCAATATCTCAGCAACTAAAGGTCGTATCAACAAAGTCCGAAGAAGCAAAATATAGAGAATATTCTCAGCCTTCAAAAAAAAAAATTTCAAGAGTGGACAAACATGTGCACTATTTTTAAAAAATGAAAAACTTTGACTTTTTTCAAAAAAGTCACCTAAATATGGATTTAACTTGAAAACGGTGCACTTTATCAAAATTTCACTGAAGTACTTTTTGATTGCAAATTTGATTTTACATCGACAAATGAAGTTGAAATTTTTTTGCGACCAAAATTTCGATTTTTTGAAAAATCACTATTGATTAAAAAATTCATAACTCGGTCAATGATTTTTTGCACAACCTGTAAATTTCTGAAAAGTTGGCATTTTATGTCCTCTAAAACATATCAAAAATAAAAAAAAATAAAAATAGTGTTTTTTTGTGTTTTTTAGTGATAAAAAGTTAAATATAAAAATAACCAATTTTTTTTACCGTGTATCATTTTTTCCAGTGTAGTCCGTATCCATACCTACAACTTTGCCCAAGACACCAAATCGATCAAAAAATTCCTTCAAAAGATACAGATTTTTGAATTTTCATACATCATTTTTGTATGGCCAGCTGCCAAATTTGTATTGAAAATCATATGGATAAACTAATGATGCAAATTGGCTTCTTTGGGCATACCGAAGGCACCAAAAAAGTTTCAGTCGGATTAAAAAATACAAAAAAAAAATCGAATGACCGAAATCCTAGAGAACTGCTCCTCTACAACCCAACCCGTTCTCTAGGCGCCAATTTGCCAAAAATCAAATTTTCAACCATTTTTTGAACTTTAAAAAGCATTGGAAAGAAAAATTCTTTAAATTGAAGGAAATTGTAGAACTGAGAGTTTGACTTGTTTTATGAGACTTCACCAATGTTTCATCCCTGATGAGGTTACTAAAAATGTAATTAGAGTTAATTCAAATCAAGAGATGTTATGTTTTTCGTAGAACAAAACTTGCTCAAAATGTCTTTCTGAACACTAGAAAAATAAAAATCTTCGAAAAAAATGGTCAACTTAGGCAGACAAAACACACGGTCTCCAACATATGACGGGAAATCAAATTTTCAATGACAAAAATGAAACATGTCTAGAGCTTTTTTTTGAAAAGGTCCAATAACCCAAATTTTCAGTTTTCGCTTTTTGGGTGTTTTTTAATACCCCTGACTCAAAGCGGTTTCAAAAACACCCAAAAAGCAAACGCTGAAAAATTGGTTTATTGGACCTTTTCAAAAAAAAACTCCAGATGTGTAAAATAAAGTCAATCATTTCGAAAGATCAATTCATCATGAATGTTATGAAATGTTATATTTGGCTTCAAAATTTCCAAAAACAAATTTTCGAAGTGATCAGAAAATTTCACAAATGTTTCATTTTCTAACATTCAGGTCTTTCTGAGAAATCGACATTAAAAAATAAGGGGCTATTTGGAAAATACATTTAAAAAATCAATTGACCGTCGATATCATATCATCCGCTGTATCTCTTAATGCAGAATCTTCAATGTTTCTTAAACGAAGATTTTTAGAAATTTTTAGATCTTTAAAAAAAATCAGAAATAACATGGAAATTTTTAAAAATATTTGAAAATTTTTAATTAAAATCATATTTGGCCATGGTGCAATTATTGAAAATTTCTATGAAGTACTTTTAGATTGCAAATTTGATCTAACATTAAACATTATGGCCAAAATTATTTTGCTGGAGATGCAAAAAAACACTGAGCAATTCTTTATGAAATCGGCCGATTACGAGCACTTTTCTGGTCCGATTTGGCTCAAAATTGGCACTGATACTAAATTTAGTCTATGAATCGAGCCTTGGATTGTCATCTCGGTTCAAAAAAATTAAAAATATCTTTTGAACGTAAGGGTCATACAACTTTGGTATGTAACAAACTTTGTTTTTTGTCATATTGATCATGTGCAACATAACCACCTGGATCTGATTATTAAGTATTTTATATTTTTTGAGAAAAGAACTCTTTTTAGATGTTTTTTAAAGGATACTCCCAAGGTTTTTATT
The DNA here is from genome assembly GCF_015732765.1 of Culex quinquefasciatus. Lineage (NCBI taxonomy): Eukaryota > Metazoa > Arthropoda > Insecta > Diptera > Culicidae > Culex > Culex quinquefasciatus. The sequence goes on along the minus strand of NC_051863.1, from coordinate 150,328,088 downwards.
TAATTTTTTTCAAACAGGATTAGTTAGAAAAATAGTTTTATTAAAAAAGTTAATCCTCAATCTATTTGTGAATTTAGGGGAAAGTGGGGCAAGTGTAACAAGCTAAGGAAATGCTCGTTATAACCCATTAAAAAGTTAAAAAATCTGTCGGATTTTATTATAATCATCTTATTCTAGGTCTTGACTAAGACTTTGTCAGAGCAAGTTTTAAAAAAATCCTGTTTTTTTTATGTAAAAAATTGATTTTAAAAATTTTGATTTTCCGTACGTTTTACTCAACTAGTGGGGCAAGACGAACAACCCGTTGGGGCAAGAGGAACAATGCATGAAAAAACATGTTAATTTGCTAACAATTGAACTGTTATCACTTAGATACATCAGATTAGAATGTATTTGAAAGGTTTCTTCCATTTTTAGACTAAACAATAATGTTTTACTAAAAATTTTATCGTTTTCACGAAAAAAAATATTATTAAGATGATAAATAGTAAATTTTCATAATATCACTATGTTTTGTATGGACAATTTTTTTTTACAATTGTTTATCAGTTTTTAAGTACTTTCATGTATTTATTTCCCAATAAAATATGTTGTTGCCGCAATTCGTAATTTTTTCCATACTAAAAATCCATATGGTACACTTGCCCCACCTGAACAAGATTTTTTAAAAGCTCTCAACAAAAATAACAAAAAGTTAAATCATACTCTCTAATAGGTGCAAGTCATTGGTTGGAACACTACTGATCTAGGAAAAATAGCATTTTGATAAAATGAGTCTTAAAACGAACCCTAAGCCTTATTTTGTACTTTCCAAATATTATAAGAAAACAAAGGTTTTGAAAAAACTTCATTAAATCTTATGCCCCATGGCGTTTACGTCGTTTTGGCGGTTATGTGGTAGTAGAATCAGCTAATTGCATTACTAGCAAAAATTCCTCATACTGGAAATAATCAAAATTGTAAAAATTACGGCCGTACGAGCGATTGTTCCTCTTGCCCCGTATGGTCGTCTTGCCCCACCTTCCCCTAATATTGTTTGAAAATTTGTTTGGCTATATTAGGTTATATTTTTGCGATTTTTGCCATTCATTTAATCATTAGATTGTGTGATGGATGATGGATGGATTACATGTTTATATTTCAACAAATTTTTAATTGTCTGCTCTACATTTCTACAACTTTGTAGAGCATTGCAAAGTTTGCAACACGAAATATCAAAATGAATAATTTTGTTATAAATGAAAAAATAGCCCTTCTGGGTTATTGCAGATTCAAAAAGAACAAACAATTTCCCTAAAAATGACATGTACCAATAATTTTGACAGTCGAGTATGGAAAAATGGAAGAATTTTTTATTGTTGTATTTTTTCGATGAAAAAAAAAAACGTTTTTTTCGAAATTAAGAGAACGCCATAAGGTCAAGTTGTTCCAAACTGAATGGAGATACAACAAAAGAGTAAAGCCTTATCCACAAAAGACAAAATTAATGTTCTCGAGGATCTAAAAATCAAATGCACAAACCGTAACAAGGTCGTCAATTTCAACCCCCTGCCCTAACTGTATTACGTTAGTTTTGGATGAGCCCCTTTCTGCTGCCATGTCAATAAATACAAAATTATTGTATTTCACAGCTCATCAACCGATGGATCACTCGTGTATCGCAATGACACTGCCTTTTCTCCCACCAAAAATAAACGCATTAATCAGTGCTGCCATCCAGGCACTTGTCTGCACTTTTGATCTTTCATTTTAATTATTATCATTTCGGCATTGGGACTGCAATACACGGGGGAAACTGGATATTAATATAATCACATTACATTCGGTCCAACGGGTGCACTTGGCCGCTAATTCGAAATTAATGTAAATATTTCTTTTTTTTTCGTTTGTCGAACATTTATGAGTACTGCCAGCAGGGACGAAATGGCTGTAATTTCGTTCTGTTTCCAATTATTTGCACTACTGTTCATTTGCATTTGTCATCGGTGGGAAGCGATACTGGGAGCCAAGTGATTCCGGCCCCGAATGCATGTCCTCTCATTAAGGGCGCTTCGTCACGGTGGAGCACGGTGGGTCTGTAAGAAAATTAAAAAAAAAGTAATTTGCTTCAATTCTTACAAAATATGGAAAACACAAAAGATAAAAATACAAAAAGAAATATTTTGCCAACAATTAACATTCAGGACAGCCCAAGGCTCAGAGGAAATCCGCGGAAAACAATTAAAATTGCAATAAATGTGTAATTATAAATCTGAACGAGCCAATCTCACCAACACTCACACGGACATGCATCACAATCATCACCACATTTGTGAAGGCACGCCTGGAGTGGTAAAATAAATATGATTTAATAATTGAAAGACTCGTGGGACAAACCGGTTTGCAGGAAAACCGCTGGAAATTATTAGTGATTGTGGCTATAAATAAAGCCGGCGACAGGAAAGAAATGAGTGGCAATAAAATGCTTCCCTTTTTTCCATCAACCATACTAACATACGCAAAACTGCCGCCCAAACACACTCTGTAACAGCCACACGTGGAAACGGAAAGCAGGCAACATTGCGAATCTCCGGCAAAACCGTCAAGCGGAACTCACAGCAAGGTGACGGTGTTCCATCAAAAAGCTATTTTCCTCCTGGAAACCATCGCAGAGCACACACACACACATATGTCTGGTAGAAAAGTTTCGGAAAAAAACTCTAAAGAAGATGACATAATTTTCCCAGCGACTGCACGCGACAATTTCCCACCCCCGAGTGCATTGGATCGGTGCGCGCTGGAGCGAGTTGGAACGAACGAGAAAAGACGAGAAGTGCTGCCGAGATGACCCGAGTTGAAGGAGAAATCATTACACATGAACAGAAATTAACGAGTAAAGAATAGAATAACAGAGTAACAGAACAACAGAACAACAGAACAGCAGAACAACAGAACAACAGAACAACAGAACAACAGAACAACAGAACAACAGAACAACAGAACAACAGAACATAAGAACTACTGAACAACAGAACATAAGAACAGCAGAACAACAGAACAACAGAACAGCAGAACAACAGAACAGCAGAACAACAGAACAACAAAACAACAGAACAGCAGAACAACAGAACAACAGAACATAAGAACAGCAGAACAACAGAACAACAGACCAGCAGAACAACAGAACAGCAGAACAACAGAACAACAGAACAACAGAACAACAGAACAACAGAACAACAGAACAACAGAACAACAGAACAACAGAACAACAGAACAACAGAACAACAGAACAACAGAACAACAGAACATAAGAACAGCAGAACAACAGAACAACAGAACAACAGAACAACAGAACAACAGAACAACAGAACAACAGAACAACAGAACAACAGAACAACAGAACAACAGAACAACAGAACAACAGAACAACAGAACAACAGAACAACAGAACAACAGAACAACAGAACAACAGAACAACAGAACATAAGAACTACTGAACAACAGAACATAAGAACAGCAGTACACAGAACAACAGAACAGCAGTACACAGAACAACAGAACAGCAGAACAACAGAACAGCAGAACAACAGAACAACAAAACAACAGAACAGCAGAACAACAGAACAACAGAACAACAGAACAACAGAACAACAGAACAACAGAACAACAGAACAACAGAACAACAGAACAACAGAACAACAGAACAACAGAACAACAGAACAACAGTACATAAGAACTACTGAACAACAGAACATAAGAACAGCAGAACAACAGAACAACAGAACATAAGAACTACTGAACAACAGAACAACAGAACAACAGAACAACAGAACAACAGAACAGCAGAACAACAGAACAGCAGAACAACAGAACAACAAAACAACAGAACAGCAGAACAACAAACAACAGAACATAAGAACTACTGAACAACAGAACATAAGAACAGCAGAACAACAGAACAACAGAACAGCAGAACAACAGAACAGCAGAACAACAGAACAACAAAACAACAGAACAGCAGAACAACAGAACAACAGAACAACAGAACAACAGAACAACAGAACAACAGAACATAAGAACTACTGAACAACAGAACATAAGAACAGCACAACAACAGAACAACAGAACAACAGAACAACTGAACAACAGAACAACAGAACAACAGAACAACAGAACAACAGAACAACAGAACAACAGAACAACAGAACAACAGAACATAAGAACAACAGAACAACAGAACAACAGAACAACAGAACAACAGAACAACAGAACAACAGAACAACAGAACATAAGAACTACTGAACAACAGAACATAAGAACAGCAGAACAAAAGAACAACAGACCAGCAGAACAACAGAACAGCAGAACAACAGAACAACAAAACAACAGAACAGCAGAACAACAGAACAACAGAACAACAGAACAACAGAACAACAGAACAACAGAACAACAGAACAACAGAACAACAGAACAACAGAACAACAGAACAACAGAACAACAGAACAACAGAACAACAGAACAACAGAACATAAGAACTACTGAACATAAGAACAGCAGAACAACAGCACAACAGAACAGCAGAACAACAGAACAGCAGAACAGCAGAACAACAGAACAACAAAACAACAGAACAACAGAACAACAGAACAACAGAACAACAGAACAACAGAACATAAGAACTACTGAACAACAGAACATAAGAACAGCAGAACAACAGAACAACAGAACAACAGAACAACAGAACAACAGAACAACAGAACAACAGAACAACAGAACAACAGAACATAAGAACAACAGAACAACAGAACAACAGAACAACAGAACAACAGAACAACAGAACAACAGAACAACAGAACAACAGAACAACAGAACAACAGAACAACAGAACAACAGAACAACAGAACAACAGAACAACAGAACATAAGAACTACTGAACAACAGAACATAAGAACAGCAGAACAAAAGAACAACAGACCAGCAGAACAACAGAACAGCAGAACAACAGAACAACAAAACAACAGAACAGCAGAACAACAGAACAACAGAACAACAGAACAACAGAACAACAGAACAACAGAACAACAGAACAACAGAACAACAGAACAACAGAACAACAGAACAACAGAACAACAGAACATAAGAACTACTGAACAACAGAACATAAGAACAGCAGAACAAAAGAACAACAGACCAGCAGAACAACAGAACAGCAGAACAACAGAACAACAAAACAACAGAACAGCAGAACAACAGAACAACAGAACAACAGAACAACAGAACAACAGAACAACAGAACAACAGAACAACAGAACAACAGAACAACAGAACAACAGAACAACAGAACAACAGAACAACAGAACAACAGAACAACAGAACAACAGAACAACAGAACAACAGAACAACAGAACAACAGAACAACAGAACAACAGAACAACAGAACAACAGAACAACAGAACATAAGAACTACTGAACATAAGAACAGCAGAACAACAGAACAACAGAACAGCAGAACAACAGAACAGCAGAACAGCAGAACAACAGAACAACAAAACAACAAAACAACAGAACAGCAGAACAGCAGAACAACAGAACAACAGAACAACAGAACAACAGAACAACAGAACAACAGAACAACAGAACAACAGAACAACAGAACAACAGAACAACAGAACAACAGAACAACAGAACAACAGAACAACAGAACAACAGAACAACAGAACAACAGAACAACAGAACAACAGAACAACAGAACAACAGAACAACAGAACTACTGAACAACAGAACATAAGAACAGCAGAACAACAGAACAACAGACCAGCAGAACAACAGAACAGCAGAACAACAGAACAACAAAACAACAGAACAGCAGAACAACAGAACAACAGAACAACAGAACAACAGAACAACAGAACAACAGAACAACAGAACAACAGAACAACAGAACAACAGAACAACAGAACAACAGAACAACAGAACATAAGAACTACTGAACAACAGAACATAAGAACAGCAGAACAAAAGAACAACAGACCAGCAGAACAACAGAACAGCAGAACAACAGAACAACAAAACAACAGAACAGCAGAACAACAGAACAACAGAACAACAGAACAACAGAACAACAGAACAACAGAACAACAGAACAACAGAACAACAGAACAACAGAACAACAGAACAACAGAACAACAGAACAACAGAACAACAGAACAACAGAACAACAGAACAACAGAACAACAGAACAACAGAACAACAGAACAACAGAACATAAGAACTACTGAACATAAGAACAGCAGAACAACAGAACAACAGAACAGCAGAACAACAGAACAGCAGAACAGCAGAACAACAGAACAACAAAACAACAAAACAACAGAACAGCAGAACAACAGAACAACAGAACAACAGAACAACAGAACAACAGAACAACAGAACAACAGAACAACAGAACAACAGAACAACAGAACAACAGAACAACAGAACAACAGAACAACAGAACAACAGAACAACAGAACAACAGAACAACAGAACAACAGAACAACAGAACTACTGAACAACAGAACATAAGAACAGCAGAACAACAGAACAACAGACCAGCAGAACAACAGAACAGCAGAACAACAGAACAACAAAACAACAGAACAGCAGAACAACAGAACTACTGAACAACAGAACATAAGAACAGCAGAACAACAGAACAATAGAACAGCAGCACAACAGAACAGCAGAACAACAGAACAGCAGAACAACAGAACAGCAGAACAACAGAACAACAGAACAACAGAACAACAGAACAACAGAACAGCAGAACAACAGAACAACAGAACAACAAAACAACAGAACAGCAGAACAACAGAACAACAGAACAACAGAACAGCAGAACAACAGAACAACAAAACAACAGAACGGCAGAACAACATTCTGACATTCTGGTTTAGGATGGCTTAATTTTTTGTTCTTAATTTGATTAAATTTTGTTGCAATTTCTAAATCGGGACATCCCCTCGTACTTTGGTCGCCGGTTTTGTGCCCCTCCAAACCAAAAACGCGATGCCCTGCTGCCACACACCATCTTCCGCAGGGATAGATGAGTTTGAATAATTCTGCAATAAAATCAGCCTCTCGACTGTCATAAACTGGGCAAAGTAATGGAACGAACGTGGCAGAGGGAAGCGGAACGATGTCTCAGGTGTACGAAATAGCGTGAAATGATTTGCTGGAGTGCCACCGACCGGTAGCAGCCACAGGACGCGACCTGTTTGCCGCCGGTGATCTAGTGCAGCATGCCGAGGTGGTCTCTTTGTGGGAAATCTTTAGGAGATGCCTTCTTTTTTTTTTGTTCCGGAGGATGCGCTTTCGCTGCTCTCGAAACGTCCATCATCTCGTGGTTGGGCACGTTCCCCCCTCGCGAGCGATATTCATAGCCCGGTGGCATTCATTAGGACAAGGAAGTTAATGGATTCAATTTCCCAGCGCGGGATCCTGACTGATTGATGTGAGTAGTGGTACGGAACTGTAGGTGTTTTGCTGGGAATGGAGTTGTGGAGTTATGGCTTTGATTGGATCGAATTGGATTGGTTAAGGAAGCAGTTAATCAACGCGAACAATGTGTGATTTGATTGAGGTCCGGTGGAACGACTGTTCTTGCAATTCCAATCAGTAATTGCCTTTGGGGATTTGGACGGTGTTCGCGCAATCTGGAATAATGTTAATCGATTTGAATGCTCCAGAGTAATTGTGTTCGATCAAACAACTCATTGCTATGGGACGCATCCATTAAACACAAAGATTTTTTTTGTTAAATAAGGCCAAAGAAACAAAAAGCAAAAAAGCAAAAAAGCAAAAAAGCAAAAAAGCAAAAAAGCAAAAAAGCAAAAAAGCAAAAAAGCAAAAAGCAAAAAGCAAAAAGCAAAAAGCAAAAAGCAAAAAGCAAAAAGCAAAAAGCAAAAAGCAAAAAGCAAAAAGCAAAAAGCAAAAAGCAAAAAGCAAAAAGCAAAAAGCAAAAAGCAAAAAGCAAAAAGCAAAAAACCAAAAAAGCAAAAAAGCAAAAAAGCAACAAAGCAAAAAAGCAAAAAAGCAAAAAAGCAAAGAAGCAAAATAGCAAAAAAGCAAAAAAGCGAGATGAGAAATACACAACAAATACCTTTCAACAATATTAGAATGTTATTGGATATTCCGGATAAGGTTTATTCTTGTTCATTCAATTTGGATGATATTTGAATATCAGTTGGCAATTTAATTTGTTTTTTTCAATGTCCATCGAACTGACGTATCAGAAATTTCATTCTTTTTCAATAAGACAATACCCGTATTGTAGCATCATCCTTTTCTATAAAATTTGCATAAGCTTTCATTTGCTTCAATCAAATAAACCAAATTGTTATCCTTCGTCTTTGTCCCATAATAGGATTTGAAAAATTTCCATAAATTAAAACATATCTCCGAAGCTACTGTCATCTCTCATCCAAACGAACTAACTCCTTCCTCCCCTTATCAGACAAGGCAGCGTAAGACGCTCCCCAATAAAACTACATGAGCATTCGGAAGCATTCAGCATGATTTCAAAAGCCCATTCCAATAGAATTTCATCACAGGATGCATTCATGGCAGGATTCAATTCCGATGGTGCATCATGAAAAGACACTTCCCAGAATCCCCTTCTTCTTTGTTTCAAGCCCATTTTCGAGACACAATGCTTGGATCCTTTGCATTTTGCTCGGGCAACATTTGAGTGACATGTTTCAATCCGCTTTGTATCGTCCTATCGTCTCCTTTTCGATACATGGCATTCATGTACTGCAGCACAGATTTGTATGGAATGTGTCTTCATCACCAGGAATCCACCTTCACTCATAACGAGCAAACTTGCGCAAATCCCTGCAATGTGCAATTTATTCAGTGCATTTAGTTGTTTGATTTGATGGTTCAACTTGGATGTTTGCTGTCTTTTGCTGGGCTGGTGCGCTCCACAATTCCCTCCCTCCTCGTTCGAACGTCTTTGGAGATATGGAGGTGCTGAACCGTACAGATTTAATAAAACATTTTATCCGATCACACACGATTATTGAGCGCAAACGAGGAGGGCGTAGTGTGGAGAAGATACTCTGTTACCGTAAAGGGACGGTAACTCTACTAAAACAAAACTTGCAGCTTGAAATGGTGATGATGTACAAATTTCGATGAAATATAATATTGTCTAGTCTTAGGCACTGATACTTCCTCGCTAATAAGAAATGCATCGTTGCCCGTGTGTTCCTTTGTAATAAGGAGCAGAGTTTCCTATCCTATATATTGTTTATCTATATTTTTACTTCGCATATTCCATCAACAGGTAGGGTTTGTATTCCAATAACATTTTCATTACCTTAGTGGAGTTACCACATGTTTCACGCTGAAAAACTTCTGTTTTCACGGGACCTTTATTCTTAAATACTAAGTTTTACAAAAAACTGACTTTTTTTAATCCAGAGTTTTTTTTTATTATTTTTTTTTTTTTTGATAATTATTTTTCAATCAGCAATAAATTTTCTTCATCATTTTTCACAATTATTTCGAAATTTCTTTGTTCTATTTAGTCACGTAAGATTGTTCAACATGATGATATCTACCGAATAGGCATTGCAAAACAATTTGCATTTTGTTAATTGATAATAAAACAGTAAAAGGGTAAGCGCATCTTCGTTTTTGTGTGTCTTTTTTATATATTTAAGTCATGCTTGAATGTTTTTTTCTTATTCTATTCAAATTTTTCTGTTTTACATTTAATGTAATTCCCAATCAATACATGATTCAACAGTGTGTCAACAATAACTAAAATTTTTTTTCGTTAATTTGATTTTTTTTTTTTTTTGATAATTGAAATATTCTAACAAGTTATAATTTTTTCCTTCAATTTAATTAAAAAATCTAAAAGTCTCCGAATTCCCGAGAGAATAAGATGGCATGAAATTTCCCTTAGTTCTTGAATAATGTACAGAATTTATGCATTGGATTCAATAAGTTCCAGATTCATTTTATTTTTTTTTCAATTGATAAATTCAAAAAATGTTTGTTATTTAAATCGATGTAAAAACAAACTGCAAATTGTATTATTTTACCAGCAATCCCAACGAAAATAGCACGTTCTGAAAAAAGTTCTTGGATCGGAATCAATCACAATTGCAGTTATTAATTCAAGTTTTTGTTTCATGCCCCACTCTCCCCTAACCCATTTTTCATTGCCTCAAAAAATCATGAGGAATAAATATTTATTTAAAAAAAATATTCATTTATAATAAACTTGCAAATTGTGCAATTGGTTGTAAACGATTTACGATAAATTATATGATGTTCAGTTTTGTATGATTATTCAAGTAGAGCTTAAAAATAGCTTATGAAATTTTAAATCCAAAAACTTACGCAACAAAAGATTGGCATTTTCTGATACTTTTTGGCGTTAACAAATTAAAATTAGGCATGAAATCGTGCCCAGGGTGGGGCAACATGGGGCAGTTGCCCCACCATCCTCAGAAATTTGTTCTAAAATTGCCAAGCGGGTGTCCATAAACGACGAAATTTTCAAAACGCTCATATTGTTGCCCCACCTTCCTTGAGGATCTGGGCACGTTAGTGCATGAAATTAAACAACACGTTTAGTTTTTTATCAATTTGTTTAAAAAAATTGCAGCATTTATTGCTTTCATATGACCATATGAAATGTTATGCTAGCCCAGCTAATCACCTTTTTTTGCAATCCGAAGAGCTAAAATCAGATCAAATGGCGAGGATTTCTGATTTTTATAAAAACTGCTGACTCTCTGATTATTAATTTTCAAGAAACCATCGAGGGAAAGAATCATCGGTTTACAGAATGTTGAAGACTCGATTGAATTAGTAGTGTTGATTGCAAAATTTTTAAAATATTTTTTTTCGAGGTGATCAGAAAATTACACAAATGTTTCAATATTTAACATTGAAAAGAGAAAAGCAATTCTCAGAGATTTCAGTCATTTTATTTTTGTATTTTATAATCCGGTTGAAACTTTGTTGGTGCCTTCGATATGCCCAAAGAAGCCATTTTGCATTATTTGTTTGTCCATATTTTTTCCATAAAAATTTGGGAGCTGTCCATACAAGAATGATATATGAAAATTCTAAAATCTCTATCTTTTGAAAGATTTTTTTTAATCAATTTGGAAAATTATACACGGTAAAAAAAATCATTTTTCGAAAAAAATGGAAAATTTAACATTGAAAATCGGATCATAAGTTGCTGAGATATTAGAAAATGGTGGGTTGTTTGGGTGAGACTAAGAAAACATCAATTTTTCTTTTTCGAAATTTTTGCATGGCAATATCTCAGCAACTAAGGGTCGTATCAACAAAGTTCAAAATAGCGATAAAAATACTGTTTTCAGAAAACATACCTGGTTATTAATTGAAAAAGGAGCAATTTATTAAAATTCCACTGAAGTACATTTTGATTGCAAATTTAATTTTACATCGAAAAATGAAGCTCAATATTTCTATTTTTTGAAAAAATCAGCATCAATTTAAAAATCCATAACTAATAGGGTGTTTCAGCCAAACAAAAAAGTTCTCATAATCAGGCAAACCAAGGTTCCCCTAGTAGAGGATACCCATAGGGACTCTCATGCCAAATATCAGCCCATTTGGTTGAGAATTGGCTTGTCCCCAGCGGTTTAAAGTTTACATGGAAATTACTATGGGATTTTTGTGCTTTTCGTTCAATCGTTCCTATAGGTCTGGGGACAACATGGATTCACTCGGAATAAAGACAGGTGTGTAGGGGATGGTCCAATGAACAAATTCCAGAAGGAATTAGGCTTGTTCATTCTGTCCCCAAGGTGCGCATTGGATCGACTTCCGGTGTCTCCAAAACCAACGATTCATCCTTCAAAAGCATCGCATTTCCTTAGTATGCTATGACGGCTAGGTGAAAACCATGACGCCCCATATGAGACGGTGAACACGTGGAGAGGCATCGATTGCATTATTAACACAACATCATCATTTTACGTTTTTTAGAATAGTTGAAATTCTTCCAGGAACAACAATAATTATAATTTTAGTATTTTAAAGAATGTTTCTGAGCCAAAACTCGAGTAGATTCTCTGCCACGTGTTCACCGTCTGACATGGGGCGTCGTAATTTTCAGCTAGCCGTCATAGCATACTAAGGACAATGCGTACATTTGAAGGGTGAATCGTTGATTCTGGAGACACCGGACGTCGATCCAATGCGCACCTTGGGGACAGAATGGACAACCCTAATTCCTTCTGGAATGTGTTCATTGGACCATCCCCTACACCAGGGGTGCTCAAAGTTTTTGGATGCCGGGCCAAATTCGATGCTCAAATGAGCTTGCGGGCCAAATGACTAAAAAAGGTAATTTTAAAAAATAAATACATAACTTCATTTTAATTTAAAAGGCAAAAAACTACATCTATTAATTGAAGTATTGAGAATTTGCTGTTACTTTTTGAACATTTCCAGACTTTTTTTTTATTAGATCTTATAAACATATGAAACACAATAGCTTATAGGACCTTTTCAAAAAAACTCTAGATTTTCGTTATTTAATAAATAAAAGACAGTTTTCCATCAGTTTTATTGCTTTTTTTTAATGTATTTTTCAAATACCTAAACAACTTTGCAATGAAAAAAATAGAAAATGTATTATTTTCAAAAGGTGTAAGATTGGACGAAAATAAAAATTTAAGCAAATTTTCTTTCGCTCTAGATTTCTAGATATTTTTGAGTAAGCCCGAACATGCTCAAATTGAACGCAGAGGTATGAATTTTAAATTGATTTAAAATGCTGCTTTGCACATTATTTTCAATTGAAATTTGTAAGTTTGCCTGAAAAAATATTTTTGTCTCTGATTTTTCGAGCCGGGGAAGAGTTGGATTGAAAAAGGCTTTGAAATTTTTTTGCAACAGTCTTATTCCTCTGATTTTAACATTTAGTCTGCCTGAATGAGATGGTAGTCAATCAGATTCGTTATCCAACTGTCAGTAGTTCAAACCCCGAGATGGAAGATTTCTTAGTGCTAAATAAGTTAATGGCTCAGTCCATAAAAAGGGTCATTAAGACTGCTTAATTAATATGTAATACTTATTTTTTAACCATGATTACATTTTTTTTACTTCAGTCAAATTTAAACATTTCATATACATTTCCAAAAAAAATTTATTGAAAACTTTGATATTTACTAATTTTATTCATATTGTAACGTGTGAAATTGTTTTAAATTAGAAAGATTCATGAAAATTAACAATAGTATAAAATTTAAAAAAAAACATAAGTTAAAAATAACCCTTTATTTTGAGAAGTATACAATTACGGTTTATTTTCAATTAACGGGCCATTTTACATGATCATTCAAAATTGGTCCGCGGGCCACAAAAAATCACTTCGCGGGCCACGTTTGGCCCGCGGGCCATACTTTGGTCACCCCTGCCCTACACACCTGTCTTTATTCCGAGTGAATCCATGTTGTCCCCAGACCTGTAGGAACGATTGAACGAAAAGCATAAAAATCCCATAGTAATTTACATATAAACTTTAAACCGCTGGGGAAAGGCCAATTCTCAACCAAATGGGCTGATATTTGGCATGAGAGTCCCTATGGGTATCCTCTACTAGGGGAACCTCGGTTTGCCTGATTCTGAGAACATTTTTGTTTGGCTGAAACACCTTAAACTATGTCATAGATTTTTTGCACATTCTGGAAATTTCTGTGTTGACATCTGATGTCATTAGAGAAAAATTAAAAAATAAGAAAAGTGTTTTTTTTTTTTGAAAATTCAGTTTTAGTGACAAAAAGTGCAATTAAAGATACAGATTTTGGAATTATCTCATATCATTTGTATGGAAACTTATATAGACAAACTAATGTCACAAAATGGCTTCTTTGGGCATACCAAAGGCACCAAACATGATTCAGCCGGATAAAAAAAAACGATTTCGTAGAGGGTTTGTTGATAAAAACTTCGAATTTTCCAAAAAAGTTTTTTCCCAATTTATCAGAATTTGACGGCAAAATTTTTGGTCATATTTTTCAATGGCTCAAAAATTAGTTTATTTTCGAAAGTATATGTTTTTATTTTACGGAATTACCATTTTTTATGACCGTTCTCATCAATACCTACAACTTATAAAAATATAAATAAGCGGTTTTGAAATCATGTTTTTTTTTTCAAATAAAAAAAGTAGTTTAATTGAATCCAATCGAAACAAAATTTACTTAGCTCAAATAAATATTTTACAAATACAAATTACCTCTACACCACTGTATCAATAGGAAAGCATACCAGAGGTCCTTCATCTCAAAGCCGAAGCGACGGAAGCGGCCTTTCTTGCTCAAACAACAGCGCGTGAATGGATTAAGCTTCATTTTCAGCAATCATAACCTGCAATCTGTACCGAAGCTTGTCGGAGCGGCTGCATTTCCGCCTGCAATTCAACAAAGTCTCCCGGCTTGGGACATGTTTCTGGCGATACATGGCCAGTGCGATGCGATGTTCATACACGTCGTCGATTCGTGGAAAGTACATGGCTATGCGCAAAGTTGGGCACATGTTTTCAAAATGTCGCTACTTGCGCTTGTTGATGGTACGAAGGCTTATCCTTGGAGTCTTAGTCATTGTTGTTTGGTTAGGTAAACGTTGTACCGCGTTTATCGGATGTAAATCAATGTTTGCTTAACATTTTTGACACTATGCTTGTAGTGAGTTGGCGTAGACGTTAACTGTATTAGTACTTTATTGCTTTCTTATTTCAAAAGTAAGTATCGTTTTAATATATTATGCCGGATAAAGAAAGTTCACCTATCGAATCGAAGCTGTATTTTTGTTGAGTAGATACCGCCATACCAATTGTACCAAAATCTCAAAATATAGCCCTGCTAACACACATTCATCCCAGCTGCAGTCCCTAATGAAAGATCAAAGATAAAGTGCATCCTTCGACTCGGGGGTGCCAACGCCAATGAATCTTCCCGTATCGGTCGTAATTCAGCCACTGTCCAGAGCCTCACCGGCAAAAAAACTCGATTATTCTTGATGCATTTCACCGGGAGCATCAGGACAAAACCCTTTCTTTTTTTCGATGTCCTGCTGTACAAACAGAGGCACTTTCGGCGATTTACGACCTGGATTTTCACCCTCTTTTTTTCGCTTTCTTGATTATTGCCCATAATTAAGCCTTTTTTCGCAGTCGTTCTCAAATAGACCTTCTGATTCGTTTTTTCGGCACTACATTTTGCTTCTAAATTGCCATCTTTCGACACTTTGGGAGAAGCAACAAGGGCGAGAAGTGCCCACTCGGGACTCCTTAACTCAAAAAGGACGAAGACAAAAAAAAACTGAAATACACACGATTCGGAAGCACATTATGGTAATGCATTTCCGGTGGACTTTGCCAAAGCGCCCCCGAAAGAAATTTACTGCAGATAAATTGCAGTTTAGTGACAGAAACGGAAATTTGGAAAATTTCATTATGTTGATAGAAGTCGAGATTTGATTTAATGCTGCACGCCACGTGTGAAAAGTTGTCCACGTGGTTCGCTGCTTATTTGTTGGCGTGCGAGTTTTTCTATCGTGTCGAGTAATTGCAAACATGGGTGGGAAATTTATGAGCCACGGTGAGATGATATATTCGACACGGCTCGTAAATAACGTTATCTCGCCACGACCAGCAGCAGAGAGCACAAATGTAGGTGCAATTGAAAGTGCAATTTGTGGAAATTATGTACTGAACCGTATTTTTTATTTTTTTTGTGGCAATTTTAACAACAGATCAACATATTTCATCGGGAAGTTCGATTGAAGCTATAGGAAAATGAGGAAATTAAATTAGTCAGCACTTAGCAAAGTGTCACGAGTCTAATGTGTTTAATTCATCGAGATCACACACACTTTTAAAAAAGTATTTAAACTCAGTGGTCAATTCTTAAATAATGGAACATATTATTTGCACATTTCCTCGTTTTTTTTTTTTTTAGATTCAGTGTGTTAGGAGTGTGCTTTTCAGAGAAAAATGGATGCCAAGAAAATAAATTCCTATTTTAACAATCAACTTTTTATTCCAATAATTTACATTTGATATCTTACAGCAAGGGTTCTGATTTTCGGTTCAATGAACAGAAACCACTCACTCATCGCCTATCCATTCGTCGCTTATTCCAACCTGCTAGCATTCATGAGCGAATGATACTCGCAAGCAGCTAGCGAGTGGCCCGAACTGTTCACTCAGCGAACAAATAGGGGAAATATACCCATTTTAATCACTCTAAGCCGTTCGACCAATTCTCATCGCTTATGCCGTTTTCCACTATCAAATCAATATTTTCAGATGTATCAACAATGGAGAGTTGCTTGCTCACTTTTATTTGAACTATTTATTGCTTTTGAACAGTCAAAAACACTTTATGAAAGCTGTAATTCATGATCAAAGTGCTGATAGGCCGATAATAGAAATAGGCTGAAAAAGGGTATGGTTCCCCTACATCGTGAAAATATTTGCTTACTCCGTCGCTCGCCGAAACACACACTAACATGCTCAGCGCAGAGCCATTCTCACAAAATGCCAGCGCGGCAGTCTTTTTGTCATCACGCCCTCAGTTTGCCATCAATTTGATTTTTTCTTAGTGGAAGTTTTTTTTAAATGGTTTCTATAATGTTATGAAATCAAAATAAATGCACAATTTAATTGATAACATTGATTTTAGGCAACCTAAATCAATGTGTATAACGCAGCGCATCAGAGAAAAATTATGTTCAGTTCAGAGTGATCGGTGACGTTCGGCCTGCCTGAGCCGTTCGGAGACTGAGCCGATCAGAGAGAGAAGGAGAGTAGAAGAGAGAGTGTTTGGGAGCGAATGGTGTGAAAGTGACAAACGGTAGGAATTCATCAGGGCAGTATCGCGTCGCCTGCTATTTGTGCTCGCGAATGGAGTGGTTGATTTTGAGCTATCAGGACCCTTGTCTTCCCAGTCACGGCGTTCTCGCAGGATTCTCACAAAAAATCTTACAGAGCGAAAATGTTCTTACTAGAACGCAGCCATCATCCTGCTAGATTATCTTAAGAATTCTTTGAGAATTCTAGCTCAAATGCAATAACCGGTTCTAGCAGGAGCTGGCGAAATCTACCGGTTCTGTAAGAATCCTGCTAGAATGCTGCTAGAACTATTCTGACAGACCTGCTGCTAGAATTCTGTAAGAATTTTGCTAGAATTAAACGGAAAGAATTTCTACTAAAATCCTGCAAGAATTCTGTCAGGATCATGCTGGCAGGCGTTTCTGCTAGAATCCTGCTAGAATTTTATTAGAATGTGATGACCAAGATTTTTGCCCCAACATAAAGAAAAAAAAGTGATTTATTTAATTTATTTCACGATTATACTAACACAACACACATTTTTGAGGATTTTTTGAACAAAACATCAACACTTTCGTACTGCACTTTCCACAATTTGCGCCCGCTCCGATCCGTCCAATCGATTGTTTCTAAGCCATTGTGGCATCATCGATTGTGACGATTTCCGAGGTTTCTCCAGGAGATCAACCTTGTTTGTATATCTTCTGAAATAAAGGAAAAAATATATTTATGTTGGGCCATTTTCTTGAACAATTAACTTACCGAGTTGGTCGCGCAGAAAAAAACGTCATTCTCCTTCGACAAATGAAAATGAAAGAACTTGACAAAATGGCGGCAATCACATTCGCCACAAATCGGTTCAGCAAAAATGACGTCATTTTCGACAGATTTAGCTCTGTCAGAATATTCTAGCAAAATTCTTACGAAATTCTGACAAGCCTGCTAGAATCATTCTAGCAGGATTCTAGCAGAACAAGCTCTGCTAGAAATATCCGTGACTGGGTGAGTGTTAAATAAATCTTCCTGCTTAGATACTGATTTCGATTATGGTTTATATTTGTTTTTGGTAATTTCTATGTACGGTATACAAAAAAAGTATTTACACCCCTTGGGTTTTACAGAAAACCTAGATGACTAGTGACTTGTGGACCGGTTCGGATGCGGGTGGATTTTCCAACGACGTAATTCCGGGTTGGTACCCGGAAACTGCTGTGTGAGTTGGTGGAGAATTACCCATTACAGAAATCAAAAAGGGTGCAAAAAAACTTTTTTTCGTAAAATTGCGATAACTCGTGATGTTTATAAGCAAACCCCTTATGTCTATATATTAAAATTTTTGTAATTGTTTGCTCTAAAACTTTGTAGAACATTGTTACACTCTAAGAAATAACCCTGCAAAGTTAGAAAAAATACGAAATTTAAAAATGAAAATTTTTGTTCCAAATGAAAAAATGACCCTTCTGAGACAATGTAGATTCGAAAAGAACATTAAATTTCCCATAAAATGACATGTTCTAAACATTTTTATAGTCGAGTAACGGAAAATGGGAGAATTTTTAAAACTTTTTTAGTGTTTTTTTCGATGAAAAATACGTTTTTTCGGAGTTCTGAGTACACCATCAAATCGGGCGTCTAATTTTACATAAAAGTCCCTTTGATACCAAATTTCTATCTCATCACCGTTTCAGGCTGCAAATTATTGAAAAACACCTCTTTTTCGCATGTTCAAAAATGGAACGGGTCGTACTGCCACTCCGTCACGAGATATCAAAAAACGGACCTCGGATTCGTGATCAGGAACAAAAGTTACCTCTTAGGACAAAGTTTCACGCAAATCGAAGAGGGGTCGGGCAACTTTTCCCGATTTCGTGTGAGTTGGTAGAGAATTACCCTAATAGTATTTGTTATATAACTTTTTATAGAAATCATCTTTTCATGAGCTTTTTGTAGAAAAATGTTCGGCATGAGTTTCTGAACAAAACGTAGCACTAGGTTTCTGTAAAATTATAAATTGTTTACATGTTTCATCACAAAATGTGAATAGTGCCCAAGGGGTGTAAATACATTTTGAAAGTTCCAATTTATTTCAAAATTGTGTCACCGTCCTACAAAGGTTTGTGTTTCCTAAGCTATCGCCAGCCCTACCAAATTTGAGCAGGATCGGAGAGGGTTATTTTAAAATTTGCACTTTTTCGTGCACAGTTGAGATGGAATGACCCATTATTATTAAAATATTAAACTATTGGTGTAAACTCAAAAATATCGAGTGTAAAATCAAATAGTCAGACGCAAACTCAGTTTATAGCGATTTCACTTCAAAACAACATGATCCTGAGCAAATATGCTTCGATTTGGCTCTTGGCTGTGAGCTCTTTGGTTCAATTGATTAGTAAGTTTATTCAGCTTAGTAGCTCAGTGTAAATGTCTTAGTATTTATCATTAAAGCCCAACTTATCACTTTTCGTTTGCAACGTGGCAATCTTTTATCCTCGTTTAGCCAATACGTTTAGCCGTTCCGGCGATATGATTTTATTAAATTGTGGTTTTTGCAAAAAATGTCAAAAATCGTAATTTTTTGGATCATTCTATCTAGGAAAGGATCAAGCAGCGATGGATGAATCAGCATAAAAAATAAAATCTTTTGATTCTTATCAAGAGAAAAATCGGAACCGAACATAACTCTCCTCTTTCGAATGATCGGTAAAAAGAAACTCAAAAAATCATCTACTTGATTATTAGGCGGAACAACTATTTCTCTTCCACACTTGCAGGGGAAAAAATAACTGTCATTCTTTGTAGATGGGCAATGTGTGTAAACAAAACGAAATAAATTTATTTGTGTGGTGCTAGTAAGCTGAATCTTCAGCCGATTGCTTTTTTTCCGAGAAGTTTTTTTTTTATCGAGAAGGTTTTATGCGATTTTTCCATCCCTGGGAACCAAGTTGAATGGCAAACAAGAAAAAACTAGTCTAAATATTTTGGTCAAGAAACTGTCATGCCAAATTCGATGAATTTTGATCTGGATCCTGTTTGTTTGAATCGGAATCGCTATATATGTTTTAATGTTGTTGTAATTAATTCACTTATTTCTGGCAGATTTAACTTTCTTTAACCTCGCTGCCCTGAATATTGAAATATTTAAAAATTAATCAAAACAATCGCTAATAAGATCTTGAAACTCCAAATTGTTCATATTATACTTCAAAATAGCAATTTCATTCAAAGTACAGAGCGAACCATGCAACATCAACCAGCAGCAGAAGTAATTTCAAAAATCACTTAAAAACATCCTCAGAGAATTGTGACAGCAACTCCAACTTACAACTTAGTACCTGGCAGTATTTAGCTTCAAATTAGAGCGCCGTTCTATGCCACCACGTGTTGTATGGTGAAGAAAGCATTTCGATGTTTTGCGCACTTGTTTGGCGCGCGCAATTCTCCAACAACACAGAACAAGCGCAACTTTCAGCTTCTAAGATAAGCAGAGATAATTTTGGCTAGGCTGTTCTTTGAGATCAACGCGTTTCAAAATTTTAGCAAAATTCGAAAATTCACATTTATCCAGTGTTCAGGAGTTCATATTGAGCAACTTTTGTTTTACGATAAACTAAACTTTCTAATTTAATTTTATTTTTTTTATATATTTTTATTTGCCTTTTCCTTGTTTAGATTATGTTTGTTTCTGACAGTATTTGGCTAATCCTACCACCTCTTATCATTATCTTTTGCGTAACTATGTGTGAACTATTGTGAACTATCGGTTTATTTTTTATTTATATCTTTGAGTTATCTCTACCAACGTTTTTACAACAAAGCAAGACTTTTTATTTAATTAAATTGTATTAGGATTTTTTTTAAAGAAATGAACAATTTTGGATTGAAAAGATAATAAGAGACAAGTACAACAGTTTGCAACATTTTTCAAATCCTGCTTTTTTTAGCATTTCCTCAAAAAAGCATCTCTAACCCTGACACAACACCCACCATAACGAATGCCGGTGTCATCGGGGGCCAGATGAGATGTGTAGAAGCAAATTAGCGCAGAACAGCGAATGTGCGTTACGGGCCGCCTTTCGATGGGCCAATTTAGCTTGTCAACACGGCAAAATGCCGCACAGGCAGGTGCTAATTTGGGAGGTTGTTTTTTTTTCTCCCTGAATATGATGTCATTTCAACTTTTTGGGGAATGTGTTCTTCTTCGGAACAAGGAGTAATCAAGTTTCGAGGAAAATTAACTATGACGTGTGTTGTTTCAAGACAAGTTATTTTGTGTATTTTGACAAAAAAAAAATTATCTTTTAAATTGTAAATCTAAAAGAAACCCTTCTTTCCCAACCTCTCAATACTAATCATTAGAGCACTTAAGCAGGTTGATTGATTTCCCTGCAGGTTGGCTGTCAAACAGCTTTGACAGTGACATCCGGCCGGACCAGCCAGCAATCCAGCCAACCAGCCTGATAAGGGTTCTCCTAAGGGTTATCGAGCAAAAAAAAATCTGAACTGAAACATCTCCCAGGTTGGCCCCATGTTTAGCATTATTTCGCTCGATTGGGTTTGATTGTTTTCCCGGAACGGAGAACGACGTCTCAGCTATACAGGTAACAGATGTGGTTTTGACCCGAGCAGGTGGCACTACCAATAGATGGTAGAATGTGCATATAAAAATTATTTCTGTTTTAATGGTCGGTAGGTTTTGTAAAAAGGATTATTTTCTACGGTGAATAAATTATGAAACCATTTTAAAGAAAATAAGTACAACGCATGTTTTTGGTCTCAAAGCTAGGAAAGGATGCTAGGATGCTTTCTTCGGACTGGCTGCGCTTGTGTTCGATTAGATTAGATTAGATTAGATTGAGCTAAAAAAGTGTTAAAATAAAATCTTCAATGGGTAATTCTCTGCCAACTCACCCCGACCCCTCTTCGATTTGCGTGAAACTTTGTCCTGAGGGGTAACTTTTGTCCCTGATCACGAACCGTTTTTTGATATCTCGTGACGGATGGGCGGTACGACCCCTTCCATTTTTGAACATGCGAAAAAAGAGATGTTTTTCAATAATTCGTAGCCTGAAACGGTGATGAAATAGAAATTTGGTGTCAAAGGGACTTTTATGTAAAATAAGACGCCTGATTTGATGGTGAGTTCAATTTGTTGGGTGGTGACGCGCGGTCAATTATGTGGCATTGTGTGTGAAAAGAAAAGAATTTTATTTCGTGTTTCATCCTGGTTGGCTTGCTCACAAGCAGAAGAAAATCAGTTCAATTTGTTGGGTGGTGACGCGCGGTCAATTATGTGGCATTGTGTGTGAAAAGAAAAGAATTTTATTTCGTGTTTCATCCTGGTTGGCTTGCCCACAAGCAGAAGAAAATCAGTTCAATTTGTTGGGTGGTGACGCGCGGTCAATTATGTGGCATTGTGTGTGAAAAGAAAAGAATTTTATTTCGTGTTTCATTCTGATTGGCTTGCTCAAGTCCTTCCTACATCATCGTTGATCGGGAGGCACGACGTCGTTTGAATTGTTGCATTAAAATAGGTTTAAGTGTTTCTGTAAATTACTGTAAAAAGTCCTTCCGATATCATCATTGATCGAAAGGCAAGCTGAAGGTTTAAATCTTCTGGGTAATCGTGATGAAAAATTACATTTATTTAGTATTTAAATACCTGTGCGCGAGTGTTTTGATGTGCTAATTAGAAAGACCTTCCCATAGCATCGTTGCTCGGAAGGCTCACCGACGGGTTTGTTATGAAAGTCCTCCCCATAGCATCGTAGCTCGGGAGGCATCGAAAAGCCAATACCTTATCCTACTAACCCAAAAAAATGTTAATCACGTGATGCTTGAAGGAGATGCGTGTCTGTCGCGGGTGACCATGAACGGCCATGATCAACGACGACCAACTTTTTCAAAACTTTTTTTTCGTAAAATCGCGATAACTCGTGATGTTTATTAGCAAATACCTTATGTCTATATATTATTATTTTTTGTAATTGTCTGCTCTACAACTTTGTAGAACATTGTTACACTCTAAAAAATAACCCTGCAAAGTTAGGAAAAACACGAAATTTTAAAATGAAAAATTTTGTTCTAAATGAAAAAATGACCCTTCTTGGTCAATGTAGACATGAAAAGCACATTAAATTTCCCATAAAATGACATGTTCCAAATTTTTTTTACAGTCGAGTACAACCCTGCAAAGTTAGAAAAAACGCGAAATTTTAAGATAAAAAAAAAATTGTTCTAAATGAAAAAATGACTCTTCTGGGTCAATGTAGATTCGAAAAGTACATTAAAATTCCCATGAAATGACATGTTCCATAAAAATTTACAGTCAAGTAACGGAAAAATGGAAAATTTTTAAAACTTTTTTAGTGTTTTTTTTTCGATGATAAATTCGAGTACGCCATCAAATCGGGTGTCTTATTTTACATAAAAGTCCCTTTGACACCAATTTTCTATCTCATCACCGTTTCAGGCTGCAAATTATTGAAAAACACCTCTTTTCTCGCGTGTTCATAAATGGAAGGTGTCGTACCGCCCCTCCGTCACGAGATATCAAAAAAACGGACCTCAGATTCGTGATCAGGGACAAAAGTTACCCCTTAGGACAAAGTTTCACGCAAATGGAAGAGGGATCTTTTTCCGATTTCGTGTGAGTTGATAGAGAATTACCCCAAGCAAATATCCCTAGCTCATTTTTTAATGAGAGTCGTGATTAAAAAATTAAAAGAAAATCATTTATCGCCACCATTTTTTAAAAGTGGGGTAAAATCAACAATTATAAAAATTGACTATGGGAATTGACAAGTAACATCAAACAGAAATGTGTATTCCTTCGACAGTTCTTCACGCTCAGGATAGACAACCACAGCAAGGGAAAATGTCAGAAGTGAGTAAAATAGCTTTAGGACGAGAGAAAAAAAAAAACGGATGTGGCTTACCTTCAAAGGGGTACCTGCGGTTATTTGAAAAGTGTCCAGATCAGCATAAGACTCCTGATAAACCTATACGCCATGTGGGACCAGGATATGGCCAGAACAGTAGCAAACTTCTGGCCTCAGTTGTGGTCTAACCCAGCGCGCTGCTGCTGCTCTTGGATTATGGCAAATTGATGGGTTCGGCTTTGCTGGCTGCTAAATTAATTGAGGCTGATGGCAACGGAATGAGTTGTCGGTTAAGGTGAAAACGTTGATGTGGTTTGGGGTAGGAATTTCGTGGTTTTCTTGGTATGACGGTACCGCCATACTTCACGACGTTTGCCACAAGTTGCTGGAATGTGCTGGCTTTGGTTAGTGTTTGATTGTGTTTAAATGCTTTGCACAATCAACTATTTAAACAACTTTTTTTTATTGTTGTTTATAGATTACACATCATAGTAAAAGATGTTTACCTACCAAAGTGTTTACATACCATCTATAAAAATGCCTTGATTGCATGCTGGAAAATGTAAACGAATGGAAATGTTTCCTTCGCTGATGTCTCGAACCGTTCGATTCTGTTTACTTTCATCATTTTCACTCTGCAAAAGTCGTTAGCCAAGAGTATGACCTGCCTTTAGTGCAGTTTTTCCGCAGTGCAAGAACCAGTGATGGAAATATCTCAAAAATTCTGTAGTGTAAACTCAACGAATGTGATTTTTTTTGTGGTGACCTCTCCTTCGCTGACAGGAATAAAATCACTCGGTATGCACTTTTCATTAATCCAATTTTCTTTTTATGATTTCCCCTTTTTTCCATTTCGATCGTGAGAAAATTGCTCCTGTGTACTTTTATGAAGTGCTTTCTCTCCTGTTCTTGCAAATTGAATTTCAGCATTTATTGGATGATTTCAGTGATTTGCCTTTAAATATTTACCAGCTCTGACAACACTGCTGTGTAGGAATTCATCAAATTGAAACCTCACTAATATATTCTAGTAAGGAAAGATTCCAAACCGTAACCACAGGAAATCTAATTTCAACCAAGTGGCCGCAACGCATTTCCATTACTCACCGATTTTAATCTACCATTGGCATGGCGAGAGAGAGAGAGGTCGGTAAACCAGCACCGTTTCAAATTCATATTAATAACTAAACCATAATCCCAGGAGAACAATATTCTTGATTCTTGGACTCTTGAGCCAGGAGTCAGCATCATATCACAACCCAGTACAATGTGGTCCTATGAATGGATAGTCAGAAAAGGAGCCTTCCTTCCAGTATCAGGATGGTTCGTACAGAAGGTCCATGATTTTCAGACACTTTTTTTGACTTCGTTGTTTTTCATTATTTTTAATTATTTTGTTGTTTCGTTTCGGTTTTTTTGGTTTTTGGTGAAATTAACTTAAGATTTTCCTTAACATTTTTTTTTTAATTCATCATAATTCTCCTAACACTGTACCGAAGCACTTTCCCAAGAAAACGCCCGATGTTGGGTGCTGAGCTCGAAAGGAGCCAAGATATTGCGTGTGGTCAGCAAACGACGATGTTATAATTAATATTCATTTGATATGAATACTGGCTGACTGCAGCTGACTTGGACGAAACGTCAGCCACATTTTGACTGAAGTGGGTTATGTTTGTGGGAGTGAACAGAGGCACAATAGAACAAAACAATAGAACTTGTTTGACTCTTCCGGGTATGGTGAGCAAATTAATTAAGAAAAATAAAATTGATAGTCGCAAATTTCAGTGCAAAAAAATAAATACATTTTTATTTTTTAATAAGAAATATCAAATTAGCTATTTTACTTTAAAACAAACGGAATAACACTTCCCAACCAACATATTGTGTTGAGTGTTTCTGGCGGAAAGCAATTGAATCTAACCATATTGATTGGCATGCTGCCGGTCCGATGAAGGTTTTCACTGGTCCAGTTTTCCAGCTTTTTGGTCACCGGTCGTAATCGCGTTCGTCCGAACGGTTGCAGCAAGCCAAACCACAGGCAATTCATTAAACTGCAATGGTTTGGTTTGCTGATTGACAATCAGGGTAGTTCTTGTGAAAAATAAGAAGGAGGTCATTGCAAATGTTTGTTTTTGTAGCCCCTATACTCTGGCTGAGTCAACACAACAAAAGTATGTTTACAAGCCATGGTTTCAATAATTAGATGAAAATTTTCGCAGTCTTATTTTCAATTTAGTTGGTAGAAATAGAATAAAACTTTTACTTAAAATATACAAATGTGCAGTCTAAATTAAATAAAAATAAAACAAAAATTTTCTCAAAACACTTTTATATTGATAATTATTTCTTGGGTTTCAAAATTTCAATAAATAGAGTGTTTACCAGTCTAAAAGTAAAACAAATACTATATTTGGACAAAAAATATTTATTCTTGTGAAAACAAACTTTTTGCGGCTCAGTTCATCGAAATATCCTCCTAAATATAATAATAAACTAAGGAAAAAGAACGTTGAACAGGTTCAGTTGATTACACGTCAGTTTTCGTTGAAATATTGAGGTAGTTTAAAAAGAAAAATCTCGATTTTTTTTGGGATATTTCACTAATAAAAATAAACAACAACAATAGTTGAAACAAACAATTGTGACCAAATTTGCTAGAAATGACAGTTAACGAAAGATTTTTTTTTTATAAATTGTTCAAATTTATCAATTTCTAATTTATTGACTTACATTAATTAATTCCTTGAAAAAGGGAGTGCAAAAAACTGAATTAAAAATTCCGTTGAAAAAACCTTTAAAATCGATTGTTAAGAATTCAGAATAAATTGAATTAAAAAAAAGTTTTTGTAGATTTTGCTCGGTTTGTTCTCGAAGTCAAATCAAGGTGCTCCGATTTGGATGAAACTTTCAGTGTTTGTTTGTATAAACATTTGATGAATTCGTGCCAAAAAGTACCCCTCAACGACTAAGGGAAGTGAGGTAAAACGGACATTTAAGTTTAGGTCCAAAAAAATATAAAAAGTCTTAAAATTTCTCGCGTTTCCGTAAAACGTGATCAATTCCAACTCTCATAGATGCATTCGAAAGGTATTTTGATGCACTTCAAAATGTGCTAGAATCATTCAGGACAGTTTAGACTTTTTCTCATATTATTTGAAAATTATTGTTTAAAATTGATTTATTTAAAACATAAATATCTTTTTGCCACAGCCTACAACACTAGGTTAAAAATTGATTTTATCAGCAATACATTTTTGGGTACCTTTTAGGGTCCCAAACAACCCTCCAAAATTTGGGAGCGATTGGTTTATCCCAAAATTGGCGCAAAGCGAATGAAATTTGTAGGGGAGAGTGGGGAGGCTTGGTCCCCTTTTTTTGTATCGCACATAACTTTGTCAATTTCTCACAAAACTATGAACTTTTTGCATGAATTGAAAGCTTTAACATTCAACTATGTTTGGCTGATAAGGGTATTTCATCAGAAAAACTCTTCGAATCATGCCAAGCGTTTTAAAAAAATATTTTAAACCGGCATTTTCAAAATGTTGGGGGTAATTTGATCCCCCTTTCAACATTTTGAAGAAATCTTAAGCAAAATGTTTCTTATTCATCCAAACTTTTAATTTTCTATAAGTTACAGCAATTTCACATTAAACATGTACGTTTGTGTTCAAAACATAACAAGTTCAGCACGCAAAATATTTAAAAACTTAAAATTTTCTTTTTTAGACAAAAATTGGGCAGTAAGTTATGTACAACTATACTAAAAAAACTATGCACGAAAACCCAGCTCAATTATTTAATCTTGAGACTGATTCCAGTGAGTGTAAAAATGCAGGGATCAAGTCTCCCTAAACGCACTTTTTTAAACAATTGATTTTAAAAATAGTGTGACGATAAATTTAACGTCATATGCGTAAGGGGTTTGGAGTTGATATGTTTATCAAACAATTCATGCATTAAAAATTTTTTTTTTGATCAATTTTTGAGTGTTTTCTATACTTATAAAAACAAAGAAAAAAGATCTCTCGGAAGTTTTTTGCAGTACTTTTTAGAAAAATGTGTGTAACTCAATCTTAACATATTTAATTTTTTTCTTTGTTTTCTACAATAAGTTTTACTCAATTTCACACAACTTTCTAGAACTAAGCTGATTGTTTTACCCACATGCTGACGAGATACAGGCTTGGGAACAAGTGTCCCCGGGGATCAAGTCTCCCCACTCTCCCCTATGGAAATCGCTATGGCGAAACTAGAATTTTCACATTTTTGAACTTACAAAATTCATGTTTTATTATTTTATGAAACTAACACCGAAGAAATATAGCCCTGGATGTCCTAAACAATTCTCTTGAAGATAGCATCAGCGTCCCGATGTTTTCTTCTTCCTCTTTCCCCGCTCCTTGAGGTAGGACTTGCGCACGTTGAATCCGTAGTAATTACCCAACACCCATGCTCCTATTGGTCAGAAGTAAGGGAATTTAATGGACTATAAGCCTACGGTATTAAGCGGTTACGTACATGTAAATTGGCTAAAATGTCAGATGTTGGTATTTTTTCAAATAAAATAATGTCAATTTTTGATTTTCGTATTTTTTAAAAATGCAAAATTTTGAATTTAGGCTTCGTCATGCACACGGGATATATCTTGAGCGTCTTCACCCCAAATTTCAGCCAATTTGGTCCATCTCATCTAGAGATATCGTGGCACCCGTAAATGATCTCGGTGTTTAGAGAAAAACGTTCACAAACAGTGCTTGCGAAATTTCGACAATGTTTGTGATAGCTCGACAACCTGATTTTTACATTCTAGTTTCGTTCGTTTCACACACAAAGGAATAAGTGCTACGCAAAGTCACTCACACAACTTCCCTTCAGGGAAAAATTCGCTAAGAGAGCGGTCGTTTGGCATTCTACCGAGATTCCGATCATCTCTCCAATGATAGCAATCATATGGCTTCTGTCACCACGCAGCATACACTAGGAAGAGAGAGACAAAAACGAGAGAAAGAGCACGTTGTCTCGTTCGGGCGGCTGCTTGAGTGGTGCTCATTTTTCGTTCGTTTCGTCTTCGTGTTTACGTTCACCGACCGTCATTTTTTCGTCTCGTTGTATGATATTCGCTCGCACGGCACCCCGTGTTTATACCGCGTGCAAACCTTGAGTGCGCCGTTTGGGTACACAGACAAAAAAAACATGGTAATGTTACATCTGGACAGGGGTACATCTTTTATGTCAGAAAAAAATGTGTAATTTTACCTCTGAAAATGTGTAATTTTAGCACTATTCTAGTGTGATGTCACATTTTCGGTCTAAATTGAGGTAAAATTACATCATAAAAGAGGTAATATTGAACCTTCTAAAACTACACCTTCCCAATTTACACATTTTTTACTGTGTAGAACTCGAACATCGCGGCCTTGAGTTTGTGGTTCGCATGCACTTGAAACTTGTACGGCGTGTAAACATACAGTGGGTTTCGGGAAGACTGGAAAATAACTGTGATCAATACGTGAAATAGCGTCAAATGCTGTATGAAGTAGGCGTATACCTGTTTTACCCCTAATCTGACCAAATGTTAAACATTATTTTAATTCATTCTGAATAGGATTTTTTCCAATCAAATTCATAACTCCAACACTTTAAACTTACGTAGAATTTTCCTAGGAATTCGAATAGAGCAAAATTTAACATAGTAAAAAGTTTGTTATAGAAAAATCGTACAACTATGAGAAAAACTGCGATTGGTCAAAAAGTAAACACCGTAGGATTACAGTCCATGAAAGTCAGGAATATGGGTGAAAAAAAGATCTTTTGAATGCATCTAAGAGAGTTAGAGTTGATGAAGTTTTTCGAAAATACGAACAATTTTAAGATTATTAATGTTTTTGGGACCTCAAGCTTCAAAGCTCGTTTTACCCCACATCCCTCCAAACAAACGCTGGAAGTTTCATCCAAATCGGAACAAAATTTTACAAATTTTGAATTTTGGGAGAACAGATCGGCTAAAGACATAAAAGTTTTTTTTGTTCTGAGGAGCGATTTAAGAATCATCATCAAAAGAAAATCTTTTGAGGATCATCAAGAGAAAAAATCGGAAGGAAACATGGCTCTGTTCTCTCGCGCACGGAAAATCGGGCACGGACATTTTCAAACACGACATGGATGCTGCTGAAGTCGTAAAGTGTTTTTAATAAATCCAATAGTAATGATAACATAGGTAACATAATATCAGAAAGATAGAAAATGACACATCCAAGATCCAATTCATAGTTGAACTACTTTTACTATGTAGTAAGATAAGTTTTAGAGATTGAAGTACTAAAAAATTTCTTTTTGAATCAAATTAAAAATTATTTCACGTTTTTTAATGATAAAAAAAACGAGAAAATACACCTATTGATTTAACTATTTGATTCAGTACCACCCTACCCATTTTGATGCATTGCCAGTGATTAGCCAGTCCAGCATTTGCTCGAAGATTGTGATTGATATTTGCGAAATATGTGTTGATAGCCAACTGCTGTCGGTGCAAATGTATGTGTGTGTGTGTGTGTGCAGTTTGTACGTACATCATATTGCTCCGGTGCCACAACCACAATCTCATAATCGCCATGAATATGATTGGCGGTTCTTGATTAATGGCTTTGATGTATGCGTTCGCTCCCATTGAGGCACACAGATGATGATGAACGTTTTGTAAGATGCATTCATTACAAGATAAATTAGTTTCTGTGCAAACACACACACACACACACACACGTAATCCTACAAAGTTGAAGGATATTTGCAGCTGGAAGTCGTATTTTGAGAGCTTCTAAGAGTTTCCAAACTGCTCCATATTTAAGGGCTGTTTCAAAAATTAATTGCGCCCATTTCCACTGCCTTCCGAAGCATTATTAGTGATTTATTAAAAACTTGCTGCATGTTCCCAGATTGATGACTTTTTCACTTTGCGAAAAGTTTTCGCTCTTTCTCAATCTCGTCGTAACGTAATTTGCAAAGTGGCTCACATTTCGCCCCGCAAATGGAAGATTCCTGTTTTGGCACGGCAATAAACTGTAAACTCCCTCGGCTTGTATATTTGATAAACTGCCCGAATATGAACCAACTTCTCACCCCAAGTGGCAACGGAAAAAGTTTTTTCCTCAAAATGAGAAGGAAAAAAAAATCCACTTGCCATAAATTTACCATCTCCTAAGCCAAAGACAAATTGGGAGGACCTTTGGCTGGGCTTTTTTTCTGTCGTAGCTTGGTGTCCAAAAAGATGTTTCCAAGTCAATCTGTGCGTAAATTTGGTTAAAATGGTGACACGAAAAGGAAAAACTTTTCTTTTCCCAATTTTCTATCCTAGACCTGGGAAGGGGCGTAGTGTCGTTCTCTCTTCCCCTGTGGGCACCACCTTAATATCTCTTTTATAAAGCCTAATAGATTTAATCCGGTGCCCACTCGTAGCAGAGGGGTGGTGGTCGCTGGGTCGGGTGACAAATTTGCATATACTTATTTGATGGAGAAAATGCGTAAACAACTTGAGGAAAATCTACTTAAAAGTGGGTTGAAACTTACTTGGAGTTTTCAAAATTAATTTTTAATTAAAAATAAGTGTTATGAAGGAACTAACGATTGAAAGGTTTTGTACATTTTGTCGAAATTGAAAAGCAAGACTTTTCGAAAATTTAAAATCCAAAGGTAAAAGAAGGTTAGATAGATGTCTTGCACACGCCATGTCCGTTGTCACCTTTCCTCAACACAAACAGGCAGACACAAAGACATCCACAAAAACACTTAGACCCTTGCATAAAGTTTAGAAAAAGAGTGGATAAAAGAGTCCACACTAATGGGATCCAACCCCTCCAAGACGGGCTTTTCCCTTATCATCACCCCAGCGATGAAGGCGAACGCACTCGGAAAGGCAAAAGTTAATTTGGTATGCGCACCTTCGAGGTAAAATTGAACGGGTGCGACAGCTGTTTGCCCGTTTTTATCCCATGGAAAAGAAATTGGGGCCCTTGCAAGACAGACGAGTTGGAGTCCCCGAGAGCGTGTGGTATAATCTGCCGATAGCGTCAACCTGGTCATTATTTATGCAAAAAAGGTACTTGGAACATAAATTTATTTAAAAATTGATCCTTTATATTTTCAACTACCAACACATTCATTAACTGTAAAAAAACAACAGACAACAAACAACAAACAACAAACAACAAACAACAAACAACAAACAACAAACAACAAACAACAAACAACAAACAACAAACAACAAACAACAAACAACAAACAACAAACAACAAACAACAAACAACAAACAACAAACAACAAACAACAAACAACAAACAACAAACAACAAACAACAAACAACAAACAACAAACAACAAACAACAAACAACAAACAACAAACAACAAACAACAAACAACAAACAACAAACAACAAACAACAAACAACAAACAACAAACAACAAACAACAAACAACAAACAACAAACAACAAACAACAAACAACAAACAACAAACAACAAACAACAAACAACAAACAACAAACAACAAACAACAAACAACAAACAACAAACAACAAACAACAAACAACAAACAACAAACAACAAACAACAAACAACAAACAACAAACAACAAACAACAAACAACAAACAACAAACAACAAACAACAAACAACAAACAACAAACAACAAACAACAAACAACAAACAACAAACAACAAACAACAAACAACAAACAACAAACAACAAACAACAAACAACAAACAACAAACAACAAACAACAAACAACAAACAACAAACAACAAACAACAAACAACAAACAACAAACAACAAACAACAAACAACAAACAACAAACAACAAACAACAAACAACAAACAACAAACAACAAACAACAAACAACAAACAACAAACAACAAACAACAAACAACAAACAACAAACAACAAACAACAAACAACAAACAACAAACAACAAACAACAAACAACAAACAACAAACAACAAACAACAAACAACAAACAACAAACAACAAACAACAAACAACAAACAACAAACAACAAACAACAAACAACAAACAACAAACAACAAACAACAAACAACAAACAACAAACAACAAACAACAAACAACAAACAACAAACAACAAACAACAAACAACAAACAACAAACAACAAACAACAAACAACAAACAACAAACAACAAACAACAAACAACAAACAACAAACAACAAACAACAAACAACAAACAACAAACAACAAACAACAAACAACAAACAACAAACAACAAACAACAAACAACAAACAACAAACAACAAACAACAAACAACAAACAACAAACAACAAACAACAAACAACAAACAACAAACAACAAACAACAAACAACAAACAACAAACAACAAACAACAAACAACAAACAACAAACAACAAACAACAAACAACAAACAACAAACAACAAACAACAAACAACAAACAACAAACAACAAACAACAAACAACAAACAACAAACAACAAACAACAAACAACAAACAACAAACAACAAACAACAAACAACAAACAACAAACAACAAACAACAAACAACAAACAACAAACAACAAACAACAAACAACAAACAACAAACAACAAACAACAAACAACAAACAACAAACAACAAACAACAAACAACAAACAACAAACAACAAACAACAAACAACAAACAACAAACAACAAACAACAAACAACAAACAACAAACAACAAACAACAAACAAACAACAAACAACAAACAAACAACAAACAACAAACAACAAACAACAAACAACAAACAACAAACAACAAACAACAAACAACAAACAACAAACAACAAACAACAAACAACAAACAACAAACAACTTGACACGTAGCCTTATCAAATGCGTTTTTTCTGAGATTGCTTTTTTTGCAAGTGGGACATTTATGGGATCAGGGCAGTACACACTTTTGAATATCCCAAATATCCAAAAGGAAGGCCTATTTTCATTTCATTCGCAATCCTGTTTGTTAATCCTTAATAATGCGCTCTTCCACTCAAAGACTCAAAGCTAATTATTAAACCTAACCTTTTGAGCTCTCATGTTTGTCAGAGCAGTGACATCGCCCAACCACAGGCACCTTTGCACTGATGTTTCTATTATCTCTTGTAACAACATCTGCCGCCCATAATCCCATTTCATATTGCTTCCTTCCTTTCTTTCTTGTGACCCCACCCGAAAAAACGCACACATACACTCACACTTCAGAACATCAAACCCTGAACTCCCATCTCCTCCCCCCCCCCCCCTTAATTGCTCAAAGAAAATTAAAAGCAGTACGAGAGAGAGAGAAAGAGATCTAATTGCATAATCCCGCAAGCTTTTATCTGGCGAGTGGAATTCAATTATCCCGTGGAAAAGTGTCTAATTTCATCAAGTCTGTGGTTTGGCTGTGGAAGGTGAGCATGTATGTGTGTGTTTGTTTGTAATTGTGTGCCCTTTTTATGAGAAAAGGAAAAACGTTTTATGAGCAACAAAAACAAACATAAAGGAGGGGGCAACTAGATGTGGAACAAAAAGGTGAGTAAAAAATGTCACTTATCTTTCAGCAGGACTAACTTGACTGGCCAACCACTGACTGGTAGACCAATGAAAGTATGAGATAAGTGAGTCTATTGTGATAGTTTTGAAGTGGCAAAAGTGTCACCACCTTTGGGGAGCGTGACATGCGGCAAACCAAGTGGATTCATTTGTTTGGAATTTTCATAAGAACCCTTGAAGTTCATATAAAAAATGTGCATTATAATTTGCAAAAAATTACATTCCCTCAACTCCATCGTAGTCTCTGAATTTCCCTGCAAGAAATTTATTTTGCTAATAAAATTCAGAAGCTATTACACTACCGCAAACAAACAAACAAATTCGCACTTTTTCGTGTTTGACAGTTTGCAAACTGACGTTTGTACACACAAATCCAGGCAAACAAACAAAGCAGGCAAACAAACAAAGCAGGCAAACAGGCAAACTATCAAAAAGTGCGAGTTTGTTTGTTTGTTTGCCGTAGTGTAATAGTTCCTTAATAAAGGCAAACACATGCTCTGTCAGAATTAAAGCCATTTTTCTGAAGTTAAATTTCAATACAGTCAATTGTTTGTCCCGATGACCAAAGAAGCCAATTTGCGTCATTGTTTAACCCATACATGGCTCTATACAATTTTGGCAGCTGAAAATCTGTACATCTTGAAAAAATTTCTGATCGGTTTGGTGTCATTTTCATAGTAAGAGATATCAATGAGGATTATTTAGAGAAAAAAATGGCTAATATTCAATAAAACGCCCTTTTGAAATGTTACAGTTGAATACAAAATGGTTTTCGGAAAAATCCGAAAATTTCACCAATTTGTTTTAATTTTTTAACATAGAAAATAGTAACATTAGATTCTGAGAGTTCGTACTAGAAATAAAATGCTGTTGAGACTTTAAAAAAAACTTCAATTTTCATGTTTCTTTCCAAATCCCCGAGAAAATAAGTTAGGTCGAATCTTCAATGTCGGGTAAAGGCGATTTTATTGTAAATTTTATAACTTTTCGAAACAAATCTTTTCAGAAATGGTCAATCATAGAGAGTATTTCGCAAAATCGAAAAACTGGAACTTTCAGTTAAAAATAAACATTAAGCTTAAAACTGTGCAATAAATCGTCAACATATTTTTTCGAGTAGAATAAATATTTTTCTAAAAAACACATACTTGTTTCCATAGTTTTCTATTGCTCAAAAGTTGAGAGTTTTTGTGCTATAATATCAATATGCATGTTGCGAAATTGAATTTATGTTTAAAAAGTTAATTAAAAATTGGAATTTGCTATTCGCAAACCATTTTTCTTCTTCTGAATATTCTTCATCAATGCATATAACTTTGACGAAGACACAAACCGAATTTGGTACAAAATCTTGTCCCGTAAAACGGAGTGACTTTGATAGGTTTGACTATTTTCCGCAAAATGAAGAGTTGTACGTTTAGAATGGTTTTGAATTATGTTGACCGTGGTAGAGAAATGATCAAAATACCTCAAGTATATTTTTTCATAACATTTTTAAAAGTTTAAAATGTGAGTTGACTCTGAGTAGCATTATTTAAATCATCTCAGAGTGTCATGATTTTCAGAATGGACATGATTTTGAATCGGAAAACGGAATAAATTTTTGGATTCTTTGAGCAATTATTCAGTTGAAGACTGTAACATAATGTTTTTGAAACATAATTCATAAATCCAAAATTATAGGCATTTTCAGTCGAAGATATTTGATTCAAAATGAGAATAGTTTTGATGCGTGCGTTTAATTCAGTAACAAATGCAATATTAATCAATAATGTTATAAACAATAGAAGTTGTAACAAATTTCATGCCATATTCTGACTTTCTAGCAATTTTACTTATTTTTTTATACGTACTTTGTTTAAAAGCTAATAAACTTAGTTAACTAAATATAATCATTGCTTTTTTTCTTGAAACTTGGCCGCTGCCTAAGTTGTTGTAAAAATAAAGTTTGAACACGTTAAATCTTATTTTAACAAGAAAAATTTTGACTATCAAAATCATCCTTGAATTTAAAATAAAAATTTTGACTGTAATTTTTTTTTAACAATTTTGAAAAAACTTTTTTTCAAATATAGTGCATGGACTTCGTTTGCCTTACATATTTGAAAAATATTAACCTTAACAATTTGAAGATTTTCCAAAAATAAATTGAAATCCAATCTCCGAAAACTGGCCATTTTCATCGATTTTCGCAAAAACCACTTTTTTCAAAAGATCATATCTCCGCGCCATCAAATCCGACTTTAACTGCCTTTGACGCAAAAGAAAGGTGTTTAGTTTGACTATTTGTAAAGTAAAGTAAATTTTTCCCAGTTCCTGAGGGGAACACCCTTGAAGAGTATCGGGGCCGGCATTTACAAAGCGGATTCAGTGGCAGTTTCATTCTCAACGTAATGTTAACATGTTAAGGTTAATGTTAACATTCCATAGGTCGCCTTCCTAAGGTGTCGTGATAAGGTCCAGTTTGTGACGATACACTACTTTCCCTTTACTAAGCAATCGAATCCAGAAGAGAAACGATCACCAGTTGTGTTGGTCCGAGCCGGGATTTGAACCCCGATCTACCGCTTACTAGGCGGGAGCGTTACCACTAGGCTACGTGGCTCGGTCGGACTATTTGGGAATAATAATAAAAAATTTCAAAAATGTAGCTTAATGTTTAAAAAGGTCGTATGAAAACTTAAAATGCTGTTTTGAAGGTCTCGGGACCAAAGAGCCTTTGTTTGAAAATATTTTTACCTGATTCCTCGCAAAATTTTACATAACATATTAAAAAATACTGAACTTAGGTTTTCAATTTTTTGAGATACGATTTAAAAAAAAAACTGGGGCTTTCGACCAAAATTTTTGTAATTAAAAAACGGAATTTTGGTACCCTAACATGTATAGATCATCGCTGAAATTTTCTAGTTTTTGCAGTATTAGTCAAAAAAGTCGTTTTTTTGCCGTTTTTGGCATTTCCCCATGGTTGGGCGTGGCGCGTCGAAAACCCCAGTTTTTTATTTGTTTTTAATCGCTTTTCAGTAAATTGGAAACATAACTTCGCCATTTTTTGATATTTCATGTAAAATTTTCCGAAGAATCAGGTAAAAATATTTTCAGACATAGGCTCTTTGGTCCCGAGACCTTCAAAACAAGTATATTAAGTTTTCATACAACCTTTTCAACTATTAAGCTACATTTTTGAAACTTTTTATTATTTTTCCCAAATAGTCAGGTCACCCTTATGGCAAAAAAAAAACAGGTCGAATTATTTTAGCCAAGGAACCCCTAGCAAGTATTTGAGCCCGATCGGAGAACTTTTTATTCGAATCATGCTGTTTTCGTGGGGAATTGCTGTATTTATAATTGGATTTGTTTTGCTTTTGCCATGGATTGTGAACCACTGACCTGAAGATTATAGTAAACGTGGTCACCAGAAAAAAGGATCAGAATATCAAAAAAATCCAGTGAAAAGAAAATCACCAAAAGATTAAACAAAACTTGAAGTTGCAAACAAAACCTAAATTATGCCTGCAGGGCACAGGGTGACCAAAACTGGCATAATGATCATGGATTAGGAAAAAAATAAAAAAGGGACCGTCACCTTTCGTGTCCATAATGATGTTGTCCAACGTAGGGAAATAAAGGGTAAAAACAGTCACCAAACATCTTGTCCTTTGCATGCAAATTAAACCTTTGACTTTCGTTTGTCTTGCGTAAACAATGGAATGGAGCCTTTGGGAAAAAAAGTTCGACGAGATTTTTGGAGAGTCATTAGAGCTTATTTGTTTTCCGAGTTAAGTGAAAAGGATTGACATTTTGGTTGATTTTCTCTCTCTCTCTCTTCCTAAGGATCACAAAGGTCTTCAAATGGTTTAACCCCGACATCTCCATCTCATCCGCCGCGAAAAACGGGACGCCAAGCTGTTTACCTCGGAAAACAAGTGCTCGCCCGACCGCCGAATGGAAATGTAAATGATGCAATTTAATTACAATTTGTATTCGTTTGTGAGCGCGACTCCGTAGGCAAACGCTTTCGCTCGCTCGTAACACTCGAGGAGGAAAAGTGGAAAGCTAATTTAGGAAAAGTTCCGTTTTCTTTGTTTAATTTTCCGCTGGCTCGGTTGTCTCTCTGTTTGAGAGTGAGGCAGTACAAGCCACGTAAAAGTGAATTTTAATTAGTTTTAAGTTAAACAAAAAACAAATTCGGATTAAGTACTAAATAAATTATTTGAAGCTGCAGCAGACCGAAACCGTGGGAATGTGTTTTTTTTCGCTAGACGACGGTGCTTTGTAGTGATTTTGCAGGAGGGAAATGAAAAACACACCAAGATCAAAGCTTTTGTCGAACTTTATTGAAAAAGTGATGGGGAGAAGATATTTGCACTGGGAAGCTTTTTCGGTGGGAAAAGGTAATTAATTTCGCGTGCAAGGCACGCAGCAAATCTCTTTCTGCTTCACTAGAAAATGCTTTTTTTTTCGCTTCATAATAATGTCCATACTTGACAACAACAATTCATTATGTTGCCAATCTCGTGGCAAAGCGAAAATATCGGTACAAAAAAACAACTTTCAGAAGCATAGCGATTCATTAACGAACAGCAGCAAAAACTTCTTTTTAACTTCTTTTCCCCCCAGGATGGAATTATTATTTAGCGCGAAACCATTGCAAGAAAAAAAATGCTTCCCACGATTCTAATGAATAGTGAAAAGTTGAACGAAACTCCTGGACCTCCCACCGTCTTCGCAAATTTCCACGGACAAGCAGCTCAAAAGTCTTGGTCCGATTTTAATTATTAATACACCCGTGTTGAAACCGAAGGAAGCGTTCGACCAATAGAAAATGTCAAGTTGCAGTTCTTTGATTTTTTTTTTCTTTTCACTTGAGAGCTCGAGCGCACTTCCAAGGGAAACGGATCAGGAATGACTGATGGCACTAATCAGTTGGGGCGAAGCAGTGCCGTGATTTTCATATTAATTATGAGCTTTGATCAGAGGAAAAGAGGATCAAAGGGACTTATTTTCTTGTTTGCTTCGGAGAAGAAATTCTCTTAAGAATTGTAGTGCAACTTTGTAATGCCTGTAGAAAAAATTACTATTATCGCTGGATTGTGGTAAGCTTTTTCAAAAGTTCATGTTCATAAAGCTATATCTAAAGTGTGCCAAAAATAGTTTTGGTTAAAGTATATATAACAATTAAAATAGTTTAACATCACACTTATACTTAGAAATTAAACCCCTGTACTATGGGCCAGCAAGTTGCTAAAAATCAATAAAGTTCAACTTTTTTTTTATCTGATAATGTTTCAACCTAGGACACACTTTATCCAAGCTGAATTCATAATTTCATTGATTGCTGGACTATATGTTATACTTACCAAGATGAGCACAAAAATAATATTTTTTTCTGGAAAAGAACGTTTTGGTACTTTTGCTTTGATAAACTATTGTTTGTTTGTTTTGTTTGATCAAATTTTGTTTCATATCAATTTAATACAAAAAAACCAAACCAAAAAACAAATAAACATGCAATCATACGCCCATTTGAAATGTTTGTATCAATAAAAAATTTCAACATATTTATTTCAAAAAGGTCCTAAAATGTTGCACAGTTGCAGAGATACTGGCAGAGATATTGACATTAGATAATATGGGAAAGTTTGGATGAGAGCTGAAAAACATCAATTTCGTCGCTGCCAGTTTTGGTACAATCGAACGTCATTTGTCAGTGTGCGTGAAACTCGCACGAAACTAAAAAAATGTCGAGTGCGGCACTTGAGTTTCAGTTCTAAGATGGCGGCGAAACACGTGCGGAACTAGCGGGAGCTTCTTAAAAGAAACACTTTGACAGCTCTGAGTGCGGCAAAAAACAGTTTTAGTAAATGATTTTAGTTTTTTTAGGAGAGACATACCACTGCATTTTTCGTGAGTTTTTTTGTAACATTTCAGGCTATTTCCTCAAAAAAAATTAAATTGAAAAAATCGTGATATCACCTTAAAATTTAATTAGCTTAAGAATCAAAAAATCTCATAGAAGTGGTGGGTAGTTTTGTTTCAGTGTATTTTTTTTCAGAAAGTCTATCAATTTCCTACAAGTTTGCCTTTGACCACTTTTTGATACGGCCTCAAAGTACAGTATTTTTTGAATTACAAAAAAATAAAAATATTCAAATAACTTAAGCCCTTCTCAAATGTTATTTTCAAGTACAATTGGCTCCATACACACAAAATTGGCTTATATAGGCCTAGGATAACATGTCTACAAAAATTCATTTAAATCGGAGAGGGTCGGGAACAAAAGTATCAGAAAAAATCCTGATTTGAGCAGGGATTGCTCAGCACATAACCATGATTTAAATTCACATCATTCACAATCAGAAGGGGAACTTTATCCATTAGTTTACCCCTTCCCTATAGTGGACCCTCTGAAGGGGTTTTGATGAAAAATTCACTAAAATCACATTTTCAAGCGTATTGCTGTCTACAAATCTTTTATTTGGCATTTTCAGCATGATTTAAAACAATGTTGACTGACATTGAAATATCCTTTTCACCAAAATAAGTGTATTGAGTTCGACATCTGAAATCTGCCATGGCCACTAGCATTTTCACAACAAAACTGCATTTATATTTTAAGATTGAATCAACTATCCAATCATTTTTCGACTGATTATCCAACTTCAGCAAGTCTAAATAATGTAAGTTTAAGGAACTTTACTAAAATAAAACGAAGAACTGCTCATTATCGAGCAAAAATTAGGGGGGGGGGGGGTCCAATTTAAGACAACGAAAATCCAAACTTTTCCAAAATGAAGCAAAAGTTTCTCTTAAACATTTAAAAATGCTTGCTATAATCAACCTAATTGCATTTTTTTTCAATTATGAGTATAGATATAGTTGTGTTCATGTTGAAAGCACCAACATTTTTTTCGAAAATAAATGTGTTTAAATGTCTGTTAGGTTTAGTTGTAGTTTAAATCCAAATTTGATAACAAAACATATTTGTTTATGATGAAAAGTGAGCAAAATCCCTCTTTTATTCATTCTATCTATCAATAGACCTACACCATGCATCAAAACATCAAATATCGGTTAAATTTGGTATAAAAATAACAATTTGCCTATAGTGGACCCGGGCCACAATCGGATTATGGACCCCGGGTCCACTATAGGAAAAAAGGGTACAAAAAATCAAAATAAAAAAAAATGGAAAAGGGGGTACATAACAGGCAAAAAAAACTTTTTTTTTTTCAAATGACTATTTTTCTACTCAAAAACAAATAACTGATAAAACAAATAGTCAAAATTGTTCAAAAGACTTCAGATTTGATTGTTTTGTACAAAGGGTTATGAAAAAGTGTTTAAAATATTGAAAATATGTAAAAAAAAATGTGCTTCGGCTCTACTAGGGGGTCCACGAATGGCTAAAACCCATATAGCATTTTCCTAACCAAACTTTTTTGAAATATTTAATGATGCCGATTCATTTTTCATCTCGTTTGATAATGGTAAACAAAAACGTAAAATATCTAAATTTATTATTTATTATTTTTTAGAGCATATTTAAAAAAAATAGTGCCGAAAGGTTGTAAAAAAATCTGTTTGAATTTCGGGAATTCCCGGGAAATTTTCAAGCTTCGTAAAATTTTTCGATCTTTTTAAAAAAAATATTTTGACTTTTTTAAATCAGACTAGCAATTTAAATGGGCGTAATATTCAATGTTTGGCCCTTTTAAATGTTAGTCTTGATTTAAAAAATTTAAAATATTTTTTTCAAAGAGATCGGAAAATTCCACAAATGTTTCATGTATTAACATTGAAAATCGGACCATAAGTTGCTGAGATATCGTCATTAGAAAATGATGGGATGTTTTGGTGAGATTTAGAAAACTTCAATTTTCGTGTTTCTTTTTCTTAAAGCGGCTCTATCTCAGCAACCCGAGGTCCAATCTCCAATGTCTCTTAGACAATTTTAAAGCAAATTTTCTGAACTTTTCAAAAAAATATTTTTAGGAATGGTCACTCATGGTCACTATTTTTAAAAATCGAAAAACTGCAAATATTTCGCTAAAACCGAACTTTCGGTGGCTATATCTTGAAAACGGAGCTCTTTATCAAAAAATGTATATAGTACTTTTCGATTGCAAATTCAATTTTGCATTAAAAATAATGTTAAACTTGTTTTTGCATAAAACTTAATTTTTTTTCCAAAAATCACTATTTTTTCAAAAATTCAGAACTCGGTGGCAGATTTTTTGACCATGTTTCTCTATGGCTCAAAAGTTGCGGATTTTTGTCCCCTAAAACATCTAAAATAATCTCGAAAATCCAAAAAAAAGTATTTTGGGAAATTGAGTTCTAGTGAAAAAAGGTTGATTAAAAATCTGCAATTTTTTTTTTGCGTGTACCTATTTTTTTCTCAAAAGTCCTCAACAATACCTACAAATTTGTCGAAGACACTAAATTGGTCAGAAAATTCACTCAAAAGTTACAGTTGTTTGAATATTTACATACCATTTTTGTATGGACAGCAGCCAAAATTGTATGGAGACTTGTATGGGTGAACCAATGACGCAAAATAGCTTATTTGGTCATATGGAAGGCCTCCACAATGTTTAAGTCAAATAAAAAGTAAAAAAAATAAAAATGGTCAAAATCAGCCGATTTCGTAGAGAGTTTATCACCAAACTGATAAAAAATCCTTCATAAGATAA
This sequence comes from Culex quinquefasciatus, assembly GCF_015732765.1. Classification (NCBI taxonomy): domain Eukaryota; kingdom Metazoa; phylum Arthropoda; class Insecta; order Diptera; family Culicidae; genus Culex; species Culex quinquefasciatus. The sequence continues at coordinate 150,285,086 of NC_051863.1, read as the reverse complement.
AGATTTTCGAATATTTACGTACCATTTTGGTATGGACAACTGCCAAAAATGTAAAGTACCTTGTATGAGTAAACCAATGACACAAAATGGCTTCTTTGGTCATAGGAAATGCCCCCAAAAAGATTTTGAGAGAATTGCTCAGGAATTCTCTTATCAATCACCATACTGTGTGCTGGTTGAAAATAACATCATCAAAATTTACTTTGCATTTTTCTGCAAATAATACGAATGTGTCATTTACAAAAAAAATCAATGATAAAATTTTAATTGAATAATGCTGTTCCAAAGAAATAAATGTTTCCATCCAAATGTGATGGCAAGAAACTAAATTCCAAAATATTTTGCAGCATTTCTGTGTTCACTTGTCACTTCTAAAGCTGAGGTGGAGGAGGTTTATTTGTTGTCCCCCAGCATAAAGGAATAAACGTTAAAAGTGGAAATTATTTTCTCGAATTCCCGGCCCACACAAATGATAAATACCATCTTTGGTCTGATGGATTGCATCTACACTCTACAGTGTGGTCCATCTCCGCTGGGAACGTTACCTCACTCGCACGCAGTTTTTGTTCCTCTCCTGCAGAATGTGACTTTGAATGAACTTTAGTATGATATCCCGAAGTCTATTTCACGCACCGACTGGTTCACGTATGTTCCTTAGGGTGATTCTTCGTTGTTTTATTGTGATTTTGAACTGCAGTTGCTCGTCGATTCTTGATATTATTTTTTCGAAAAAAAACTTTAAATAAAATCTTAAGAACCACCCTAATCGATCGCTGTTAGACTCCGGGAACATCCCCCGCGAGTCACGTCCAGTCCAATTTTGAAACTATGTAATTATTTACACTCAATTTTCGGCCGGTCCTCGATCCGTCACGGAAAGAAATCTCACCGGGATGCTGCGGCCTGCGTGGATGTTGTGTAACCAGCAGATAACGAACCTGGTGGCGGTTTGGTGACGTAGCGCACGACGAGCTCGTCGACAACCCCAAAATTGGTAATGGAATTGCGTTACTTGGAGGGCAAGTACGCTTCCCATAGTTTTAGGACTGTGGAATTTAGAAAGTTGAATATTTCTATAGATTTTATCCTGAAAATATACTTAAAATAATAGTAAAAAGCATTCATTTGATTTGAAACTTGCATTTTTTTCGATTCACGTATTCTAGCATGTATCCAGACTGGTTTCTATTAACTGACAAATGAGTATCCTTTTTACAACAGAAGTGTTATTTATGTTTTTTTTTAATATTAAATAAATATCAAAAAATCATAGTAATTTTACTGTGCTCAATATAACACTGCCAAAGCCACACTCCGCTGGATGAAGTTCTTCGTCCAGTTTTACATTCCCGGCCGTACCCAGACTGGACACGACGGGAAAGGACACAAACTAACCGAACCCCTCCCCGATGCCATTCCGATGAGTACCACGAGACTTTTGGAATGTCATCCTCAACACACTCTAACTGGGAAACTCATCCCACTGAGAGGAGGTGCATGTCATTTGAGCTTCGGAATGTAAACAGAGACTCATAGGCGTAGGAATTTATATTACAAAATACCTTTTCGTGGGACGGCCCTCCGTTTGTTGTGCCACGTGGAACCGAGGTTCTGCTGCAGTTGCTTGCTTCCATAGAATCCATCTGCTTTTGTTCGCAGGGGGAAAGACCAATGACACGTGCGGTGTATGTTTTCAATTTCTGGTTCGGAAACGGGCGAGAAGGGAGCACTTTGGAAACAGGGGGAGCTTTGTGCAAAAGTGACCAGGATTGACCAAGTGGATCTTTGTGTGACTTGGGGATTTTACTACACAAAGAAACATGTTGGCAAATAATTCAAAATATGTTCAAAATCATGATATATCAAAAAGTTAAAATTTCTAGCTAACCATGTGAACCCAGGAACTAATCCAAAAATCTTTTAAAATAAGTTCAAACTATTCAGCATCGCAAAGGTAACCCAAACAGAGAAGGTGGCATTTTTCCGTCTCGCGAACGAGCTCTAAAGTACACACCTGATAATCGAAATGCTGTCTACCGTTAATTCCAAATCTGATTGAATTTATGTTTGTTTTATGTAAATAGGAATTTAAATTTAATATAACGCTGCTGCTGCTGCTGCTGTCGCACCAGGGTAAGCTTTCTTGGTATTCTTTTTTCGCAGACTTTGGCTTTGGGCACAACATGCTAGAGCTATGTAAAACGCTGCAGCATTTTCGAGAATTTTATTAAATTTTCAATTTGGGCTCTCATTCAGGTAGTGGTAGTACTCCTTGATAAGCAGGTAATTGAATTTGTTGCTCCTGTTGGTGGTATTTGAAAAGGTTTGATTTTGCTTCTTTAAATAAAAAAAAAAACAAAAAAAAAAAACCATCCACATAAACGACCCCCGGGTCTTTTGTGGTCTCTATTGCAAGTTTCTGCTCGAACCTAGGAGTCCGAAGGCTTGAATGGGGAGGGAACCCAAACCTCTTTCTACTCCAAGGAACCTTCCACCCCAGTGTTTGAACTGACGACCTTCGGATTGCGAGTCCAACCGCCGTCAGCGATTCCACCGGAGTAGGTTTGGTTTGGTGTGTTGTTTGTACTTATGGCATGGAGACGACTCCTACACCTGGAATAACTTAACGGCCTAACAACAACCAAGGCCGGGACCGACGTTTTACTTCCTCATCCGATGGAAGGTTGGAGCAGATGGGAATCGAACCCAGAATCATCCGCTTACAAAGCGGACAGCGTAACCATTCGGCCACGCACTGCCACTTTAAATTTCATAGTTTTCTGAAATTCTAAAAAAGAATAGCACGAATTTTACCCCAAAAAGCCATCAATTACACAGCCGAGCAGTTCCAATTTCCACCAGAATGAACAACTCGGTGCACTTTTTGTCCAACCATCGACAGGCCCAAGTGGTGCCACTGAATAGACCACAAATTGCAATCAAAAGCACTATTGAAGACGACAAGCTGTTCGAGCCTCTTACTCGGAGAAGAACTCCAACGATAACAGTAATTACAGGGGCCGGTGAAGCCTCTCTAGATAGTGCTTCACAAATTCACATTCATCATCGTCACCAACCACGAGTCGGTTGTCGTCGTAGTCACCAAAGTTGCCGAAATTTTGGAAGCTCGAAAAAGTCGACTTACGCCCAATGAGCTGGAAGAGAGTGGGCTCCTTTTGCTATCGTCAGGGCCTAAACCGCATCTCTGCATCTCTTGCATTTCCTTGCACCGAGGAACGGTGGTTAAGTTGGCTGCCGTGTTCCATAGGGGAAAGCGGGGTCACTTATTTTAAGTCCTCGTATTACTAAATTTAAATTCCAGGTCACCAGTAATTTGTTAATTTCTTTAAAAGTTTTTTTTAACCGTCAAAAATTCAACCTCATCCTCCTTAAACATCTCCATGCGATCGTTCCCTGCAGTTTAAATGGCATAGACGCAGTCTCTCTTCCAAAATGGTAATCACAGCAAATCGAACGCAATCGTACAAAGGTTCCGACTGCAACACCGAACGGCACAGCCAGTTTAGAATCGTAAGAATGGAAGCACACTCAGAACTCAGAACAAGAACAAGTGTTCTTTCAATACACACTGAGCTTCCTCGGAATGACAATATTTGCACCTCGGCAGGCAGCTTTTGTCTGATTTCGTAGACTTTGGAAAAATCCCACCGAATGACAGACAATCAAAGCGACTCCGCCGACAATGATCGAATAAATTTGGTGGTTTTGCGCTTTGGGTTCTTCACGACGTTGCCTTGCATTTTTAATCAACTCTCGGGGATGATTAAATATAGATTAGCGCAACTCTCTGGTGGTGTGGTTTGGTCTAGAGGCTAAGCTTTTATTTACACGGCCAACGCCATCGTCTTACGAAAATCGTGGGTCCGATGCTGCAGTGGATGGAGGCAACCAAAAATCACTCTTGGCTGCGCTTCAGCGAGCAACGATTTATCATTCATGGTAAGAAGGTTGTTCTCAGGACGAGATTTTCAAATCTTAGCTTGACGGATTGGGAGCGTTGAATGGACAAGATTTAGAACGAGGGGTTTCAAAATGCTAGATAGATTGTGATAAGTAAATAAATTTATTATTTGAACGATTTCAATGTTTTTTATTAATAAATTAATGGCGTGAAAAAATATAAATATTAAAATAACAAACCATAGTTTCATAATTTGCATGGAAAAAGTGTTTTAAATTGCATTTCACACCAGTTCAGTTGTTTTGCCACCATTAGTTTTCAAAAATGTAAGATTCGACGACAACATAAATTTTTGCGATAGTTAACATCGTAAATTTCCAAAAACTCAAAAGATTTTTGAATCAACCCAAGCATGCACAAATTATTATAAATGCAGGGGAATGCATTTAAATATGGTTTCAGGTGATTGCACTTAAATTTCCAATAAAATTTTATTTTTTTTTATTTTTTGAAAAAAAAAATCCACCCCCCGATTTTTCGGATCAATTTTGAGGGCCTTATTTGATGAATTCTAACATTAACTTTTTTCAAATTTGTTTGGACGCTGTTGTTAATGCCAGGCCAATGAAATCAAATAAAAATATGAGTTTACCAAAAGTTGAAACATTTCATTGAAATATTTCAAAGGCGTCCGAAGCAGCGGGAAGGCGAACCAGAAATTTATGGTACTGATTTTCTTAAATTCTAGCAAATTGTTATACAAAATATCGAATGTTTTGATGTTAGCTTATTTGAGGCCTAACTAAAATTACCGTCCAAATTTGTGCGATTCATAAAAAAATGAGTGTCTGGAATTCGAAGCACAACAAATCATTTTAATTTTAAAATTAGCATTAGCATTAGCATTAGCATTTTAGGACGCCCTATCCACGGATGGCTCCACAACGCTTATCCCTCTGTTTGGTGTGGTTGTGTTAGACCCTCATCCGGAACAATAATCCAACACGGGAGATACCATGTCTTCATCTTTTGATGAGTGTGTAATACAGCCCAGGGCATAAGGGGTCCTCGCCGGGTCAAGCTATCCTTTGGGGAACGGAAGGAATGTTAGTAAACACCTATCTAAAGTGCGCAAGGATCCCTGCGTCACCTTAGTGGTATAGATGTTTGTAGGGTGGTTTTGGACTCAATGTTAGTATGAAAGGTAGTACCCTAGGATATACCTCAAGAGATATTGCGGGTGAGTGATAAGTGTTTAACTGTTTGTGAATTGTGCATTGTCTGCTTTAACCTTTGAAAATTAAACTCTAACAGCCGGCTGAAGAGTGAAAATACTGATTTATATTGTTTTGTTTTTAATCAGAATATAATCTTACGATTTGATAACATAAGGTTAGCACTAGGAATAGATTTGTAAGTTAGCGAAATTTTTATCGGTTGTAGTGTTTATATCGGTTATAATTTTGAGTTTAGTTGTAATATTTATAACAGTATTCCGAAATGATCGCAACAAGTTTTTAATATTTTGTTTAGTTTAAGCAAGAATTATTTAGTTGAAAAATATGACCGACGTAAATTTTTGCGGCTGCGTGCTCGGACTCCAATTATCTTAAAGAATTAATAAAACTAAATCGAATTTTGCAAATCGTAAAATTTACCCGGTGCGTAAAAAAAAAATCCGTGCCAATAACTAAGAAATTTGTTGTTTACGTGATCCTGAATGTTTGCACCAAAGTTCAACTACCCGCTTTCTTCCAAACACACATTCATACACTTGTACACACACAACATAAAACGATCTCACCAAATTCGAAGGATCTCCTCGCGTCGATGTTTGTAGGATTTGATCAATGAAATAATTCATTTCCAAAGACTTCGCTTAGTTTTTCTCGTCAGAAATCATTTTAATTTTAAAATTCTGAGGAAAATTGGATAGAAATTACAAATTTTGCATGCATTCTCTTGAAATAAACTGTTTATACTACATCCTGATGATATTTCTACATTTCCTACTTATGAGCAATTCTCTACGAAATCGGTATTTTTTCTTAAATTTTAATTTTCGTATTTTTTTATCCAACTGAAACTTTTTGGTGCCTCCGGTATGTTCAAAGAAGCAATAGTTTGTCCATATAATTTTCCATACAAATTTGGCAGCTGGCCATACAAAAATGATGTATGAAAATTCAAAAATCTGTATCTTTTGAAGGAATTTTTTGATCGATTTGGTGTCTTCGGCAAAATTGTAGGTATGGATATGGACTACACTGGAAAAAATGATACAAGGTGATTTTTTGTTTAACTTTTTGTCACTAAATCTTGATTTGCAAAAAAAAAAACACTATTTTGATTTTTTTAATTTTTTGATATGTTTTAGAGGACATCAAATGCCAACTTTTCAGAAATTTCCAGGTTGTGCAAAAAATCTTTGAGCGAGTTATGATTTTTTAAATCAATACTGATTTCTTTCAAAAAATCGAAAAATTCGCAAAAATTGTTCATTTACGATAAAAATCAAATTTGCAATCAAAAAGTACAGAGTGAAATTTTAATGAAGTTTTTAAGTTAAATCAATTTTTAGGTGACTTTTTTGAAAATAGTCGCAGTTTTTCATTTTTTAAATAAGTGCACATGTTTGCCCAACTTTGAAAAAATAGTTTTGAAAAGCTGAGAAAATTCTCAATGCAAAGGTTTAAAAACAGGAAAACTTATGTTTTCTTAGTCCCACCCAAACAGCCCACCATTTTCTAATGTAGATATGTCAGCAACTAATGGTCCGATTTTCAATGATTAAATTTAACGAATGTTTCGTGAAATTTTCCGATCTTTTCGAAATAAATATTTTTCAATTATTTTAACGAAGACTAACATTTTAAAAGAGCGTAATATTGAATGTTTCGCCCTTTTGCCCTCCACCCCCCGATTTTTCGGATCAATTTTGAGGGCCTTATTTGATGAATTCTAACATTAACTTTTTTCAAATTTGTTTGGACGCTGTAGTTAATGCCAGGCCAATGAAATCAAATAAAAATATGAGTTTACCAAAAGTTGAAACATTTCATTGAAATATTTCAAAGGCGTCCGAAGCAGCGGGAAGGCGAACCAGAAATTTATGGTACTGATTTTCTTAAATTCTAGCAAATTGTTATACAAAATATCGAATGTTTTGATGTTAGCTTATTTTTAGGTGACTTTTTTGAAAATAGTCGCAGTTTTTCATTTTTTAAATAAGTGCACCTGTTTGCCCAACTTTGAAAAAATAGTTTTGAAAAGCTGAGAAAATTCTCAATGCAAAGGTTTAAAAACAGGAAAACTTATGTTTTCTTAGTCCCACCCAAACAGCCCACCATTTTCTAATGTCGATATGTCAGCAACTAATGGTCCGATTTTCAATGATTAAATTTAACGAATGTTTCGTGAAATTTTCCGATCTTTTCGAAATAAATATTTTTCAATTATTTTAACGAAGACTAACATTTTAAAAGAGCGTAATATTGAATGTTTCGCCCTTTTGAAATGTTTGTCTTGGTTTAAAAAAATGATTTTTTTTTCGAAAAGATCGGAAAATGACAATATCGGTCAAAAATTCCTTCAAAAGATACAGGTTTTTGAATTTTGATACATCATTTTTGTATGGCCAGCTGCCAAATTTGTTTGGAAAATTATATGGACAAACTAATGATGCAAAATTGCTTCTTTGGGCATACCGAAGGCACCAAAAAAGTTTCAGTCGGATTAAAAAATACAAAAAAAAAATCGAATAACTGAAATCTGAGAGAACTGCTCCTATATAAAAACTAGTTGCGTTGAATATTCTCATTTCATATTCCGTAGTGACTTTTGATTGTCATGGATTTTTATATTTAAATTGGATTTAAAGAATGAAAATTTATTTTATATAGTCGAATGTGCTTTTATGAAGGTAACTGCTATAGTTTTTAAGAAAAGAAAAAATATTTTATTATTTAGTTCATTAAGTTTATATGCTTTTCAATTCAAAAAAAAAAAACCCAGAATTTTTTGGTTATAATTGATACCCAGTTAGAATTTTGCCTAATTCTTTGTGGTTTTTCAAACATCTTATTGAAATCATAAAATCCTTTAGAAATAGAAGTGTGTTTTTTCAGAAAGCTCATCAATTTCCTGCAAGTTTGTCTTTGACTACAAAAAATGGCTTATATTAGCGTAGGATAACATTTCCGAAAGTTTTAATGAAAAAGGTCGAGTTAAAAAAGTACCCGAATTCCTCTTTTGGGCTGGTATTGCTCCATTATAGAATGAAACGAAATAAAGTATTTTCAAAACTGATATGCAAAAACATAAGCAAATTATTGGCATTATCAATTTATAATAGAATTTTTTTTAAAGATATGCTTTACATCAATTTGATGGACTTCAATCACCAAAATTACAGCATTTTTGACGATTTATGCCTATAAAAATAAGTTTTTTTTTTAAAATAAATCTTGCTTCTAAATAGTTCAATATTCTTTTGACTTCTATTCCAACATCTAATCACGAAAAAAATGATTTCCATATAATATTGAAATTAGCGAATGACCCATTTTGAACAGTCATTTTTTAACGGGAATCAATAGGGTTTTATTTGGCCTTTCTTTACCTGTTTAGCATCAAATTTCATCAGATTTTGATTTTCACATTTATTTATATTTAAAAAAAAAAGATTTTTTTGGTAGCCTCTAGGCCCATAAAAAACTCCCCGAAATTTAAAAGTAATTTTTTGCTTTGTTTAGTTGCATTGCAACAAGGCCGTTGCAAATATTTTTAAAAGTTTATGTCACAACCCCCTTCAAAATTGGTTCGGAAATCAGGGGACAAAAAATGTTTTTTCAAAAAAAAATAAAAATTTCAAAGGGAATAGAAGTCTGACCAACTGTGTAAACAATTATATATGCATTTTCCTGCGTTTAAAAACATATTTAGCATGTCTGGGATTGATCAACAATATTTTCAATTTTTGTGGAATTCCAATGTACTTCACCGCAAAAAGCTTTTTTATTCGGTGAAAACAAAAATCTCTTCAATACTTGGATATTTTGAAAACTAATGATTGCAAAACGACTGGGCAGGTGTTAACTGCACTTTAAAACACTTTTTTTCATTCTAATGTTGAGACCATAGCTTGTTATTAATATTTACCATTTTTTTGCCCAAAACACCCCCCTCCCCCCGCCCCCCACTTGACGCTGACCAGAGTCGAGGGACATAAACTTCATAAAATATTTGCAACGACCTAAGTATGTAAAAATGATTTGTAAAAATAGATTTGTAATTTTCCACTAAATTTTTCAAACCAATACAATAGCGTTAAAATTGAGAAAACTCTCTAAAACTTTCCAGATGAAAGTATTGTACTATCTTGCTCTTGTCATAAGATACAATGTGCTCAAACCAGATCAAAAACGTGATTTTTTTAGCGTATTATACCAAAATATCTTAAACATCAATGGAAAGGTACTAACGGTTGTTCCAATAGCTTCAAAACAATCCTTCTACCCCCCGCTACGAATCCGCCTCCAGGGGGCAACTAAACCCAACCAGAGTATCAACAAAGCGACCAAAATCCGACTTGTCTTCTTAGCAACACCCGCCCCCGGCCTGCCTCGAATGATGCACCCTCGGTGAAGTCGCGGCTTTTTCGCAAAACAAACAGTCGCAAAGCGACCAAAAGCGAAAACTGTTCAAATAATCAACAGTTTATTACGGCAGCAGCTCCATCTGGTGAGCAAACCGACCCCACTGCCCCTGAATTTAGACTCGCCGTGCTAGCAAATTTTGCGGTTGGTTGCGTTCAGTCTCAAGACAGATTTTGTTCTTTCGAGGTGGGATAGGGTCACAGACAAGTGGAAATAAATTTAATAGTATTTGATTTTAGTGGAAGCGCCTTTTTTAATGCAAACCTGTTTCATTCGTGAATCTGTGGATCAGAATTAAACTCAGCAGATAATTGACTCCTGTCTCCATGGTCACGTGGCATCTTCCACCAGCCAGACATGCCTTTTAATTAATAACTAGAAACGATTGAAGAGCCTCTTCAAGCTAATGAACATAAATTGCACTCGTACCAGTCGCATATGCAAATATTTGCAGCTAAATCTACCGAGTTTCATTATTTGGAGACCTAAAAAGAAACCATTTCACACAATGGGCCATCCTTCCAGCACTCTTCCCTAGAGTTTTCCTAGGCTTGGTGCCACATTTGCGCCAAATTATGCGGGATCTCCAGAATTATGCGTTCAAACTTTTTTAATATAAATTTATTTTTTCCTTTCCCTGAATCCACCCCGCGAAAGCTTTCTTATTTATGATGATTGTGGCTTATCCTGGTGGCGAGGATTATGGCAGGACTGGCAGAGTTTTCAATTTGTGTTCGTCGGAAGATGGCACTTCTTGGCCGCGATTGCATCACTGCTTTAGCTGGTTTCACAGGTGACAGGTGTCATCCAGAGGAAAGCTGAAGGAAGAGCTGAATTTGTGGAACCGATAAATCAAGGGCTGTAACGAAATGCCATTTCTTATGCAAATGGAAATGCACCTCAAATATTGTTACTCGAATGAGATGCATTTTTTGGGAAGGGATCCATGGCTGTGAAACGAGGTGATGTCGATTGATCAAAATGCTTTTATGGTCATCCGTTTTGGCGTTTTGGAAAATTGTCAATAAGTGCATTTCATAATCACTTTTTTTAAATTGATAGGAATTGAGAAACCTTATGCAAATGGTTGACTGTCAATGATCTACTACCTCATCATCAGCAGATTGGTTAATGTTTTAAAAAATTTGAAAAACCGAACTTTCTCTTCAAAAATCTTGAACGAAAAAATCATGACATCACCTTAAACATAAAAAATGAAAAATATTATAAAAGTGGAATTAATTTTTCTTTCAGTATAGTTTTTTTTTTCAGAAAGCCCGTACATTTTCTAACAAGTTTTTCTTTGACCACTTAGTTATACGATGCAACGGCTTCGAGATACAGTAATTTTTAAATTAAAAAATCCAAAAATATATTAAACACTTACACCCTTCTCAAATGTCATTTTCGAGTGCAATTGGCTCCATATACACAAAAATGGCTTATATAGGCCTAGGATAACATGTCTACAAAGTTTCATTTAAATCGGAGAGGGTCTGGTACAAAAGTATCAGAAAAAATGCTGATTTGTGCTGGAATTGCTCCTTTTTAGTTTTTTCATGTTTTTACAGCCTTTGGTTTTTTTATTATTGTTTTTCAAATTGTTTACTCTAGAATGAAACCATTATCATTTCGTCGCTGTCGTGCTAACTTGCCGTACGTCGATTTTGGGCCAAATTGAGTCAAGAACGCCATTTTGTGCTGCGCACAAAGTCTCACCTTTTGACCTTCCCGGGCAGACGGTAATAACAAAATTCATGCCATTTCAATAAAAAATACTGCTAAAATAACATAAAATTATTATGGAATCTTCTTGAAAAATCCAGTTTTGCATAAGAATTTAATAACAATTTTTGCAATTCCACTGTGAAACTGTCAACTTTTCCTGTCCTTCTGGAGAAACGAAACGGCCTACTTTTCCCTACCAAAATTAACAGAATGGAAAATTAATACCTTTCAATAACAGTGCTGAAAAGTTCTACTTTTCAGCACTGAAATGGGTGCTGAAAAGTTGAACTTTTCAGCACTAGTATCGAAAAGTAACATTTTTCAATATTTTTTTGTTTTGAACGATGAATTTACTAAACACATGAATGTTTGACATAAAATTACATTAAATAAGCGTTTTTCGGAATTGCAAAAAATGTTGTAAGCAACTCGTTGCAAAACTTGATTTTTTCAGCACTCGTCGTATTTATCCAACTCGGTAAACCTCGTTGGATAAATGTACAACTTGTGCTGAAAAAATCTTCTTTTTGCAACTTGTTGCATAAACTACTATTATGTTATCATATACAAATTTGTTGTTGGTCTAATATTGGAATAACATTTTTTGTTATGCAAAAATGGCTCCAACTGCTATTGGGATGATCGGATTGATTGTTAAAATAACGAAAAATAATAACAAAGATTTGTTCGAAGAATAACTTAAAATGTTATTTTCTGTTATTACAATAATTAATACCATGAAATGTTATTGGCATAGTAATTTCAAATATCAAAAAATGTTATTCCCACGTTATTTTCGTCTGCTCGGGATCTCAAATCCCTAAAATTCGAATTCAATCCTGAGATATTCAATAAAAACCTGTAAAAACTCCGTGCATTTTTGTCATTTTTCATATGAAAGAAGTTTCAATCTTGTCGTGCTATCTTGACACATCCTTAGAAATGATGTAAGTGCGGACAATTGACCAAAGAGATTTCAGGTCAGAACGCGTTTGACACAGGTATGGGCTCGACTACCGTAAACCTTTTCAATTATAACTTGTGACTCCAGCAAACCAATTTTCGAGACAATGCACAGAAAGGTCAACCTAACAAAACGAGAGCACGCAATATGTAAACAATAACTTACATTTCATGCTCTCGTTTTTGTTTGTTCAAGGTCAAACATTAAAACGCGTTTTTCTCGATCAAAAATCGACGTAGGACAAGTTAGCACGACGGTGTAGATTTAAATTGATTCAAAACGCTTAAAGGCATAGTCTGGGACCATACAAAATTAGTGTGAACTTATTTTCAATTAGTAAAACAATATCCCGAAAAGTCACATAAAAAATCGGTTTTAAAAAATCATGAAGTTTGACATGCATCTTGCCCATTTTACTGGACCAAAGTGGCCAATTCTTCAACCGGGGCACCTGGAACCGGTCACAGTTGGTCACAATTGATTGTTTTACTAATTGGACATTAGTAGTAGGCTACTCTGTTGAAATCATGAAGTTTGAAATGCAACATGCCAAAATTACTGGACCTTTCTGGTCAATCTTCCACCGGGGTCCCGGAACATGGTTCATGTGGCCAATTCTGTACTGTATTATCTTGGCGGATCTTTATATGTCATATCTGGTCAACCCGAGCAGACGGTAATAACTTTGGAATAACATTTTTTGATATTTGAAAATAGTAGGCCAATAACATTTTATGTTATTTATAACAGTTTTTGTTATTCGCCGTTATGATTTTTTTGTTATTGGACTGTTATTGTAATAACAGACTTATAACATTTTTAGTTATTCTTCGAACAAATCTTTGTTATTATTTTTGTTATTTTAACAACTAATCCGATCATCCCAATAACATTTGGAGTTATTCTTCCATAACAAAAAATGTTATTCCCAGGTTGTGTTTGCTTTCAATCAATATCAGACCAATAACAAATTTTGTTATGATAACATAAACTGTTATTCAACTTTTATGCAAAAATGAATTTCTCAGGAAGAATCCATAACACTTATTGATATTTTAACAGAATTTGTTATTGAAATGGCATGAATTTTGTTATTACCGTCTGCCCGGGAAGAGCGTCGTTTTTCGTTGATGTTTGGCCAAGAGCGTCATCCATAAAGTATGTCACGCTCTAGGGGGGGGAGGGGGGGTCTGAGAAAGTGTGACATTGCGTGTTATAAGTATAGGAAAAGCGTGACAAAGGGGGGGAGGGGGAGTAAATTTTGGCTGATTTTAGCGTGACGTACTTTATGGATGAAGCCAAGGGGGATTTTTTTAAAATCATCAGAAGAAAAGTTCCGGTGGAAATCCGACCATATCTCGGTTCTCCGTGGTCCACCCAGGATGAAACCATCTCCAATCGATCCCCAGGACTTTTTTACAGAAGATAACCCGGGCAGACGGTAATAACAAAATTCATGCCATTTCAATAACAAATACTGTTAAAATAACAAAAAATGTTATGGAATATTCTTGTAAAATCCATTTTTGCATAAGAGCTTAATAACAGTTTATGTTATCATAACAAAATTTGTTATTGCCTGATATTGGTTGAAAGTCAAAACAACTTGGGAATAACATTTTTTGTTATGGAAGAATAACTCCAATTGTTATTGGGATGATCGGATTAGTTGTTAAAATAACAAAAAATAATAACAAAGATTTGTTCAAAGAATAACGCAAAATGTTATTAGTCTGTTATTACAATAACAATCCAATAACAAAAAAATCATAACGGCGAATAACAAATATTGTTATAAATAACATGAAATGTTATTGGCCTAGTATTTTCAAATAACAAAAAATGTTATTCCCACGTTATTTCCGTCTGCTCGGGAAGTCTTAGCCGAACTTGGGGAACCAGCCGCGTTCCGAAAGGTGGACGTAATCGCCTTTTTCCAAATTTTATTCCACTGTGCATGGTTTCAACATTTGAATCAAAAAAGTGTTTTAAAATGCACTTGGTACCTGCCCAGTTGATTTGCAATCATTAGTTTTCAAAATATCGAAATATTGATGAAATTTTATGTTTGCGAAAAAAAAACTTTTTGCAATTCTGTACATTGGATTTTCTAAATAATTCAAAATGTTTATAAGCAATCTCCAATATGGTAAACATGATTATCAACGCACGAAAATGCATTTTGAAATGTTTTCATCTGATTACTTCTATTTTCATTGAAAATTTTAAGTTTGTTGAAAAAATATTTTTTGTTGCCCTGATTGGGCGACAAAAACTTTGAAAAATATTTCGCTCAATTTTGATCTTTATGAAAATAAATTTCTTTGAATGAATTATTATTGTTGTTCTTTTGTTTTTTCATCGATTTATCAAATTCTTCTTGACCTATTCTCAGTTTTTTTTCCAGATTTGGTGATTTTATTTGAATTTAATTTTTAACATTTGCCGGAAAATCCGAAGTGATCCACAGAATCCAACGTGATGTTTAGAAATGTTGGACATTTTTTCGATATAAACGTCATTTTGAGTATCGTAGTTTTCAAATAAATAGAAGTTTTTTTTTTCAAACACAGGCATTCTAACAAAAGTGGATTGCAGTATTGTTATTAAAATCCAAAGGTTAATGTATTTTTGTAAACATTTAGATAAATAAATTCACTCAAAACACGACAAAGAATGCAACTCCCATCCCACATCAAAACCACTACTGGACCAGCCACAAGTTTGTCATTTCCAATCATTCTGAGAACAATATTTACATGCAGCACCTTTGCATGGCTGGTATTTGTGCATTCTTTTCGCACACATCCATCCAATCGAGCAAGCCCCAGTCGATTCAATGTGATGGAACAAACTTAGTTCTAAAAAGAAAGGTCCTGCCGACTCCAGGTGAAGAAACGGACAAACATTTGATTTGCCTTCAACTCTACACAGACTAGCACGCTTTCCTAATTTAAAGGTGGAACGGAGATTTTTACAGTATTGAATATTTTTTGAAGTTTTAATCATTTTATTTTCATCAAAAATATTATCAATATTTCAAAGATTTTCTTTTACGCACATCTAAGAAATTTTTACAGTTCTAAAACTGTGCAACCTGCAGAGTACCTCAATCATAATACTCCAATGACCTAGGATTTGTTTGCATCGTTTCTGTGCATGTTTGTGTGAGTGTGTGTATTTGAGATACAAACGTACACAGCACACACACTCACACTCACAAAAGGATTTCCACATGTGCCAAAGTGCACCGGACCTGTGTTTGAACACGAGAAAACAATCAAGACCCTGTTTGTTTGGTCGCCTGATGGGAAATTTTCCTCCCCCGACAGCAGCCCTGCAAGATCCAGGACAGGACATTCCGGACGATTCCAAGTCCATACAAATCGAAGCCGGGGCCCTCGAATGAGTGTGTTTCGTTTCGTTTCGTTTGCATTGAACCCTTATTGAAATGTTTACTCAAAGTGTACACACCTGGACCGGGAGTCTTCCGGAGAACAAGAATTAGACTGGACCAGCAGTGCTTCAACCCAGTAAATCACCTCTTTTTGTGTGTGCATCTTGTACACCGAGTGTGTGTGGGGCGATGCAGTTTTCCTGTGCAGATATTTGCACGTAGCAGTTGATTTTCCGAAAGGTTTTGACAATTTAATTAATGGGCCTTTTGGGAGGGCTCTCGAGGATGAGATTAAAAGAGCACACACCGACTAGAACCCAATTAGTACAATCTCTGGGTGTTACCACTAATCGACCAGGAAAGGGAAGTTTGTTGTTTCCTGCTGTAGAAGCCTCAATTAATGCCTTCATCGGTTGATTCAATTTTCCCAACATCAGAAAGCCTTTTTCCTGCTTTTTTTTAATCCGGCAAACCTTTGTAGATCCATATCAGCTAATTAGCTTTCCAAGTGGATGAAACGAGCAGCGTTCAAAGATTAACATTTCCCTTTTATCGATTTCCTGAGGAAATTTGGGCTCCAAAATTAAAACGTAAACCATATTCAATTAATGTTAATGTCTGGTGCTTTCCATCGACCTCAGCTCTTTTGCCATTCCAAGTCAAGTTACAAAGTCGTTATTTAGTCTTAAGTTGATTCTCATTTGACCTTTAAAAATAACTGTGGTTTATTTGTAGATTTCTATATTTTTGGATTTTCATCTCTTAGTCTAATTTTTTTTCTGCTTCTCTGCTTCTGCTTCTAATTTTGTGATTCAAACTGGAACGTTCAAAATATCTTCCACCAACATTGGATCAGTCGATAGCCTTATCTCAGAAAAACCTGTATCCCTTTTTCTTATAGCTTTCTGTCTTTCTCTTCCAAGAGAGCCTACACTTTTTTAATAAGTAATTAAATATCAAACGAACAGATCCTTTCCTTTTCTCAGCTGTGAACAAACCTCGTTTGTGAAGCCAAAATTTTCGACGTGTTCCAGTTAATGCTTAAATATCCCCATTAAAACTTTAGCTTCTTACTTAATTCTTTTACCCCACATGATACCAAACACACACATTCAAATGGAAAATGTTATCTGCTAGAAATGCTTGCTATTAAAACACTCCTCTACGAAAAGAAAATTTCTTATCCGTTTGTTGCGAACCGTGTGTATGGCAAGACAACTTTATTTAATTTTCCAATCTTATTCGTTTGGCGAGCATTTTGTTCCAGCTCCAGCTGAAAATCCTTTTTCCATTCGCAAGGATATGCGTTTCCAACAGCTTACGAAGGGAGCTCAACCGATGTTGAAAAATATTCTTGGAAGCGATTCTGGGCTTCGTTAATAGAGTAGATCGTCACTGTCGTGCTAACTTGTCACACGAGCATTTTGGGCCAGATTAAGTCAAAAACGACATTTTATGCAGCTTGCAATGCCTCACCATTTAACCTTCACAGATCCCCAAAATTCGATTTCTCAATCCTGAGATATTCAATAAAAACCGTTGAAACTCCGTGCATTGTTGTCGCTATTCATACGAAAAAAATTTTCAATTTTGTCATGCTATCTTGACACAGCCTGAAAATTGATGCAAGTGCGACTATTGGACAAAGGGATTTCAGGTCAGAACGCGTTTGACACAAGTACGAGTTCGACTACCGTAAACATTTGTAATTGTAACTTGGGACATCGGCAACCAAATTCAACCAAACAACAAAACGACCAGCCAAACAAAACTCTCGTTTTTGTTTATTCAAGGTTAAACATAAAAATGCGTGTTTCTCGAAACGTCAAAAATCGACGTGCGACAAATTAGCACGACAGCGTCGAGATGAGCTTGTTTTTACATGAAAATATTTTTGACATGGCGAGCTACCGTGGTTAAAAATTAATTTGTTTGCATGAACATTGTTCCCCAAAAACTGTTTTAAGAACGAAATTGTCACATGTTGGGATACAAAATCATACGAACAGTTTATCAGAAAATTCTAGATGAAACATTTTGCTCTTTGAAGCATTGGAAAGCTTCCCTTTTGAAATAGGCCCTTTCGCATTAATGTCCAATTTACAAAAACATCAGATTATCCCACACATAAGGCAAACGTGTTGAGTTTTCACAAACAAACGGGATTTTCTCTGGTTTTTAGATTTGAGCAACTCTCTACGTATTCGGCCGATTTCAACCATTTTTATTTTTGTATCAACTTATTTTTCACTTAAACTCAAATTCTTAAAATATGTATTTTTTGATTTTCGAGATTTTTTGATATGTTTTAGGGGACTTTTGAGCTATAGAGAAACATGGTCTAAAAATCTGACGCCGAGTTATGATTTTTTGAAAAAATAGTGATTTTTGGGAAAAATCGAAGTTTTATGCAAAAACAAGTTTGACATTATTTTTTAATGCAAAATTGAATTTGCAATCGAAAAGTACTCTACAGATTTTTTTGATAAAAAGCTCCGTTTTCAAGATATAGCCACCGTAAGTTTGATTTTAGCGAAATATTTGCAGTTTTTCAATTTTTAAAAATAGTGACCATGAGTGAACACGTTGTTTTGGTGAGATTCAGAAAACTTCAATTTTCGTGTTTTTTTTTTCTTAAAGCGGCTCTATCTCAGCAACCCGAGGTCCAATCTTCAATGTCTCTTTGACAATTTTATAGCAAATTTTCTGAACTTTTCAAAAAAAATATTTTTAGAAATGGTCACTCACTAACCACAAGTTCTTCCAGGATGCTTTCTTCGGACTGGCTGCGCTTGTGTTCGATTAGATTAGATTAGATTAGATTAGAAATGGTCACTCAAATGGTCGCAACCAAATTTCATCATTATCTAAAAAAATATGAAATTTCATGTGGGACTTTTATGCGAACATCCGGCCAGCACAGTGAGTGTCCTTCCTCACCGGACCTGAGGACAGCATCTTTGTGTTGGCATCGCCGTGGTCGTCGGCTTCACCGTAGTGCATCTACGTTGAAAGTGAACCATCGTGGAATATGATAGATAAAGGCCAACATAATCTATTCATCGCTTGGCTTAGCCCGACTTGGCTTGGCGGGCAGTAGTCAATCTTTGAATGGACTTCCCCGAGACGACATACATGGGACGCATCGGTGCACTTTCATGTTACGAACCCGGGCACCTATGGGGAATATTGTGAAGTTCTAGAAAACAGAGTGCAGGCCCTTTGTCTTGACTCTGGGGACGACGATGAACACAGATATGAAACAGGCAATGTTTGGGACGATATTCAGCCAATGATGTTTAATCAATTTCTACATAATATTACAACAACATTTAATCAGTGGCTTTGACGTGGTTGGTATTTGCTTTGGGAGTTTACAAGAAAGCATTTTCAGATAGCGTTATGAACCATGCCTATGGTCAGATAATGTTAGCTGAATCTCAGACCTTTACCGTAATGATACGTCAGTTGTGCTATTTTGATCTTATTTTTAGTGTTTATTCATCTATTCATTTCATTTACTTGATACCGGCTTAGTATCCCCATCCGAAGAATCCCTTGATCAGCTCCAAAAACTTGTCCACATCAACGCCATGCTCTCGCAGCTTGTTGAACAGCGACTGCAGCTCAGCAGAGTTCTATAAACAAAACAGTTGAAATATTAAACATAAAATATTCATCAACAAGAAGGCAAAACTCACATTGAAAAACTCCACCAGCTTCTGGAAGTCGGTGCTCTGCAGCTTCTCGAAGAACGCCTTGAACTCGACGCTGGTTTGCAGCTTGTGGTTGAAAAGCTCCAGCAGTTCCTTCTTCGGCAGCACCGCCAGCACGTCGTCGATTAGGTCGTTCAGGCCACGCCCGCTGGCCGCTTCCTTCATGGCTTCCGATGGCTTAACCGGGCTCAGCCCGATCAGGTCGGCCAGATCGTTGAAGAACCCGTACGCATCGACGCCGGCCTCCTGCAGGTAGTCCAGGATGTCGCGGATTTCACGCTGGGCAAACACCTGGTCCCAAACGGCGGCAAACTCGGGCCCCGTGATGTACGCCACCGTCAGCTGGACGTCCTTGTCGGTGAGGAAGTACCGGACGGCGATGTCGATGATCTTGTCGACCGGCAGCAGCTCGACGAACTCGTTCAGGTCATCCTGGAGGGCACGACCAGCTGCTGGAGATGAGGACACGGTGGCCACCACGAGGGCCAGACCCACAATCGATAGCAGTTTCATCCTGGAGTTGGGATTGTTGATTTGATGACGATTGAGAATAGTGTGATTGATGGTGACTTCTGGAGGGCTCAATTTATAGCTGACCAATTGCCAAGTTCGGCGTATTATCTATTAGCTTGAATCCAGGTGGTCTCTTGAACTCGAGTGGGCTATCGTCTCCAAGTAGGTAAACCGTTTGTTTGTCGTGTTGCAAAGTTCAACGGAGTGCACTTGAAGGCATACTTGAGTGAAATTAGATCCAGGTTGGAGAGTTACATCTGGAGATAAGAATGTTTGTTTGAGCGGCTCTATACTAAATTTATGTTGTTGTTAACCAAATTATTTTTTGGAAAAGTGCGCTCACTTGGTTTTTGATTTTGAAAAGATGCTTTGTTATGTTACGACCCTCTTACGTCCAATGTACCCACAATCCGACAAAATTCACAGCTATTAAATATTGATATCAAGCGATTATTATTATTTTTTTGAATATGGCCGTTGCAAATATTTTTTATGATGCCCCCCACCTTCAACGAAGGTCCGAAAATTCAGGGGGAGAAACAAATATTTAAAAAAAAACTTCAAAATTTTAAAGGAAATTGAAATCTAATAACTTGATTACTATTAGAAATGCATTTCCTGCATTTAAAATCATTTTTAGCATGTCTTGGATCGATCAAAAATATTTTCAATTTTTGTGGAATTCCAATGCAGTACCGCAAAAAGTTTTTTTTTCAACGATAAAAAAATCTCTTTAATACTTGGATATTTTGAAAACTAATGATTGAAAACAACTGGGCAGGTAAAACATAATACAAAATTTTACAACAGTTTTTTCATTGAAATGCTGAAACCATGGCTTGTAATTTCAACTTTTATTTATTTTTTGAAACCCCCCCCCCTCCCCGCTCCTCCCTTGACCCCAACCAGAGTCGAGTGACGTAATCTTCAAAAAATATTTGCAACGGCCTAAGTATTTTATAACACGAAATGTTTTAGTTCCCCCCTAAAAAGTCAGGAAAGAGTATCTATTCCATTGTGTCAAATGCCAGACGTACCGATTTTTTAATCTTACTTGTCTCGGAAAAATACACCGCGTTCAATCATAAAACATTACAATAAAAAAAATAATTTAAGAACTGAAAATACTAAACAAATAAGTTACGGAAAATGAATTCCGCATAATTTATCGACGCCATCAACATCATCAGCAGAGCCGACAACAGTTGTCCAAACTTCGAACAAAGCTAAACTTCGTTTACCTCGCCGCGGTTAAGCACGGAGAAAAAAGTGTTCCCAAAATCGTGAACATGTGTTCATGAAAATGGGAACCACGAACAAAGTGTTCAAATGCCATGATACGTTTTTCAAAATCGTACCATTTTCATGAACGCTTGTTCATGATTTTGAGAACTCTTGTTTCTCCGTGAATCAAGCAGCTCAATTAATGCTCAATAAGAAAAACCTCAGTACTTCGTGTGAGAGGCTCTGGGGACTTTTCGATTACAATAAAATCAGAAAGTTTTGGACAGTCTAACTAAACGCATCGGCTTATTTAATTTCGAGAAATCCCCCCTTCGATTATGGAAGTTCCATAACTAGTAATAATAAAAACAATTTGTCAAAGCTCGATAAAATGTATGGCACCGATTTGATGAAAAAAAAGCCTTTAACGTTATGGTCAACATTCGGATGTAAGGCTTGACAAAACCTCAAAAACAGATCCGCAAAACCACAGCAGTACGGGTATGAGAGGAAATATTTCAACATGATGATACCACCATGACGATGGTACAAGGGTTGCCTGTACCCAAGGTATTTTGAAGTACATTTTTGAGTGTAGGACCTCCTACATTTGAAATCACTGAATAGCGAAAGCTACAATATTTCATGAATAAATGAAAGTTGCTAGTATTTAAAATTGAGGTGAAAAGTCATCGTTTGTGATTGGACACTCAATAATATTTTAACTGAATGAATGTACATGGAAAAGAAATTTGAATAAATATAAACTTAAAAAAAAGTACATTTTTGAGCCTGTCTGTGTTCAATTTGAAAAAAATGTCTTGAGTTAACATAAATAACAAGGTTATTTTTACATTTTTTAGAATTTAATCTCACAAAAAAAAAAAACAAAATGGTCCACCCTAGGGCGGCTTGGATGAGCACATATTGCATTAATGGCTGCAACTCTCGACGTTGAGTTTATTCTTCGGCATTTTAAAATAAAACAAGCAGTCCAGCTTGTAGTAAGGCTTCTAATCTAATCTAATCTAATCTAATCAGACCCTAGCGCAGCCAATCTTTCGAAGGGATCCTGGACAGTGCCTTAGGTTAGATGACGTCTAGCACTCTTCTTGTCATTTATTAACATTTGTAGTGCGCCATTGCATTAGAATGCATTGAAACATCACAAGCGTTAAAGCGGCCAGGCCTACTGCGTAAAGCCGTATCGCAGAGATGATTCGTAATTGGGTTGAGTTTGAGCACGGAGTGTTCGAACAACAACACAATTCTGAATCAACAGGGGAGGAAGCGTGGGGACACACCACCATACGCTCCGTGATTTTGGTTGTATTCGTTGGGAGCACCATGCTAAGAAGGTTTGGTACTCCGGGACCTCTGGGATGGGACATTGTATTTCCACGAATGCCCTGGACTCTATTTGCCGTGGTTATAGCGCCACAACTCGCTCTCTGTAACAGTATTCCTAATTCCAGTCCACGCTCACCAAGTCGTCATGGCCTAGTGGATAGCATTTTTGTTTACCAACCCAATGGACGGGGGATCGAACCTCGTCTCAAGCGACTTTGATTTTTCGTTCATATTCATCATTTCAAATTTTGTGTACTTAACTTTCTCGTTGGGAGCAGATGGGAATCGAACCCAGAACCATTCGCTTACAAAGCGAACACCGTAACCAGTCAGCCACGGCCGCTCCTAACAGTCCAGCTTGTAGTAAGGCTTCATCCATAAAGTACGTCACGCTAAAACCAGCCAAAATTAACCGCCCCCTCCCCCCCTTCTTTAGTCAATCTTTTCCTATATTTATAACACGCAATGTCACTCTTACTCAGACCCACCTCACCTGTGTAAAAAGAGGTTTGCGATTGCCTCAACAATCAAGCCTTCAAACACCTAGTTTCGAGTTGGAATCTCGCAATCGAGAACGTCAAGACCATGCTTTAGAGCGAATAATTTGATTTGATTTGATTTTTGATCTCGAAAATAAAAACTTGCAAGCTATTAAGAACCCCTGAAAATTCAAAAAATACCTCATTGTTTGTAAGTTTGTTCAAATAGATTTTTTTTCTTTCCAGCAGATATTGAAAACTATGACGCGTATTTTTTCTGTTTTTTTTCTGCTACATCATGATTAGTAAAAAACTAACATTTACTAGCATGTTTTAGAATACCGTACACCTGCAAAAACACAGACGAATTCGATTAAGTCCTAATGATGACAAAATCGCTTGGGCCATTTGATGAACTGTGGCTTTGGCAATATATCAATGTCTTGACAAATAACCTTGATTGTTATTGTGTGCTAAACTGTTTTCAAAAGAAACCTGATGCTGATTTGTTGATTTTAACAGCTGGAATCGAACATTTGAGTATATTTTTATTAAACTTCCAAACAACCAATCATTCAACAATAACATTTAAAAAATTCTAGAATTATTTCATAAAATTAATTACCTGAGTTTTATAACATGCCTTTACAGCTTAACCAGAAAAAAAAAACAAACTAACCTGAATAGTTTGTTATGATCTTAAATTAAAATCAAGTCTAAAGTCCTATAAAAATCTGGCTTTTCGCAGTTGGACGGTGAATTGTTTGATAAAGAAGAAGAACCAAGCATTAAAATAGAAAAAAGATTTAAATAAATAAACAAATAAGAAAACTCGAAACAAACATAACCCCATATAAGAACGATACCAAGTGATCTGTAGTAGTATAAAAGACGATACACAGCTGCCCTAAAATCAGTTTCTCACCAGCATCCCAGCCCAGCACAACTTCAAAGATGAAATCGATCTTCCTGCTCGCAGCCGTTTTGGCGTTCGCCAGTTACAGCCATGCCGCAAAGGTCCAACTGGCTGCCGCTGTCAACGGGGACAAATCCTTCACGTACACGGTCGGAACCAACAAGCTAATCGTCTCGAAGACCGTCGCCGACCTCCTGCCAACGATTTCGAACACTGTGACTGCACTTCTCGCTTCGTCCGCGGTCCCTGCTGGCATCAAGCTTCAGGTTACGCTGAACGACGATGGAAGTCTCGTTGTTGGTGCTGGCGATGCTGCCATCACCCTCCCGGCCTCGGTCGTCAACCAGGTCCGTAGTATTCTGGTGTTCGTGTACAAGACGATCAGCACGCTGGCCCAACAGAAGAACATCGTTGGATTGTATTGAACATTGTTTAAAACATTGATGATAAAATAAATTACTGTTGAACTTCTGAAGCAAACTTTTTTATTTGAATTTAATTTATCAAGTATTCTAAAATTTGTATAAATCATTTGTCGCAATCCTCTTGTCATAGCCACACTTTAAGACAAGGTTTATCTACTGAAATCCACTTGTTGAATCACTTAACTTTTGTAAGAAAAAATTAAACAGTAGTGCATGTTGGTTGGTGGTTGGTGTTGGTGGTATAAATCCAGGCTAACTAGCCCGAACAGGGATAAATAGCACAGGAGAAAATATTGGTAGTATCAAAATGTGGTATCCTTACTAAGAAAATTTTCCACAATTTCGAAGTCAAACAAGTTTGAAAGGGTTCAGGAATTTCAGAACAACGATCTGCATTGAATTTTGAACATCTTTTCAGAAAGCTCCACCCTTTTAGGAGTTTTGCTAAAAAGTTATTAGAAACAATTGTTTCTAAATTCACGTGCGTGCTAACTTGCCTGTCTGCGATCACGCAAAAATGATCATTTTCGGAAGCCAGTTCCCAAAATCGTGAACAAGCGATCATGAAACATGTACCATAAGAAAGAAATCTTTGAATATTCTAAAAAAAAACTAACTTAATCCACCTATGTGGTTGATGCCTTCCTCACTTTTTACCAAAAATGGGTATATGAGTGGTTTCATCATTTTTTTAGATCCAGAAAAAAAGAACACAATGTATAACTTATGTGGTCATAACTCGAGACAGGGTTGCCAGATCTTCAATGTTTTGTACTCATTGGAAAGGCCCTTCAATTACCTAACCAACGATGGGTCGGATGGATGGATCCGGACATAGTTTACATACATTTAAGTGAGATCCGGCTTCAAAAAAGTACATAAATATCACTTAAGTGGTCATAACTCGAGACAGGGTTGCCAGATCTTCAATGTGTTGTACTCATTGGAAAGGCCTTTCAATTACCTAACAATTAAAGCATTCGCTTTGAGACATCATTTTAGCGCAAAATTAATTATTTTGTCAAAATTGGTCAAAATTTTCCCATAGTTTCAGAGGAATTTGATATAACACTTTAATACCAAAATAATACCAAAATGTGCCATCCTGACATAGAAAATTTTCGACAATTTCAAGTCATTTCTGTAGGGGGTATATCAAAAATGTTTAAAATCAAGTTTGAAATTTCCGGTTTTCAATTAAAGCATTCGCTTTGAAACATCATTTTAGCGCAAAATTAATTATTTTGTCAAAATTGGTCAAAATTTTCCCATAGTTTCAGAGGAATTTGATAAAATACAGTAATACCAAAAGAATACAAAAATGTGGTGTTCGACCATTGACAAATTCTTCTATTTTGCAATATTAAAACAATACCTTAAATTGGTATGATACCACATTTTGCTCTTGCATAATCCTCAAGACAAATTTTAAAGGGTCCATGAATATTAAAATTTGGTATTGATACCAGAGAAAGGTATTATTAAGCATTTCCCTTGTTATTTAACCATGCTCGGGAATCCACATCCGACGGAAGGCGTGATCAGACAAATCCCGTCTCAAGTACACAGCTAAAAAGGTAGTAATCCAACTGCGTGTAAAAGGCCTGGGTGTAAAATAAATATAGCATTATTTTATGCAATTTTATGTGATTTTACACCCTGAAATATGTAGCCCATCAGTATGGAAAAGCTACTTGACCGAAATGTCAAGCTCATATATGCGTTTATCCTATAAGCTTTTCATCGGTCTGATGGCCGAGTGGGGTAAGGCGCCAGCCCTTACTGTTGGTGCTGGGTGTGAATCTCGTCGGTTGCAACTTTTTTTTGTGTTTGCAAAAATTTTACATGCTGTGTGTAATATTAAGTGTTTATTTTGACGAAGGTGATGTGCATGCTTTTGCATGCGATTTTACCATCGGATTTTTTGCTGTGTAATACCAACCGAGGTTGCCATCTGTTGTTAGTGCCTAACGCTATCTAATATTATCTGTACTGAACTGCCCATGTTTGCATAAACGTCTCATACGGATTTTTGTCGATTTTGAGTTTTATTGAGAATAAGAACCCCTGACTATCAACAGTTCTAAAAATTGAAAAACAAGGCCTTAAGGTACGCAAGTTTACCCAACTGGCTTGTTTGAAAACTAACCGCACCGTGAAGACGAATTTAATTTAGTGCCATGTTACGTAGCATGAACTGATGTTATCAAATGTTTTGCAACTCGGGTACACTTGATCAAACATTTTCATACAGGAAGAATCATTTGTATCCCAGTGTTAAAAAAAAATTAATATCAAAAATTTTCTGGTATTCAAAATAAAAGATAAAATTTAAAATATCGTACAATAAAGTCAGAGAAAAAGCATTCTCTTTAAAACGTTTCATGCGGAAACTAGATCATGGTAATTCCCCATACCAGAAGAGCGCTAGACGGCACTGACGTCCATCTCCCAGATTTTCGTGGTCAGCTGGTTCGTATCCTTAGCATGCCATTGATTACTGTGCATTAGGGCACTCAGGAAGCCAAACAAATCCTCAATAGGACGGCACTGCAGCAAGGCGGTCGGGTTCCGGAACGTACGGGATTTTTTCTGCTCAAGATGCCCCAGCGATTTTTTTTGCGTATTGAGAAAACGCTTTGTCTGACCAGAAGGCTTATCAAAAATCAGCTAGTATGTCACTAAATCAAATTCTGATCTATTTTAAGACGATATATTTTGATTATATTAGAAATGGGTTAAAAAATAAGAATTTGTAATGGCAATTTTCGTCTAAAAATAGCTTAAAATATTTCACGATTTGTAGAAGGATTATTGCGTTTTGCTTTGACAATCATATTGCTTGAATTAAGAGATTTTTTATGACAATCATAATGCTGCAATTTAGTTTCAATATTGAGTGCGAGCATGTAACTACTTTAGAAAAAAATGTAAACAATGATTATGTGTACCCAAAATACAAGTAAATAAACCCATAGAAAAATCTGGTAACGAAGGTTTGTGATCTAAACCAGGTATAAAAGACCAACGCAATTGTTTCTAAATCAGTTCCTCGCCAGCATCTAAACCGAGCACAGCTTCAAAGATGAAATCCTTCTTCATTCTCGCAGCAGTTCTGGCTTTTGCCAGTACTAGCCAGGCCGCCAAGACGACCCAGCTGCCCATCAAGACCATCGACAACCAGGCTGAGGGAGTCATCACGGTGCTCATTGACGGTTCCAGCATCACCTTTCCGGCATCGTTCGTAACTTACGCTCAAACGGTATTGGACTGGGTTACAGCATTCCAGACTGGCCCCATCCCATACATTTCTGTGGACACGTCGATTGATGCCACCTTG
The DNA here is from genome assembly GCF_015732765.1 of Culex quinquefasciatus. Classification (NCBI taxonomy): domain Eukaryota; kingdom Metazoa; phylum Arthropoda; class Insecta; order Diptera; family Culicidae; genus Culex; species Culex quinquefasciatus. The sequence continues at coordinate 150,257,455 of NC_051863.1, read as the reverse complement.
AAGGCGACGGACAAAAGTCTCACCCTCAGTGCCTTGGGAGTCAACCTGAATGTTCCGGCCTCATCGTTAGACCCAATTCGCTCAATTCTGGAAGTCGTCCTCAATGTGATCGCTCCTCCGCCAAAGACCTCCGGTTAAACTATCCGTGATTAAAGCCTAAACTTTGTCACCACAAGATCTGAAACAATAAAATCAGTTTGGACGTCTAAAGAATAGTTTACTTTTTTCAGTTACCGGTGAATGCGAGTTTTATCTACTTTGTTTGTACTTGGTGCTACGCTGTAAAATAAACCTGCTAAATTTACGTTATTTTCAAAAACACTCTGGAAGCATGAATTGAAAATTTGGTTAATGAACTTCAAAAAAAACTTCAAATATGAGGCACACCTGGAACATACTTGTTTGGGACCATCCAAAAACCACGTATAAGCTGAAGGGTGGAGGGACAAGATACGACCACGACGACATTCTAATTTTTGTGCTCAAGCAGCATTTGAAAGACGTCGGGAACACTATGAATTATTTTGAAATGGTCGCGGGTGCCAACGGGAAGAAAGACCTAACAAAAGAACCTTCGCCTGTGAAGGTTCTACAGGCGAAAACGAGAAACCTTAGATCACTGGGCCTAAACTAGCGAATTTAATTACCTTTTGGTCTGCTTTAACACTGCACGCCCGCGGAAATGCACTCGGTGTAGAAAATTGGCCTAATATACAAAGGGTAATAAAGCGATCTAAATTAGTTATCCTAGCAAACGACCAAGGAGTAGACTCCAACTCACTTCCAAACGCAAATCACTTGGCACACGCGGGTACAATTCGTACGGAAAATTCGCTTGGGTCACCTCGCAACACTTCTAAAATTTAGCAACTCTAAGACATCCCTAATGCTTGCGATCTTCGCTAGCGCACGATCTCGGAGCAAATGGCAGACCTTGACTACGCTAGCTCGAAACCTTGACCGCGTGGCAGGCACTGATTGGCCAAGGCCAAGGTCCTCTCGCAAAGTGCCCTTGTTGCTAGGCGTTAAGGCAAGTTTGAGAGAATTTCTAAAGGTTGATCGATCCCGCGATCATCGTCTACGGGAGTTGTAGAGTAGGTCTATTTTTTTTATATTTTTTAGTTCCCGTGCTCGCCACCTCACACAGTTGGCGCTCGCTGATTTAGGGGAAAATTGATGATCGCCCATGATCGCCCTTAATATGGTTACTACTCCACCCGGAGACGCCACATTTTAAACATTTTTTTCCCGCCTAGTTATTTATTTCCATTTTTAACGCAACAAGTTCTGAGGGGTTACATGAGAATTATATCACATGTATCTGCCTACTTGCCTGTCTGCTGTGAAGATGCGCGCTTAGTTAAACCAGAAAAACAATTTTTCAAGAGCACATGGATCATGGGACTACAGTCCAGACTCGATTATCCGAAGGCCTTGACGAAATTTCACTTCAGATAATCGAATCACGATTTTTTAAATTTCGTTGTCTTAAACTACTCTGAACTGATTTAGAATTTTTAAATCCAAGATGGCGGCAAAAATGACGATGATGAAGTATTGGAAACTACGTTTTTAAATTTTACAAGCAATCAATCATTCAAATTTGACTAAACTGGGGTCACTGAACTCGAACTTGATTTTTAAATTAAGAAAATAATTCGTGATTCGATTATCCGAAGTCACATACAAACCTTTAACCCTCTACAACCTAACCCCGCCTTTAGACGGGCTTCGATCTACAAAATCGCCAAAAATCAATTTTCCAACCGATTTTTGATCTTTAAAAAGCATTGGAAAGAAGAACTCTTAAAATTTTAGAAAATTTCAGGGTTGGAAGTTTAACTTGTTTTATGTGACTTTGCCAATGTTTTAAAAAATGTAATTTTTTGAGGGATCAACTTTGGCTGTGTTTTTTACTAACATTTTCTATATTTTAAGTAAAAAAAAAGTATGCAGTAATTTTTGTAGAGTCCCAGACTATGCCTCTGCGCATTTTTTTGCAATTTAAATGATGATGGTGCGATTCTATAGCAGAAAATGTGAAAAACATGCAAAAAATTGAAAAAGTGACTGTAAAAACGTGAAAAAATTAGATAGGCGAAAGGTAATTATATAAGGTGGTAGAGTAGGCCAAATAGTACCAAAAACAAACATAAACTAAACAAGATATATGCAAATTAAAATACTAAAAATGAAACAAGAAAACATAAAACAAGAGAAGTAAAGTTTGTAAAGTAAATTTGGGCAGTAGAGGATTAAATAATCGAATTTCTGATAATCGAAACTTTGGATAATCGAGTCTGGACTTATTTCAATAATAAAAAAACAGTTTCAATAACAAGCGGCATTATCAACAAAAGTTTTCTAAGTCGTTTCAACCCTTTTACACAAAGCTCTTTTCAAAACCAACAAGTTTCTTTATTTACAGTTTTAGAATGAAATCAAACCAAACCACAACTGAACAGCTAAGCGACCAAGGACGAACATCAAAACATCTTTCTTACCACACTTTCAAGTATAAAAAGCGTGTCACGTTAGTTCCAATATCAGTTCCCTGCCAGCATTCCAACCCAGCACAACTTCAAAGATGAAATCGATCTTCCTTCTCGCAGCCGTTTTGGCGTTCGCCAGTTACAGCCATGCCGCAAAGGTCCAACTGGCTGCCGCTGTCAACGGGGACAAATCCTTCACGTACACGGTCGGAACCAACAAGCTAATCGTCTCGAAGACCGTCGCCGATCTTCTGCCAACGATTTCGAACACTGTGACTGCACTTCTCGCTTCGTCCGCGGTCCCTGCTGGCATCAAGCTTCAGGTTACGCTGAACGACGATGGAAGTCTCGTTGTCGGTGCTGGCGATGCTGCCATCACCCTCCCGGCCTCGGTCGTCAACCAGGTCCGTAGTATTCTGGTGTTCGTGTACAAGACGATCAGCACGTTGGCCCAACAGAAGAACATCGTTGGATTGTATTAGAAACTGAAGGTTCAATGCAACAATAAAGACTATACAATAATTCAACCCAGAAGATTTTTCTTTTTTCATTAAACTTACATTTTTTCAAATGAGTCATTTGATTACAACAATCGACTGATGCGCATTTTAAAAAAATAGCACATTATCAGCTCGCTATATTTTTAAAACAGTATGAATAATATTTTCGCTTCAAACTAATCATGTGGATGAGTTGGGTGGCTCTTAGCTCTTGCATACAACCAAAAAATTGCATGCAATATGTGGGAGTAGCGAACAGCACTAATTCTCCATACAAACTTTGGAGGAAAACCATTCGGCCTTGTCTAAATATTTTTTGAAAAGTTCAAAGTGCATGTGTTTCTGGGGACCTGAAGCTTCATGCTTTCCCTTGAGTTGAGCCTGCGCAGAAATTTTAATGGTAGGTGTTATTTTATGTAAAACTGCACAAAACGAAGGTTGTATTCAAATTATTCAATTTTCAACCATCAAAATTTCTTTTTTTTTGCACCTTATGCCTGGAAAAGAAATAAGCTGTATCAGTATAAACCAAGCTGATACACATATACTTACCAATAATATTACTGCCGGCCAGCGATTACTACAAGAAAATCTGCTTGTGACAGCACTCCGTTTTGTGCAGCTCACAATGCCTCACCGTTTGACCTTCACAGATCCCCAATATTCTGAGTTATTTCGTTAAAAACCGAAAAAACTCCGTACATTGTTGTTACAATTCATATGAAAGAAGTTTCAATCTTGGCTCAACGTGGCTTTTAAGACTTTATGAAAACTCACCCGAGGATTGATCAACATCCTAATGCCAACACTAGTAAAGTTACAATAAAAACCTGGTCTTATCAAACATTCCAAAGTCAATAAGACCTTGACGAGCACCAGTTTACTCAAATGGTTCATTTTGCAACTAATCACTATCTAAGTTAGGTCTTTGCAAATCTTTTTTAAAGTTTATGTCCCTCGCCTCCAACCAAAGCCGTGGGGGGGGTCAAAAAAAATAAAAATTGAATTTACGAGCCATGGAAAAAAAAATGTTTGAAAATGCAATCATAAGTTACCAAAATATCTAAGTATTGACGAAATTTTTAATTTTTGCAAAAATCAAAGTTTTTTTTTTTGCGGTGCTGTGCATTGGAATTTCATTGAAAAAATCGTTTTTTTAATCCAGCCCAAACATGCTAAAATTGATTATCAATGCAGGGAGACTAATGCGTTTTAGATTGTTTTAAGTTGATTTATCTTCTATTTCCATAAAATTTTTAAAGTTTTTTGAAAATACATTTTGTTTGCCCCCTGATTTTTGGACACCTAAACTTTGAAAAAAAATTGCAACGGCCTAGAAAAAAAGACGTCAGCAAAAGTAGGAAAGATTTTTCTCAAGACCTTTTTTAGTTTTGACATATTTTTGGTTATTTTAAATTATATTGCTATTGTATTTACTGGCCAATCTTTTTGAAAATTCCACAAAAGGTCACAAGTTCATTTTTTTGTTTTACTGATTATTCGGTTTTGAAAAGAACTAGACTAAATCCCGATTTTGTACGGATACTTAGCATTTCGCGAAGAGCAAGGATCTTAAATCGGAGAGAAAATCGTGTTTTTATGATCGACCTTTACTCACACTACTCAAACTCGATTTGATCACTTTTTAAAGGAAATTTTGTAAAATTGATTATTGCATTTTGTTAAGTCATTTAACATTATTGCTCTCATGTAACATCATATCTTAACATATAATATCAAATTTTCTGTATACAAGTCACATTAAACAAACAACCATGCTACCAACCACGTATAAAAGACTTTGCGCAATTGTTTCCAAATCAGTTCCTCGCCAGCCTCCAAACCAAGCACATCTTCAAAAATGAAATCCTTCTTCATTCTCGCAGCAGTTCTGGCTTTCGCCAGTTCCAGCCTGGCCGCCAAAACGACCCAGCTGCCCATCAAGACCATCGACAACCAGGCCGAAGGAGTCATCACGGTGGCCATTGACGGTTCCAGCATCACCTTTCCGGCATCGTTCGTAACTTACGCTCAAACGGTATTGGACTGGGTTACAGCATTCCAGACTGGCCCCATCCCTTACATTTCTGTGGACACGTCGATTGATGCCACCTTGAAGGCGACGGACAAAAGTCTCACCCTCAGTGCCTTGGGAGTCAACCTGAATGTTCCGGCCTCATCGTTAGACCCAATTCGCTCAATTCTGGAAGTCGTCCTCAATGTGATCGCTCCTCCACCAAAGACCTCCGGTTAAATATGTCATGCTACAGCCTGTAGCCTACAGGTCGAAGCAGAATAATAAAAATTCTTGAATATTAAAATATTGTATTGTATTTAAATAATTTTTGAATGTATTTTAATCATTATTAATCGAATCCGTGTTTGTTTTCAATATCTTATATTTTAAGCCTGTCGTTGTTGAATATTTATGGTGGTCATTTTCCAAATGAATGATATTTATTTAGATTCCGTACAACACAGAAAAAAAAGTAAATTTGGAAGCTGTAATTTTGAAAGGTTGAATATTACCTCTTTTATTGTGTAATTTTACCTCAATTTAGACTGAAAAAGTGACATAACACCAGAAAAGTGGTAAAATTACACAATTCCAGAGGTAAAATTACTCCTTTTTCTGACATAAAAGATGTACCCCTTCCCAGATGTAATATTACCATGTTTTTTTTCTGTGTACGTAATCCCTAGAATAGACTTGAAGTTGAATCCATTGTAAGGAATACTCTCATTATGAGAAAAATTGTCTATATTGTACTAGGAACATCGTTTCACAATCTTTGGCAAATCTGTTCCCTTGAACACACACTTTATGCTCATGAGGTTTTTTAAAAATAGAAATAAAATACAACTTACTCAAAAAGTGTTTTAAAGTACACAATTAAAAATTAAAAAATGCTTTGACTTGTTCATCTGCACGTTCAAATGCTCGTTACTGAAAAAAAACAGTGAAAATTTTGATTTGTTTCTGAGAAAAATCAAAAATATGTCAGAGATCGCGATGACTGCTACGACGCGATGTAAACTATCCAGAGACCTGATTTTGAAGCGAACGGCATCAATAACTCAAAAGTGATGATGTTGTGCACAGTACGGGACATTTATGCGAATATAAAAAGTAAACAAAATATTCGGATTGAGTAACCTCCGGATAGAGAAATAAAAAAAATCAGTCTGTTTAAAAAGTGTGCACTCGATGTTTGCAAATTGAGAATTTATTCATTGAACATAATTTTAAATTTAAGGCAAGATTTACATACCTAGCATAAATCTCTTTTGGGGCGAATGATCTACTATCAAAATATATGTCGACCAGATTATTATGAAAAATCCACTTACTAAGAAAAGGCTTTATAATAACTCGAAAATTAGCTCTTAATTCTACTTCTTAGACCCACCTTCACGTATACAAATCAACTCTGAATTATAAACGGAACAATTGTCTTTGAGTGTATGCTTGGATGTGAATGTGTGCACCGAAAAATTGTCACTCAATTATCTCGCCACTGGCTGAACCGATTTTAACGGTTTTGGTTTCATTCGTCTCGAACCGTTTTGGGGTCTCAATTGAATATAGAGTATTGAATAATGAGTTAAGAACAGCTCACAATGCCTCGCCTTTTGACCTTCACAGAACCGCAAAATTCGATTTCAATTCTGAGAAATTTTATTTTAAAAAATTCTAAAAAATCATTATTTTAACACTTGTAGCCCCAACGGGGTAAAAAAGGTAGGCAATGCAACTCTACCGGCTCAAACAACCCTTGGAAAAAAAAGTTGGAAATGTCTTTTTTATTATAACTTAAGACTCATCTGTTTTGGATCTACCTTGTTGTTGATGATTCTTAACATTCTTCGGGATCGAATGCAACAATAATCATCCAAATCGGTTGAGTTTTCGCCGAGATACAGCTTGGTGCTTCGCGTAAGTTTTGACCCCGTTGGTGCTACAAGTGTTAAAGAAGTTTCAATCTTGTCGTACTATCTTGACAAAGCCTGAAAATTGATGTAATTGCGACAACTGGCAAAAGGGATTTCAGGTCGGAACGCGTTTGTCACAGAGACGAGCTCGACTAGGGTAAACATTTGTTATTGTAACTCGAGACTCTAGCAACCAAATTTAACCAAATTTCAAGACAATGCACAAAATGGTCAGCCAAACAAAAAAAGTTTGTTATTGTTTACATTGCGTGCTCTCGTTTTTGTTTATTCAAGGTCAAAAATTAAAACGTAATTTTACTCGGAACGTCAAAAATCGACGTACGACAAGTTAGCACGAAAGCGTCGATATTAATGGAAAGTATCAAATAAATAATGGTGGATTAAGCAACGTTTTTATTTTTGGTTTCATTAGGAACTAGGAAAAACTGTGAAGTGAAAATTATTTTCAAAGTTTGTTATGCTGTAAATGGTTGAATATCATGTTTGAATGTTTATCAATTTTTACATTTTGAATTTATTTTTAGTGCTTTGGTTACATGAGAAGAATCCTCGCATTTTTTTTTTAAGTTTTGGCTTCTCTTTGAATCATTCACTATCAAAAACATCACGTGACTTTGTTGTAAGTCATGATTATTCATCATTTATGCCAAAGACAAGGTTATCAAAACATGAAAATGAAATAATATTTAACGACATTGAACAGCAGCGTCTGGAAAAATTATAGTATTCCATACAAAAGACAAACTTGATATCACAACATCGTTTCTTACCACACTTCCAAGTATAAAAAGCGTGTCACGTTAGTTCCTAAATCAGTTCCCTTCCAGCATCCCAACCCAGCACAACTTCAAAGATGAAATCGATCTTTCTTCTCGCAGCCGTTTTGGCGTTCGCCAGTTACAGCCATGCCGCAAAGGTCCAACTGGCTGCCGCTGTCAACGGGGACAAATCCTTCACGTACACGGTCGGAACCAACAAGCTAATCGTCTCGAAGACCGTCGCCGACCTCCTGCCAACGATTTCGAACACTGTGACTGCACTTCTCGCTTCGTCCGCGGTCCCTGCTGGCATCAAGCTTCAGGTTACGCTGAACGACGATGGAAGTCTCGTTGTCGGTGCTGGCGATGCTGCCATCACCCTCCCGACCTCGGTCGTCAACCAGGTCCGTAGTATTCTGGTGTTCGTGTACAAGACGATCAGCACGCTGGCCCAACAGAAGAACATCGTTGGATTGTATTAGGTGCTGAACATTCACAGCAGCAATAAAGATTATGGAATAATTAAATACAATGTTTAGTTTAATTTGGTGTCAAGAATATATTTTTGGAGATGTGGCATAATTGAAATATAAGATTTTTTTCAATGCCATGAATTCATGAGTAGTTCTCTTGAATTGCATATACATTTCTATATTTTTTATTTAGTCCAGTCTAAATTATCCAAAGGCCTTGGAAAAAAAATTCACTTGGAATAATCGAATCACGGACATAATATTTTTTGATGTTTCTTTTTTCAATGACGAGGGGTCATACTTAAACCCCAAAACTATTCTAAATTAATTAGGATTTTTTAGATTTATGATGGCGGCTAAATTGGGTTTAGTTGATAGCTGGAATTTCTAGCATGTTCTCACGGTCGTGTATAGACCTAGGGATGCCAAATTGGTGTTCATAAGTTAAATTGAAAGAAAATATATGGCTGGCAATTGTCTTTTATCACTTTTGCAACATCAAAAATGGATACTTACTAAATATTTATCATGTTGACAAAATATTATTATTTTTGAAAAAAATGATGAAATGATCATCCCTAATCCCTAGCTAGATGTCGCCATGATGCGACCACGTGCTCCGTGTGTTTGTCAACAAAGCTGCAGCTGGATGGCGAGAGGAAGTTAGGGGGTGGTAGGGGTGGGGGGGGGAAGGTTTCGACATTTGTAATCCCGCATCTGACCCAACGATCGTTTCCAAGGACCGAGTCCAGTAAGGAACTGATCGTTTGAAATCATTCGTTCAGATTCTCCAGACGATCTCTGGCCGGATCTTGATTTTCTAGAAAAATAATACGAATTGATTTCAAATGGTTTAATATACTCGCTTTGGATCCTTGTGTGTCGTAAAATAAATCCCTATCATGGAAATTAATTTTAGCCGGGACCCATGGTGTAGGGGTAAACGTGGTTGCCTCTCACCCAGTCGGCTTGGGTTCGATCCCAGACGGTCCCGGTGGCATTTTTGTCTGACCAGGCCTTCCGTCGGACGGGAAAGTAAATGTTGGCCCCGGTCTAACCTAGAAGGTAAGGTCGTTAGCTCAATCCAAGTGTAGGAGTCGTCTCCCTGGGTCCTGCCTCGGTGGAGTCGCTGGTAGGCAGTTGGGCTAACAATCCAAAGGTCGTCAGTTCGAATCCCGGGGTGGATGGAAGCTTAGGTGTAAAAAGAGTTTTGCAATTGCCTCAACAATCAAACCTTCGGACACCTAGTAGGGGAAATATACCCATTTTAATCACTCTAAGCCGTTCGACCAATTCTCATCACTTTTGCCGTTTTCCGCTATTAAATCGACATTTTCAGATGTATCAACTATGTAGAGTTGCTTGCTCACTTTTCTTTGAGCTATTTATTACTTTGGAACAGTCAAAAACACTTTATGAAAGCTGTAATTCATGATCAAAGTGCTGATAGGCCGAAAATAGAAATAGGCTGAGAAAGGGTATAGTTCCCCTACCTAAGTATCCGGGTCTCGGGACTTCCCGATAAATTGCAAAGTTTAAATTCTTGATTCCAGCGAAATTTCCAATCTGTAGAATCGTCACCTTCAACTCACGTGAACAAATACTTGAGATTGCTATGTTGGTATCATTCAGTGTACTAAACTTTTCAAGGGCATACGATATTCAAAAACCCTTCAACAAACATGTCGCGTATGTTCGCGTTCCAAATCAGGTATAAAAGACTTCATCAAATTGTTTCCAAATCAGTTCCTCGCCAGTCTCCAAACCAAGCACATCTTCAAAAATGAAATCCTTCTTCGTTCTCGCAACAGTTCTGGCTTTTGCCAGTTCCAGCCAGGCCGCCAAGACGACCCAGCTGCCCATCAAGACCATCGACAACCAGGCCGAAGGAATCATCACGGTGGCCATTGACGGTTCCAGCATCACCTTTCCGGCATCGTTCGTAACTTACGCTCAAACGGTATTGGACTGGGTTACAGCATTCCAGACTGGTCCCATCCCATACATTTCTGTGGATACGTCGATTGATGCCACCTTGAAGGCGACGGACAAAAGTCTCACCCTCAGTGCCTTGGGAGTCAACCTGAATGTTCCGGCCTCATCGTTAGACCCAGTTCGGTCAATTCTGGAAGTCGTCCTCAATGTGATCGCTCCTCCGCCAAAGACCTCCGGTTAAATTAATCATGCAAGTCCAGGTTGAATAACCAATAAAATTCAAAACATTAAAATCTGTTTTTGTATGCACTCATATCTGGTAGGACTGTTGATGAGCGAGCGATTGGTTGCTCACCGCTCACTGTTTGAATTGCTTTGCCTACTCTGCTTGTTGGCGACACTTTCACAACATCCTAGAACTACTTGAAGTCAAGACCGGTGGGTCTACCGTCATAACAACCAAGAGGTTGATGGTTACCCCACATAGGTAGTGTGGTAGGCTACTTTGCTGATGTGTTGGAATGTCCTGGGTCATTCAAGGACTCTAAAATCTTAAGGTTTACCGTAATAAGCAAGAGGTCGACGGTTTTTGACCGTGGGAAAAAACCCGCATGTCTTCAGTGAGTATGGTAGACTACTTTACTATCTTTGGTAATCCAAGAACATACCAGCAAGGAACATCTCAACACATCAGCAAAGTAGTCTACCACCATCACTGAAGCAGTCCGGGTAGGATTAGAGAGCCTATATGGAGAGGCGAAATGTCACTCTCAGGGTTCCAATCGAACTGTCAAATCGGGGTTCCAATCGAGCAACGAGATCATGCAAGAACAAGGTTGGAATCAATTTAAAATAATTTTGGCAAAAAAACGAAACTTATAACAATTACAAGTATTGTAAAACTGTTGTTGATAATAATCTGCTAGTTTTATTTATGTTTGTGCTTGTTCGTTACAAGAAAAGTGCCAACACCAAAGAAAAACTACAAGTTTTTCAACCTTAAATTTGAATGACTTTGGGTGTTCGAAATTTCTCCCAGAACATTTCATTTCCCTATGTAGGTCCCTAGGTAGGATGCGTTATCATTTTTTTGAAATTTCGACTTGTTTCTTTGGTAAACCTGTTGCACACAATTTCTGAAGTTTCGAATGGACTAGAAGATCCCGAATGTTCCAAAACTATGCTAAAATGTTTTAATAGCATATCTACACAAAACACAACTCATTCATTTTGTAAATTTTCCGACAAATTACGAAATCCCAAAGATTCTTCATTCTCAATTTAGGTCATGGACATTATGTTTATAATCGACACAGCCTGAACATTGCTGTAAGTGCGACAATTATCCAAAGTGATTTCAGGTCAGAACGCGTTTGACACAAGTACGAGCTCGACAACCGTAAACATTTTCAAAAAAACAAAAAAAACTCGCGACTCCGGCAACAAATTCAACCAAACTTCAGGACAATGCACAGAATAATCAACCAAACAAAACATATTGCTTGCTCTAATTTTTGAGGAACGTAAAAAATCGACGTACTGTCATCCCACATATTCGGAACAACCACAAATTCGGACACTTTTGTGGTAATCTGTCAATAACATGCCAAATGCAGCTTTTCTGTCGACACTACTATTTTTAGGACCTTCATTTGGACATTCTCTTGCTATTTCACTAGTAAAAGTAGTAATTTTTGAACAAAAACCCTCAATTCAAGACTATTTTATCCAGAGCAGAAAAAAACTGCCTCAAAATTGCCTGTTCCATGATTGTGGAATGTTATTGTGCCTCCCACAATTTTTGAACACCTGAATTGAACTGATATTTTTACAAAAAAAAGTTATCAGACCATTCGTAAAACATAACTAAGCTTGAGTTTTGTTGGTTTCAGTGCGTGAAGTCATTATTTTGTAAAAAATGTGTACTCCTGGAGAGAACCAAAGTTTGTTTACATCCGTAAGAAAAAAGTGTTTCGAATTTGTGGATTTCAAGGGTCAAAGTTTTTCTTCAAAAACTTGATTTAAAAGTAAAAATACAGCAAGTTCAATACAGCATTCGAAAGATCGCATGAAAAGCTTTCAAATGAAGGTAGAAGCAAATCATTAAGTTCAATTATCGATTTTCTATGATTTTTTGAACATTGGCCGATCTGTAAACTGTTCCGAATATGAGGAATGACTGTACAGCAAGATAACAGAAATGTACTGCTAAAGAACTAGACATAATAAAAAATCTGCAGAAAATCCAAATACATTGAATACTAGGGTGGGTACGGATTTTGAAAAGTTCTCAGATCAAGTTCTGGTGTGGTTCCCCTTGTAGGGCATACCCATAGTGACTCTCACGCCAAATTTCAGCTCATTTGGTTGAAAACTGGCTTGTCTGAAGCGAGTTCAAGTTTACATGGGATTTACTATGGGAAATTTTGAATTTTCGTTCATGCGCTCCTACAGGCCTGGGGAAAACATGTAGAAACTTCTAGGATGGCCAGAATTGAGCGGAATTGTCTGGAGAACAACGTTCTCTAAGAGATCAGGTCGATTCGTTCAACCCCCATCGAGCTCAACGGCAATACATACGGGGTTTTCGGAACCAACGGTTTTCCCCAGAAAAGCATCGAATTTTCCTTAGCATGCTATGAATGCTTGATGAACAGCGCGACGCCACATGTCAAACAGCTACCACGTGGGCTAGCATCGCCTATAAAAAAATGCTTTTTATTACTTTTTGAACCATAGAATTATCATTTATGGTGATCAGGATACTATTTAGCTGTATTCTTAACCTCCAAATAAGAAAAAAAACTGTTATGGTGCAAATTTTACAATCACGTGGTAGCTGTTTGACACGTGGCGTCGCGGAGTTCATCAAGCATTCATAGCATGCTAAGGAAAATTCGATGCTTTTCTGGGGAAAACCGTTGATTCCGAAAACCCCGGATGTATAGCCGTTGAGCTCGACGGAGGTTGAACGAATCGACCTGGTCTCTTAGGGAAAGTTGTTCTCCAGACAATTCCGCTCAGTTCTGGCCATCCTAGAAGTTTCTACATGTTTTCCCCAGGCCTGTAAGAGCGCATGAACGAAAATTCAAAATTTCCCATAGTAAATCCCATGTAAACTTGAACTCGCTTCAGACAAGCCAGTTTTCAACCAAATGAGCTGAAATTTGGCGTGAGAGTCCCTATGGGTATGCCTTACAAGGGGAACCACACCAGAACTTGATCTGAGAACTTTTCAAAATCCGTACCCACCCTATTGAATACTCTACCCTACTTTGTTTGCACAGTTGTGAATGGCTTGAGGATGATGATAATCAGAAAAAAAAAACAAAAATCTGCCAGTAAATGGAAACCTTTTTCGTCATGAAGATCGCTACGTTAGCACTGTTCGTTCTCATCTTAACGTTTCTCGGTGAAATTTCCGCCAAACGAACGCTCAATCTTTCCCTTGTCACAAACCCAGACGGATCCGCAACGGTGAAGGTGGGATCGAATGACCTCACGATCGACGCCAACTACCGTGTTGGAGCTGCTGGCATCCTTAAAACTATCAGAAGCTTCCTTGGGAGACTCCGAATCGGCCAACGTTGGACAACGGAAGTATCGCTGACGCAGTACGACGATGGAAGTGCCCGGATCTCCGTTGCAGGGATGAGCCTTCCCATAGTGGCTCAAGATATGGCGGAAATTAAACAGAGGACAGCGCAGCTTGCGGAACTTCTTGGTCCGGTTGTCAATAAACGTCAGTGGGGGTGACATATTACCTGGGGTGAAAGTGAGTCCTAGTGAATGTGCAAATAAACTAGATTCATTTTCTTAAAAATAGCACTTTTCTTTTTTTTTTACTGAACAATCTAAAAAAACGACCTTTACCTGATGACCTTTTTGAACACATTTTCAGTGAAACAAAACGTGTTTGTTATTGTTTACACTGCATGTCGTGCAATGTTGTTGCACGTCGCTTTCTGACATTCCGGCATGCATTCCGGTAAAAAACGTGTACAGTCATCCCACATATTCGGAACGGTTTCCAGATCGGCCAATGTTCAAAAAATCATAGCAAATCGATAATTGAACCTAATGATTCGCTTTTACCTTCATTTCAAAGCTTTTCTTGCGATCTTTCGAATGCTGTATCGAACATCTGCAAATTTTAACTTTTATATAAAGTTTTTGAATAATTACTTTGACCCTTGAAATCCACAAATTCGGAACACTTTTTTCTTACAAATGTAAACAAACTTTGGATCGCTCCAGGAGTACATATTTACTACCAAATAATGACTTCACACACTGAAACCAATGAAACTCAAGCTTAGTGATGTTTTATACATGGTTTGATAACTTTTTTTGTGAAAATATCAGTTAAATTCAGGTGTTCCACAATTGTGGGAGGCACAAAACATCCCACAATTATGAAACAGGCCATTTGGAGGCAGTGTTTTCTGCTCTGGACAAAATAGTCTTGGAACGAAGTTTTTGTTCAAAAAGTATTACTTTTACTAGTGAAATAGCAAGATAATGTCCAAATGAAGGTTCTAAAAATAGTAGGGTCGACAGAAAAGCTACTTTTGGCATGCTATTGACTAATTATCATAAAAGTGTTCCGAATTTGTGGGTGTCAGAATATGTGGGATGACTGTATTAGTGTTTGTACTTCAATAATCAAAACCAAGAGCACGCAATGTAAACAATAACAAACACGTTTTGTTTCGGCTAACCGTTATTCGATTTATCCCGAAGATTGGTTGAATTTGGTTGCCAGAGACCCAAGTTATATGTAGTTACAAATGTTTACGGTAGATGGGCATGTACGTGTGTTAAACACGTTCTGACTTGGAATTCCTATAGATGGTTGTCGCACTTACAACAATTTTAAGGGTGTTTCAAGTTATCACGACATTTTTGAACCTTCTTTCTTATTAAGAATGACAAAAAAGCATTGAAAATCTCAGGATTGAAATTGAATTGCGGGGATCAGTGAAGGTCAAAAGTCGATGCATTGTGAGCTATACAAAATGGCTCAATTTGGCCCAAAATCAACGTGAGACAAGATAGTACGACAAGGGCGACATGATCTCTTTAGTTCAAAACATTTTTTAGTTAGAAATTCAGGTATGAAATGCGTCATTAGACAAATATCCAACAAACTTGTTTGAGTCGGCGCTTCTGGAAAGTATAAAATGATGTACGTAATTTTGCCATCTTCAGTTCCGTATCAAATCTTCAAAGATGAAACAAATTCCCATTTTATCAGCTGTGTTAGCTTTCGTTGGCTTCAGTCAGGCTGCCACCACAGTTCAAATGCCTGTTACGTTCAACAACAACCTAGACAAATCCTTCACAGCGACCGTGGGCACCAGCAGTGTCACCGTTCCGGCCTCCATCATGGCTTGGGCTCCAATGGGATTGAACATGCTATCTTCATTCCTCACGACGCGCTCGCCAAACAATCCGCTCTCGCTGCCAGTTCAGGTCTCGATTAACGACGATGGAAGTATTGGCTTAGGTTCGATGGGCATCACCTTCAAGTTCCCGGCCACGACTGTGAACCAGATGCGGGGTGTGCTGAAATTATTTTTGACGGTGACCAAGCAACAACATCAAAACAGGGGTAAACATTCTGAAACTTAAATATTACTGCCAGAAAGATTGATTCGAAAACTCGATCCCAACAAAGTCTACCGACAAAATCTTGTAAAATAAGCATATGAATAACCAAAAATAGTTAACTATCTGTCTTAACAAAAAAAGACGCTGTAAAAAATTACTTTGATTTGAAATTTCATTAAATAACATTTTGATTAAATTGAATTAAATGAAAACTAAATAATCTTATTTTTTAAGATAAGCACAGCCATTAAAAAATCGGTCGACAAATAAAACCATTGAAACATTCACTAATTCCCTTTCATCAATTTCTAAGCATTTGGAGTTGGATAATCATCACATATACATGACGAAGTCCATCACCATCTCCTTGCGAATGCGAATGGTTGACACGAAGAGGATTTTGCATGCTTTCTAGTGAGGCTTCAATATTTGCCAAGCCACTGGCTTCTCCTTTCGTTACTGCAATCATTCGGACAATCGAATTTGCTAAGATTTGGTAACAATGAAAGGATTAAGTAATTGAAATTTAATTTGCCAAAAGTATGTTTTTTACCCCATTTTTATGCAAATTCTAGATAACACATGCGAAATAATAGAACGATTACGACGAAATGCGTCAATTAATAAAGTTGACACAATTCTGCCCATATTTGCACTGTTGGCAAATATAAAAAGATGCACACACCGTTTTTCGCAAATTCAGTTTCTTGTCAGCACCCAATCGGCTCACATCATCAACGATGAAAGCGGTTCTCACTCTGGCAGCCGTGTTGGCCTTCGCGGGGTTCAACCAGGCTGCGACCACTGTTCAGGTGCCCCTAGCCTTCACCAACAACGCCGACAAATCGCTCACGATGACCATCGGCCCCCAAAGCGTCACCCTGCCGGCGTCCATCATGGCGTTTGCTCCGATGGGGCTAAACATGCTGGGTGGATTCCTCCGTAATGGCGATTCCGGCGCTCCATTTTCGCTCCCGATCCAGGTTGCGGTCAACGACGATGGAAGTTTGAGTGCAGGTGCCATGGGATTTATGATGCTCGTTCCGGCCGATATCGTGAATCAGTTTCGTGAAGTTTTGGCGTATGTGCAAACATTGATCAGCCCACCGGTATAGTGGGTAAAAATCTAGACTATAGATGAAATCATATTTAAGAAACTAAATAAAATTAATTTCAAGCTTTTGATTTCATTTGATGTGTGGGTCTCGTGGCGCAGGGGTAGCGGCTTCGGCTGCCGATCCCGATGATGCTATGAGACGCGGGTTCGATTCCCGCCTTATCCACTGAGCTTCTATCGGATGGTGAAGTAAAACGTCGGTCCCTGTTTCTCCTGTCTCGTCAGAGGCGCTGGAGCAGAAATCCCACGTTAGAGGAAGGCCATGCCGGGGGCGTAGTGCCAATAGTTTCGTTTTTTTTTCATTTCATGCTATTTAATGAATTTCAATCAAACGCAAAACGGGCTCAAGTCTAAGAAATCTAATAGGGTAATTCTCCCCCAACTCACACAACAGTTGCCCCAACCCCTCGTCGATTTGCGTGAAATTTTGTCTTTGTCTCTCCGATATCGCGTGACGGAGGGGCGGTACGACCTCTATCATTTTTGAACATGCGAAAAAAGAGGTGTTTTTCAATAATTTGCTGCCTGAAACGGCGATAAGATAAAAAAAAATTGTCAAAGGGACTTTTATGTAAAAATGAATGCCCGATTTGATGACGTACTCAAAATTCCGAAAAAAAACGTCTTTTTCATCGAAAAAAAAAAACACTAAAAATGGTTTAAAAACGCTGCAATTTTTCGTTACTCAACTTATTTTTTTTTTTTTGAAAAATGTCATTTTAAGGAAAATTTAATGTGCTTTTCAAATCTACATTAACCCAGAAGGATTTTTTTTTTCATTTAAAACAATTTTGTTCATTTTAAATTTTTTTCTATCTTTGTAGAACATTTTTACACTCTGAAAAATAACCCAGCAAAGTTAGAAAAACACGAAATCTTAAAATAAAAACTTTTGTTCTAAATGAAAATATTACCCTTCTGGGTTAATGTACATTCGAAAAGTACATTAAATTTCCCTTAAAATGACGTGTTGACATGTAAAGTAACGGAAAAAACAGAATTTTCAAAAACTTTTTAAGTGTTTTTCTAGATGAAAAAGACGTTTCTTTTTCAGAATTTGAAGTACATCATAAAATCGGGCATTTCACATAAAAGTCCTTTTGACAACAAATTTCTATCCCATCACCGTTTCAGGCTGCAAATTATTTTAAAAAAACGTTACTTAATCCACCGGAAGGTGGATGCTGCCTTCCTCCTAAAAGCCTTGCAACCACACACTACGAAAGCTTTGGCTAACGCTTACTTAGTAAAGACACTATACATCTGAGTGCTGCCATCTAGGTATGATAAATTTAATGAACCATTTGAAAGCACTGCAGTGTTTGTGTGCGTGCACTGAGCGTAAAGTTCCGACAGCTATCCGCCGGAGCTTTCAAATTATGTAAATAATGACCCTTTTAGTATCAACCAAAACAGTTTTTCGAACATATCTTTTAAAGTACTGCACCAAGCCGGATGAAATTTAAAAAAGACTTAAAGAACCTGAAGGCAAATCCAAAAACCTAGATCCGGACAAAATCGGTCGAGCCAGTTCCGAGAAAAGTGAGTGAGAAAAAAAATTCTACGTCCATCCACACGCACAGACATTTGCTCAGAATTTGATTCTGAGTCGATATGTATACGTAAAGGTATATCTGGGAGGCCTATTTAAAAAGTTCAATTTTTGAGTGATTTTATAGCCTTGCCTCAGTGAGGTGAGGAAGGCAAAAACACCTCTTTTTTGGCATGTTCAAAAATTGAAATGGTCGTACTTGGGTCGTACCGTCGTCACGAGATATCAGGGTTTCACGCAAATCGAAGATGGATCCGGGCAACTTTTCCCGATTTCGTGTGAGTTGGTAGAGAATAACCCAATATAAGGTACACGTTATATGCAACATACACAGAATAAAAAAAACAATCCCTGTAATCGTGAATTTCGTTCATGAATGTGAGAATGACGAAGCAATTTATTCATGGGTATGGTGCATTTGCAGTGTAAACGTGATTCGTGATTCTTCACACTCACGAATTCGGGCTTAAATTATTGATATTTTTCCGTGTATAGCATTCTCTAAATGATGCTTTTTTCATTTTGTGTATTCCATACCAAGTCTTTGAACAGCTGTTGTAAAACAGGTTGTTCACAAAGTAAACGATTGGTAAACTAGACAGATTTTAGGGAATTGAAAAATATTATGAAAATTCAATTTTTTACAGTTTGGTCTGCACTATGTGCTACTTATTCCCTAAAGTGAGATTCTCAGAGAAAATTGAATGCTCTATAACTTTGTAAAACATACCAAAGTTCTAAAACTCGATCCTGAAAAGTTAGCAGCTATTGAAAAAACCGATTCAATATCATATTTAACTATATTTAACTAAGCAATCATATTATATTGACATTATCTGAAAAAAAATAAAGGCTACTCAGTCATTCATGTTAGTCTATGGTTAACTCAAAAAAATATGTATCGATATTGCACTTTGTCGATCTATTATGAGAAGCCAGAAAAAACACTTTCACGCGCAGCGTAAAACGCGCAAGCGTTAATGTGCTGGTGCGTATGCTTCGACTTGACGACTTGTCGATCTTTCAAGCGAGAACGAGCCGGGAATTCGAATTTGATGTTCAGTATATGATTCTGTATAAAACCAAAAATGAAATAGGGTAATTCTCTACCAACTCACACGAATTCGGGAAAAGTTGCCCCGACCCCTCTTCGATTTGCGTGAAACTTTGTCCTAAGGGGTAACTTTTGTCCTTGATCACGAATCCAAGGCAGTTTTTTGATATCTCGTGACGGAGGGGCGGTACGACCCCTTCCATTTTTGAACATGCGAAAAAAGAGGTGTTTTGCAATAATTTGCAGCCTGAAACGGTGATGAGATAGAAATTTGGTGTCAAAGGGACTTTTATGTAAAATTAGACGCCCGAATTGATGGCGTACTCAGAATTCCGGAAAAAACGTATTTTTCATCGAAAAAAACACTAAATTTTTTTTAAAAAATTCTCTCATTTTCCTTTACTCGACTGTAAAATATTTTGGAACATGTCATTTTATATGAAATTTAATGTACTTTTCGAATCTACATTGACCCAGAAGGGTCATTTTTTCATTTAGAAC